>NC_140466.1:33579347-33589794 GCF_051167445.1 Perissodus microlepis | reverse complement strand
ACCCCAGTACATAAAAATGAAGCATAATCACAATAATGATAATAATGATAATAACAATAATAATGAGAAGAAGAAGAAGAAGAAAAAGAAAAAGAAGAATACAACACACAGACGCTTCTGAGTTTTATTTTATTTTATTTGAAATTACACTCACGATACAACTGAGGCAATCTGGAAGGCCATACCTTTTAGGGTATGCGCAATAGGGAGGGTGCGTTTTTAAAATGCCCCCCCTCCCCCCCGGGGCTGTATTTTTGATTACAATATCAACAAACTGTCCGTGTTTCAGGTGCTCGGTGCTGTACAGCGCCCTCGGTGGCTGTGAATACATGATCAGGAGACGTTGAATGGAAGGAATGAAACGCGGCGTGAGGAGTCTTTTCCTGATGCTGTAATAATGTTCAGCGTAAAAGTCATCCTCCAAGTGTCACAGCGGGATGGAACGGACACACGCGCAGGCTCTGAGTTGGGAAACACAAGAATCTTTATTACAGCACACCAGGTGATCTATTTACAGAGGTGAGGGGGAAGCCGGGCTCCGGGGGTCCACACACAAAGGGAAAAGACGCTGAAAGTCCACACGCACTCCGTCCACTCCTCACGCTCCTCTCCACACTCCACAGAAAACACGATGACGTACTCCACTCCTCGCACACTCAATCACTCAGGAAACACAGGGGTTGGTCCAGGGAATGCGGGTCGGCAACGGTCCAGCGACGAGAAACACAGAGCTGCCGTCTTATAAAGGAGCTGGAACACTCTCGTAACGAGCCACAGGTGCGTGATGGCGACCAGGTGCGTGGACCAAGGGCAGAAGCCCACAGGTGAGCTCCGCCCTGGCAGAGGGAGGAGGGAAAGAGAGGAAGGGAGAGAGCAGGAACAAAATGAAAAACATATGTAGCCATACTGAGCCGACCGGGTAGGCACAGGGACCCTGACACCAAGACTCGCAGACACTCGTGTTGTCTCTGGCTGGGGTGATTGGTCTTGCACCCGTTGCATGCTTCGGTGCGGTACTCGTTGATCACTAGGTCGAGTAGGTGATACACCTACGCAGTTTTCACGGTATCGACGAGTAAAGAAGACGCCCAACCGTCAAGCTCGGCGTCTTTAACGGAGAATATCCAAGGGCTCCACCGAGCCCCATGAGAACACAAGATGTAAAGTACGCTCCTGTGCCAAATAATCCCAGGGAAGCGAGGCGGAAGAATTTACACCGCTCCTTCAATTCGATCCTCTCCTCTTCTTCCCTTTTTCTTTATTCTTCCTCCTTTCTCCTCTTCAGCCTTTCTCCTTCGAGAGTCTTCTGGGCCGCCTTATGCATCTCGTTGGTGTAGTGGTTTCCTCCATTGAAATCCACCATTTCATCCAAAAGACAGCCCCAGAGTGTCGATCACAGCGATATTTCTACCGTCTTCGCCCTCTGCCTCTTTTCTCAGACAGCCGTCGGTGACAGACTCGGGCGAAACGTCTTCTTTGAAAGCGTTCGCATCCCCCAGGATGGTGTTTCCGGATGCACTCTTTCCCGATCCTGTTTTACCGACCAGAAGGAGTCTCAGTTCTTCACGGGTCGCAGAGCCTGCGGGGTTGGGGAAATGATAGTAACATTTGAATCATTCTAGAAAAAAAAAAAAACATAAAACACTACGTTACACTAGGCTTTTCTTTTGTTATCTTTGTATTGATGTTGACAGCAAGCAGTTTGTCCACATAAAGCGAGTAGCACAAGCAGCACACAACCCTAGGATTGCACTTTACCTTTGTATCGATGTTGACAGCGAGCAGTTTGCCCACATAACGCCAGTAGCACAAGCAGCACACATCCCTGGATCCGGCTTTTGGTCGCCAACATTTTCAGTAAGCTAAGAAAAGAAGAAAGAAAAAAGAGGTGAAATTAAGGCACATTCAAGGAAAGTATTTCAGATCAGATTAGCAAGTTAAACCACACTGAAAATACACGTTGAATAAACCATGGCCCCAAACTGGTCGGTTGTCCCATGTGTTTCCCCCGTAGCTGCTCCGGGCGCACACACAATGAGCCCTGGTTTCGCGACGCAAGCGTAGCAACAACCTCCTTCTACTCCTCACTGCCTCCTGTATGTGTGTGTGTGTGTGTGTGTGTGTGTGTGTGTGTGTAGGAGGTACTGGGTTCCTCACAGACGGTGGTGTTCGCGCAACCCACCCTCCCCAAAGCTAAGGGCTCGCCAGCGAGGCGCGTGAGAGTGAGGAAAATGTTTTAAAAAAGGGAAAGGAGGATGAGGAGACACTGAGGGTCCGAGGTCTAAACGGAAGACTGTGTTCAGGTAACCCGCCCTCCGCAGACCTAAGCGTACGCTAGCGAGGCTCTTGAGAACGATGTAGAGGGAGCAAGGATGAGGAGGAGGCAAGGAGTGTCTGAAGTCCAAACGGAGGGCGGTGTTCGCGTAATAGGCAGGCCACATAGCTGGTCTTTCACTAGCGAGGCAGATGAGAACGAAGGCGAGGGAGCAAGAAGGACGAGGGGCATGGAGAGCCCCAGGTCCAACTGGAGGGTGGTGTTCATATAATAGGCAGGCCAAGCAGCTGCTCTTTCACTAGCGAGGCGCATGACAACGGTAGAGAAGGAGCAAAGAGGATGAGGAGCAACGGAGAGCCCGAGGTCCAACTGGAGGGTGGTGTTTGCGTAATAGGTAGGCCAAACAACTTCTCTTTCACTAGCGAGGAACTTGAGAATGATGGAGAGGGAGCAAGGAGTACGAGAAGCAACGCAGAGCCCGAGGTCCAACTGGAGGGCGATGTTCGCATAATAGGAAGGCCAAACAGCTTCTCTTTCACTAGCGAGGCGCATGACAACGGTAGAGAAGGAGCAAGGAGGACAAGGAGCAACGGATAGCCCGAGGTCCAACTGGTGGGCGGTGTTCGCGTAATAGGCAGGCCAAGCAGCTGCTCTTTAACTAGCGAGGCGCAGGAGAAGGATGGAGAAGGAGCAAGGAAGAGGAGGAGCAACGGAGAGCCCGTGGTCCTCACTTAGGCCGGTTTACGCATAACCCAAGACCCATCCGGCAAAGCGCTCACCTGCGAGGAGCAGGAGAACGGAGCAGAAGGAGGTCGCAGGACGGGGAGGCAGGAAGTGTCCGAAGTCCTCACTTAGGCCGGTTTACGCGAACACTGCCGAGAAGGAGACGACGATGATGATGATGAGGTGAAGTTGAGAGTTGTTTGCTCCGGCGGTTCGGGGTCCCTCCAGACCCCAGTGTTTGCCATCGTAACTTACGAATGTGCATTGGGGTTGCGAAATACCCCATCGTGGGTACACTTTGACCCCTTAGTAATCGCGGAGCAGAGAGCACCCCCGGTCCTCGCGAAGGCCGGTTTACGCGTAACCCGGGGCCCACCTGGCTAAGTGCTCCCCTGCGAGGAGCAGGAGAAAGGAACAGAAGGAGGTAGGAGGACTAGAAGAGAGGGGGAGTCCGAGGTCCTCACGGAGGCCTGTTTTCGCGTAACCCGGGGCCCATCCGGCTAAGCGCTCGCCTGCGAGGAGCAGGAGAACGGAGCAGAACGAAGAAGGAGGACGCTGAGGCAGGGAGAGTCCGAGGTCCTCACTGAGGCCCGTTTACGCGAACACTGCCGAAAAGGAGACGATGATGATGATGATGATGTGAAGTTGAGAGTTGTTTCCTCCGACGTTTCGGGGTCCCTCCAGACCCCAGTGTTTGCCATCGTAACTTACGAATGTGCATTGGGGTTGCGAAATACCCCATCGCGATTCCTAAGGGGTCACACAGTACCCACGGAACACAGAGCGCCCGAGGTCCCGAGTTAGGCCTGTTTACGCGTAACTCGGGACCCATCTGGCAAAGCGCTCACCTGCAAGGCGCAGGAGAACGGAGCAGAAGGAGGAAAGAGGACAGGGAGTCAGAGAGAGTCCGAGGTCCTCGCTTAGGCCGGTTTATGCGTAACCCGGGGCTGATCCGGCAAGGTGCTCGCCTTCGAGGAGCAGGAGAACGGAGCAGAAGGAGGAAGGAGGACTAGGAGGCAGGGAGAGTCCGAGGTCCTCACTTAGGCCGGTTTACGTGTAACCTGGGCCCGTCCGGCTAAGCCCGCCGCTGTGAGGAGCAGGAGAACCGAGGAGCAGGAGGTAGGAGGACAAGGATGCAGGGGGCATCCGAGGTCCTCATAGAGGCCAGTTTACGCGAACACTGCCCTCTGCAAAGCTAAGTGTCCGACAGCGAGGCACAGGAGAACCGAGGAGAAGGAGGGAGGACTAGGAGGCAGGTAGTGTCCGAGGTCCTCACTTAGGCCGGTTTACGCGAACACTGCCAAGAAGGAGACGATGATGATGATGATGATGATGATCTGAAGTTGAGAGTTGTTTCCTCCGACGTTTCGGGGTCCCTCCAGACCCCAGTGTTTGTCATCGTAACTTACGAATGTGGTGCGGGGTTGCGAAATACCCCATCGCCATTACTAAGGGGTCACAGTGTACCCACGGAGTAGAGAGCACCCCATTGGAGAATGGAGAATGGAGCAGAAGGAGGTAGGAAGGCGGCAGCGAGAGTCTGAGGCCCTCAAGGAGGGCGGTTTACGCGAACTCTGCCCTCTGTAAAGCCAAGCGTCCAACAGCGAGGCCCAGGAGAACTGAGGAGAGGGCCGGTTTACGTGAAGACTACCCTCTGTAAAGCTGAGCGTTTGCAAGCGCAGGGTAGAAGGACCAAGGAGAAGGAGGAAGGAGACGATGATGATGATGATGATTATGTGAAGTTGAGAGATGTTTGCTCCGGTGGTTCAGGGTCCCTCGAGACCCCAGTATTTGCCATCGTAACTTACGAATGTGGTGCGGGGTGGCGAAATACCCCATCATGATCACTAAGGGGTCACAGAGTACCCACGGAGCACGGAGCGCCCGCGGTCCCCACTTGGGCCAGTTTACACGTAACCCGGGGCCCATCCGGCTAAGCGCTCGCCTGCGGGGAGCAGGAGAACGGGGGAGAAGGAGGAAGGAGGTCGAGGAGGAACGGAGAGTCCGAGGTCCTCACTGAGGCCGGTGTACGCGAACACTCTCGAGAAGGTGACGATGATGATGATGATGTGAAGTTGAGAGTTGTTGCCGTGGCGCTTTGGGGTCCCTCCAGACCCCAAGGTTTGCCATCATAACTTACGCGATCGATGGAGGGTTACAACCAATTAGGTGCCTTTGTCCGACACTGTGACGAGACCCGCTATAGCCGGGGGTCCGCCTGACCCCCATCTGCCCCCACCGCCAACCGGCGCCCTGTTTCGCAACAAGACCTGGGTCCGCGCTGCCGGGGTCTGCGTGACCCCCCCCTTCTTTTTTTTTTTTTTTGGTCCAGGGCGCACAAGGGTTAAGGAGTGAATAGTGAACTTCTTTTAATGGTGTATTTAATTAATTTTATTTAATAACTTGTGACCTTTGAGTCCCTTCCTTGCAAGAATTATGGCCAATGACGGAAATGTATGTATTACATTTAAGATTGGAAAACAATGTCAATGCCACAAATGTGAGTTGTCATATACATCTGTGAGTTAATCTGCACAACCGTGTGCACATGTGCTCTGTGCATGTACACACACAAAGAATTGACCTTCGTTCCTTAAATTTGTAGCATTGCCTCTGTGCTGACTGATGGTGCTCAGTGGCTTTTGCTTCTTGCTTTTAAATCAGATGTCACTCTCAACATAAACACAAGCTACAGCAGCCAAGCAGTCTTAGCTGAGGAAACAAAGATACATTTCCTCATTTAATGTAAAATATTGTGGTGATGTTATGTTATATTAGGCAGGCAGCTGCCCAAATAACACTGTGACAATCAAAAGTATATCTATTTTGAACGCCTCAGCTGGAAAAAATTCAAAATGGTTTATAAAGTTGGCCACAGGTCTGTATGTAAATGGGAGTTAAAACATTGCTTCATATTTGGATATGTATGATGTTAGTGTTTCTAAAATACTAAAAAATGTGTTTATTAACAAAGTAAACTAAAAATAGACATTATTAAATTTTATACTTTTAACTACTGAATTGAACATAATATGAAATAATGTGTTTCCACTGTGGGAATGATGGATCCAATGACAAATAACTTTCAGATTAGTAAAGCTATATTTTTAATTTTTCTAGTTTTCCATTTCTATTTAGATGATTTATATTTATATTTAGATTTAAAAAGAACAGGATCATAACAAAATAACACCACTGCAAGTGTAACAAAAATATGTTGAAATCAAATGGTATGTTATTTGAAATCAATATGAAACAATGACACATGCATTTTATCCAATTTTTTTTATTTATTTAATTTTTCCCAATTGTCCAAATTAGTCTGTGATTTGCCTTATTGTCCAACAAATCATATTTATATAAAAATATATGTGACTCTCAAATATGATTTAAATGGATCATTCCTCACTTGATGATGAATTATCCATTTAAATAAACTTGATGCCAGTGAACTTATCAGCGGTTGGTTTAAAAAAAAAAAAAAAGCCCAAAAAATCCCCTATGAGCAAGCACTTGGCGACGGTGGGGAGGAAAAACTCCCTTTTAACGGGGAGAAACCTCCGACAGAACCAGGCTCAGGAAGGGGTGGCCATCTGTCGCTGCCGAGTGGGCTTAAAATGTTCACTGTCCATCCTCCTTCTGACAGGAACTTCCTACAGACCAGGTATGAAGGATGCCTGAGTGGACATACAAAACTCACAAGTTCCTGGCTCTCACGGCTCCTATGCAGAGGGTTAGTCGAAGAAGGAGGGGCATCGCGAGGGGCGTCAGGGGACGGGGGACTGTGCCTCACTGCCCTCCCCTTCTCCAAGAAACCCATCTTCAACCGAGTCGAGAGAGCCGGGAACTTGTGAGGTGTGCATGTCCTGGTGAGCCTCCACCTTTTATAGGTGGGTGCAGCCTCGACTGTACAGAGACAGACCAGACCAGCTGCACCACACAGACACTTCAAACCTCATCTGAGGACAAAAAACATATACATACATACATACATATATATATATATGTCTTACTATTAAAAAAATTAATAAAGTTAGGGTTCCTTTACAATGTCAGAAGGAGGGAGGCACTAAGGCACCGCCTTCCGCCCCTCGACGCCCTTGCGGTGCCCCCTCCTTCTGACAGGGACTTCCTACAGACCAGGTATGAAAGATGCCTGAGTGGACATACAAAACTCACAAGTTCCTGGCTCTCACGGCTCCTCTGCAGAGGGTTAGTCGAAGAAGGAGGGGCATCGCGAGGGGCGTCGGGGGACGGGGGACTGTGCCTCATTGCCCTCCCCTTCTCCAAGAAACCCGTCTTCAACCGAGTCGAGAGAGCCGGGAACTTGTGAGGTGTGCATGTCCTGGTGAGCCTCCACCTTTTATAGGTGGGTGCAGCCTCGACTGTACAGAGACAGACCAGACCAGCTGCACCACACAGACACTTCAAACCTCATCTGAGGACAAAAAACATATACATACATACATAGATATATATATATGTCTTACTATTAAAAAAATTAATAAAGTTAGGGTTCCTTTACAATGTCAGAAGGAGGGAGGCACTAAGGCACCGCCTTCCGCCCCTCGACGCCCTCGCGGTGCCCCCTCCTTCTGACAGGAACTTCCTACAGACCAGGTATGAAGGATGCCTGAGTGGACATACAAAACTCACAAGTTCCTGGCTCTCACGGCTGCTATGCAGAGGGTTAGTCGAAGAAGGAGGGGCATCGCGAGGGGCGTCGGGGGACGGGGGACTGTGCCTCACTGCCCTCCCCTTCTCCAAGAAAACCGTCTTCAACCGAGTCGAGAGAGCCAGGAACTTGTGAGGTGTGCATGTCCTGGTGAGCCTCCACCTTTTATAGGTGGGTGCAGCCTCGACTGTACAGACACAGTCCAGACCAGCTGCACCACACAGACACTTCAAACCTCATCTGAGGACAAAAAACATATACATACATATATATACACACACACACATATATATATATATGTCTTCCTATTAAAAAAATTAATAAAGTTAGGGTTCCTTTACAATGTCAGAAGGAGGGAGGCACTAAGGCACCGCCTTCCGCCCCTCGACGCCCTCGCGGTGCCCCCTCCTTCTGACAGGAACTTCCTACAGACCAGGTATGAAGGATGCCTGAGTGGACATACAAAACTCACAAGTTCCTGGCTCTCACGGCTCCTCTGCAGAGGGTTAGTCGAAGAAGGAGGGGCATCGCGAGGGGCGTCGGGGGACGGGGGACTGTGCCTCATTGCCCTCCCCTTCTCCAAGAAACCCGTCTTCAACCGAGTCGAGAGAGCCGGGAACTTGTAAGGCGTGCATGTCCTGGTGAGCCTCCACCTTTTATAGGTGGGTGCAGCCTCGACTGTACAGAGACAGACCAGACCAGCTGCACCACACAGACACTTCAAACCTCATCTGAGGACAAAAAACATATACATACATACATATATATATATATATATGTCTTACTATTAAAAAAATTAATAAAGTTAGGGTTCCTTTACAATGTCAGACGGAGGGAGGCACTAAGGCACCGCCTTCCGCCCCTCGACGCCCTCGCGGTGCCCCCTCCTTCTGACAGGAACTTCCTACAGACCAGGTATGAAGGATGCCTGAGTGGACATACAAAACTCACAAGTTCCTGGCTCTCACGGCTCCTATGCAGAGGGTTAGTCGAAGAAGGAGGGGCATCGCGAGGGGCGTCGGGGGACGGGGGACTGTGCCTCATTGCCCTCCCCTTCTCCAAGAAACCCGTCTTCAACCGAGTCGAGAGAGCCGGGAACTTGTGAGGTGTGCATGTCCTGGTGAGCCTCCACCTTTTATAGGTGGGTGCAGCCTCGACTGTACAGAGACAGACCAGACCAGCTGCACCACACAGACACTTCAAACCTCATCTGAGGAGAAAAAACATATACATACATACATATACACACACACACATATATATATATATATGTCTTACTATTAAAAAAATAATAAAGTTAGGGTTCCTTTACAATGTCAGAAGGAGGGAGGCACTAAGGCACCGCCTTCCGCCCCTCGACGCCCTCGCGGTGCCCCCTCCTTCTGACAGGAACTTCCTACAGACCAGGTATGAAGGATGCCTGAGTGGACATACAAAACTCACAAGTTCCTGGCTCTCACGGCTCCTATGCAGAGGGTTAGTCGAAGAAGGAGGGGCATCGCGAGGGGCGTCGGGGGACGGGGGACTGTGCCTCACTGCCCTCCCCTTCTCCAAGAAACCCGTCTTCAACCGAGTCGAGAGAGCCGGGAACTTGTGAGGTGTGCATGTCCTGGTGAGCCTCCACCTTTTATAGGTGGGTGCAGCCTCGACTGTACAGAGACAGTCCAGACCAGCTGCACCACACAGACACTTCAAACCTCATCTGAGGAAAAAAAACATATACATACATATACACACACACATATATATATATATGTCTTACTATTAAAAAAATTAATAAAGTTAGGGTTCCTTTACAATGTCAGAAGGAGGGAGGCACTAAGGCACCGCCTTCCGCCCCTCGACGCCCTCGCGGTGCCCCCTCCTTCTGACAGGAACTTCCTACAGACCAGGTATGAAAGATGCCTGAGTGGACATACAAAACTCACAAGTTCCTGGCTCTCACGGCTCCTCTGCAGAGGGTTAGTCGAAGAAGGAGGGGCATCGCGAGGGGCGTCGGGGGACGGGGGACTGTGCCTCACTGCCCTCCCCTTCTCCAAGAAACCCGTCTTCAACCGAGTCGAGAGAGCCGGGAACTTGTGAGGTGTGCATGTCCTGGTGAGCCTCCACCTTTTATAGGTGGGTGCAGCCTCGACTGTACAGAGACAGACCAGACCAGCTGCACCACACAGACACTTCAAACCTCATCTGAGGACAAAAAACATATACATACATAACATATACACACACACACATATATATATATATATATATATGTCTTACTATTAAAAAAATTAATAAACTTAGGGTTCCTTTACAATGTCAGACGGAGGGAGGCACTAAGGCACCGCCTTCCGCCCCTCGACGCCCTCGCGGTGCCCCCTCCTTCTGACAGGAACTTCCTACAGACCAGGTATGAAGGATGCCTGAGTGGACATACAAAACTCACAAGTTCCTGGCTCTCACGGCTGCTATGCAGAGGGTTAGTCGAAGAAGGAGGGGCATCGCGAGGGGCGTCGGGGGACGGGGGACTGTGCCTCACTGCCCTTCCCTTCTCCAAGAAACCCGTCTTCAACCGAGTCGAGAGAGCCGGGAACTTGTGAGGTGTGCATGTCCTGGTGAGCCTCCACCTTTTATAGGTGGGTGCAGCCTCGACTGTACAGAGACAGTCCAGACCAGCTGCACCACACAGACACTTCAAACCTCATCTGAGGACAAAAAACATATACATACATACATATACACACACACACATATATATATATATATATATATGTCTTCCTATTAAAAAAATT
>NC_140466.1:33421847-33574347 GCF_051167445.1 Perissodus microlepis | reverse complement strand
GGTGTGTAAATACGACGCCTGGCAGCCTCCGCATAGCCGACGCTGTAAAACGTGGGAGTTTTTACGTCCTTTTTTAAAAAAATGAATTTCAGATTCTGACTTGATGCATAATCAAGACCAGTAAACAGGTTAACAAAAAATTCTCTAATGGAAAAGAAACTTTAGGTATTCTTTTAATACAACAGGGTAAATGCAAACTTCAAAAATAAGTTTGATGTCATTCAGATCTCAAGGAGATCAACGAGAACGCAGCGTCACGGCTGACGGATACCTCTTTTCCTCTGATCAGATTCAGCTACAGTTTAATTGTTTTTGTTTTCTTAAAATCCTAATTCTAAAAACAAAAAAGGGGAAAAAAGCTGTGCCATTACTTGCACAGATATCCATCTCTAAGCTCTCCGTAAACTATCAATACGATCGATAAGTCATATCTCAATCAAAGACACTACAATGGCTATTTACGGCTAAATAACAGGAAGTATTGATACCAATACGGCTGGTAAACAAACATCAAACAGGAAATATTGAACAAAACATCCACAATACTGAAAAGGAATAAGAAGACATCAGAAAGTGCTTCACTATAGATTTTAAACTGGACAGCTAGCAGCTCAGGATGGTTTCCTCCTTAAAAATAAAAGGCATCTTTAAACTGCACATGCTCAGTGTAAACGGTCCTCCCCAACAGCGACTGTTACTGGCATCATTAGTGTCGTAAAAACAGTTTTTTTCTGTATTATGCAACATAAAAACAAAAGAGTTAGACTGTGTGTTTACGTGCTATGTTTCCCACTTTAAACTTTTCCTAAACATTAGAAGGGGAAAAAAAGATAAGGGATCCAAAACAATCACAGGTAAAAATTGCCACTTTTCCCTTGTTTGTGTAACCGCGAGCGGTCACGTGTGTCGGCGGAGAGGACCAGCCTCTTTTCGAGACTTTTGGTTTGCTCACAAGTGCAGCTCTGTTGCATAGACGTGAATCTGATGGTGGTAACAAAGAGCTACGACGTGAGACACAACGGGGGCGAAATCATAACTATAACATAAAAAATTCTTTCTTCAATCCATAAACGAGGAGAAATTCTGCAGCTAAGGCATCCATAACACGATCAGTTAGAAGTGATGTTTTCCGACGAGCTGAAGGAAGAACTTATCTGTTTTCTTGCAGAGACTTTAATGTGAAACCGGAGCCAGGAGGCAGTTTATCTTAAACATCATCGACTAATGAAGCCAAAAAAGAAGTGAAAACATGTGCAATACCCGTGTGGAGCACGGGCAGCCTAAAGATCGCTCAGGTGAAAACAGAAAATTGATTTATGGTTTGCTGATGATGTAATTAGCGATTATCAGACTATTTTTGCCGATTACTGCTCACAATTTCTTTGTATTTTGACTTCAAACAACATTTTTTTTTGCGATTAAGTGTCAACAGAGATACAGAAAAGTGGTTACACCTAAAAAGCAAGGTCACTGAAGGCAGCGGTGTGGTTGTACAATGGTGCTGTAACCTTGCCCTGTCACCAGGGGGCGACGTCAAAATATCTGCTGTTGTCTTGTTGGCCCTTGGCTTACGGTGCATTCCAGATTGAGTCGGAAGTTGGAATTCCTGAGCTCCCAGTAGTAATTTTCATCTGGAACTCCCCCTCAACTAGTATTTCCTTCTTGGAAAGTCAGAGCAGCCTCAACAATCCAAGATGGTGACAGAGAACATAAACATAATCTGCTCTGTCACTCACCTGTATTTGTGACTCATGATATAAGCCACACGCTAAGCACTTACCACATTCTATCAATGAACGTGCTGCAGCTAAAATAAATCCCATCTTACTTTGCCTTTCTGACTTTCCTGCTGGAGTGCACAAACTCGGGAATGACGTCACTGCCAAAAAGGACCACAGACATCAGAACATTGACACAGCTGCCAGGTTGGAAAAGTGAAGCAACAAAAAAAAACTGTACTCTATTTACAGGCCACCAGGGGGCGACCCCTGCGTCTGTAAAAGACTTCTGGTCCTATAGAGGTCTCTGGGACCTCTGAACAGTTCCCTGATGTGTTCAAGGGTTCAGTTTCTCATTTCAGAACACAGCTGAAATTATCAAGACTCACTGAAGGGGTGTGAAATGTGTCTAAATCTAGGGAACACAGGCCTGATCGACGATATGTTCTGCAGACTCGTGTCTTTGTTCATAAACAGAAAAATGAAGGTAAAACACAAATGCTTCCTTCAGTTTGACCTCTCAAAGGTCAAGGTCAGTCCAGTCTAACATGTTTTACTTTAACATGAAACGCTGCTATGACCGAGTCTCAAACAACAGAAAATCCAGGGTCTGCTCATCAGCTAACCACTCTGTTTTATGCTGTCGGTGGGTTAAATATCATGAAACGCCTCATTCAGTCAGCTGCATGTTCTTTAGAACCAAACTGGCTGCTCGAACTGATGAATGATACCACACTGAGCTCTCTGCAAGGGAACGAATGAGCTCGACTCCCTAAAATATCAGCTAGCGAGTCCAAACACACTGATTTTTATTAACGGATAAAATGATGTTAACTTTTCTATCAACTTCTTTTGCTCGTTATCACCTTATTAACTGTTCGGGGGTGAGAATGAAGCCTTGTACAAACTCTGGGTAAGGTAGTGTTGAGAAACAAGAACACTGAACGGGAAGTTAAAAGAAAAAGGCGCAGCGGTGTTCCTTCTCCGAGTGGGGGGGCTTCTTCCGTCTCCAGGCGTCTTCAGGAGTTTTTAAGTTTCCTTGGGTTTCCTTTGGGAGTATTTTTACGAGTCCCTGCTCGAGGGGGTGCCGCCTTCACACCAGTGTGATCTCAACCTCCTCTCGCCGCTTCACCTGCCCGCGAGGATGCTGCTTCGGGACGTACCTGTAAAAATCCACCGGCTCAGTTAAAATGAAGATAAAAAAGGTCTGCTGTCATTTACGTCACCACAGAAGGTTTTACTCACGGGTCGGATGGTGCCACCGCCGCTCTCCGGGTATTTGGGGGGTTGGGGGGAGCTTTGTGCTGGACCTGAAGAGGGCAGAGGAGGCAGATTATTATTCACACCAGCCTTTTTTGTTACAGATAACCACTCACAGACAAACCAGAGATTCTCACTGTGAAAGGGGCTTTTGTGTGGAGCCGGCGGCGGTCTGTGGTGTCCGTTGTGATAGGAGGGTGGTCGGCCAATGGGAGAGGCTGTGGCGCTGCAGGGACTCGACACTGGAGAGGACACGGTGGGGGTCTGAAGGGGGCTGCTGTGGAGAGGTCCCGGCTGGAAGGGACCACGAGGGGAGCGCTCGCACTGAGAGAGTGTGGACGGGGAAGCCTTCAACACAAACAGTGGACAGGTGTGCAAACTTTAATATTTTATATAAAATAAAAAGAAATAAATTATTTAACAACACAGTACTTAGTGTCATAAATAAGTTGCTACAGTAGATTCGTACTGCGCTGATGTAGAGGCAGCTGATCCAGGGGGGGACACAGTGTGTGTGCGTTCAACCAGAAGAACTTTAATTGTATAGAACATGAAATTTAGCGGCTAAGTCAGCGTGAGCCTACCTGTGCGCTGCCGTCTCTTTGCCCATCTCCATTCTCGCTGGTCACGGTGAGATCCTCCACAAGAACTGCGGGGAACACACCAACAACGCCGTTAAACTCGCCCTCCCAGAAGCCATCGTCCTCGTGGGTCTCTCTGCTCAGGATGCGGATGATGGCGCCTTCTGGGAACGACAGCTCATCTTCCGTTTGTCCCGCGTAGTCGTACGAAGCCTTTGCGAATGAAACTGCAACACAGACAGTGGCAACGAGGGTATTAAACAAAGCAGGAAATCAAAACTCCGATATTATCTGGTGGAGGCGGATCTCACCACTGGAGTCTCCGTTGACGGAGCCGGTTGGGAGTTCGGTTTCAGGTTCGGTGGAGTTGCTGGAGGAATGGGATCGGGCGTCCAGCGCGGCCAGCGACTGCAGCATGCTCAGCAGGCTGTTGGAGGAGGGCAGCTGCAGGTATTTCTCCGGGACGTAGCCCACCTGTCCGCTACGGTTTCTGGCCTGGAAACACAGACAATGCACACAGACGATGACAACAGCCAAAAATGTTTCAACAGGAAAACTCCTAATGAGAAAAAATAAAGTCAGATGTAAAGAGTAGGGCTGTAACAATATCACTGCATCGTCGCCAGAATTTAATAACAGCCACAAAGAGAATAATAGGAGAGCTTTTGTTCTCTCTTCCTGAATTAACGAGAAATCTAAAATCCTAAACAAGCCTCTGCTGAATTCATGAAGCTTGATTTCATGAACACCGGTGGCCTCCCCTTCCGCTGCTTACTTATTTTCATTCAGATTGAAAACACTCAGAGGTATTGGGATCTCTGTTGGGGCATGCTGTGGGGAATCACAGCACTAAAACAGATCTATATAAATGATATTGCTCACATTTTTATGTATGATTATATTCATTAAAATAAATACCCCATTAAAACACTATATCTGTATATGAGAAGATAATCACCTAAGTAAATATACATAAAATATTGGCTCAACACGTGGAACATTTGCACAATGGCTCACAGGAAAGCCAGACTTACACAATAAACAAAAGTAAAACAGCAACAATGCACAATGTTCCTTCAGGGAAATGATCGGAAAACAACCACACACAAAGTACACAATGACTACACACCAGCAGCTCTGCAGAGGCGTTTATAAAAGAATGACTTCACACAATGATGGGAGCATCCACAGCTGACATTTCTACATTTAAGTATAAACCACTGACCACCCGAAAAATGTCCTCAAAGACTTCTCAAATTTTCTCCCAAAGGTCCAGGAGCAACTTTGTAACAGTCTGTGACAAACAAAGTGAAAATGATAACTAAGTAGCTGGGAGATCATCAAATTAACATTTTATATCCATGACCAGGTCACTCCGCAGATCTAAAACTGATCAAGAGTCCACGAACCGCTGTTAAAAAGCAGAAGCTGACAAACTGTGATCACACCGGAGCGCTGCTGAGGCAGGATTGGATCACCATCAATCAGGATTTGGCCCAGATTTTCAGTAGCTGCACTTAAGGTATGAATTTAAAAACTGCCTCATTCATGAATTATTGCATTCACAAACTTGGGTGCCATGCCCGCCCACCTGCCTGCCCGGCTGGGTGACGAGAATCTCCCATCAGCCCTTTACGGCTGCGGGGCCAAAAAAAGAAGCAGAGAACTGTGTATTTGTACATTTTTTGATTTGTCTTTATGTTCAGCAGAGCTTCTACCACCCAGGCCAACCTGACCTGCCTCAATGCACCGCACGCATTTTAGTTGAATTATTCTAATTCCTGAAGCCACATCAGTCCAACTGATCCCAGAGAAACACTAAAACGTCCAGTAGATAGTCTGTACCGGTGCGAGGTCTTATAAAAACTGAAACTAAATGTTTGTCAAACAGTCTAAGAGCCAGAGAGTGAACTAATACACAAAACAACCAACCCTCAAACATGAGAGTGCTTCTGCTACATAACTGTGTTTGTGTTATTTTTGTACCTTGACCCAGTCCTCCATGTCGCCATCATCGATGACCTCCAAGATTTCCTGCTCCTCGATGGTCAGCTCGTCTGGCTGAGAAGCCTGCAGACAGACAAACACGTTAATTCAAATTAAAGCTGCGATGTAACAGTTTAACCATCTTCATTTCACCCGTGATGTATATTTTTCAAATACCGCCACACTGGTGAACGGACAAAAATGCTCACTGTGGCTTCAATAACATCAGCCAGAACACTGAAGAAAACACTGAGACCATGCCTGCATTTATACCACACTTTACTCAGGACTCAGGTAATATAAAACAACTAATACTCCAAAGCAGCACAAAACTCAGACTTACACTAGAATTTCTGTACAAATTCAGAGAGCAGGTGTTTTAAACCTGGACACAGAATCATTAGTGCCACAAAGTTTGGGAAAGTAAATGTAAATGGGGGTTAAACACGACTGGAACTGATTAAAAACAGCCAAAACAAAAAGTGGCTTTACTTCAAAGTCAGAATTATAATTGGTGACATGTTAAAGATCCACGTCCAATCCAAATATTTAAATCATGTGTGGAGAGGTTAACCGTATTTACATCTTAATAGATTTTATGACGACATCCATCCAGCAGGGATGGAGGAAATCCCAGCCAGCTTTGTAGGCTAACACAGAGAGCATCCACATTATAATGCACCACACAGACGGCAGACTTCAACCACACTTTCAGAAAATATAACAGGAATGAGTCTCCAGCTGTCTGCGTCAGTAACAGAAGCTTTAATCTAACAAGTTTGTCTTTTAATGAAGGAGGAACCTGGAGAGAACCACAGAGGCACAGGAGAACATGACAAGACACTTAAAAAGATTTAAATATTAATCATATAATTACCAGAAAATATGGTTAAACCTACAGAATCTTAAAAATACTTTTCCTTTCACTTCCAGCTGTTTTATGTATTCTGCATGAAAATGAGGTTTACGGAGGACAGAAAGTGTAACTCTGCAAGTCACTGTTCTTCTAAAAACACATTTTTTGTGGCTCCTGAATCTTCATCCATCAATATCCAGCTCCACCAGCTTCCTGCATTTTCTAATAATGACTGCTTCTGTAACTCCCAACACGCACTCCCCGTGCCTCGAGCTCGAGGCAAGGCCGGCCTCTGCACGTATTTTAAAGAGTTGTGAATACAGAAAGCGCAGAGATGCTGCAACAGCAATCAAACAGTGTTTTTTTCCAGAGCAGCGACACCGATTGTTTAGGAGACTAAACTCAGACTCGACTCGCTGCAAACACATGAGGCTTTGTAGATGTCACCATTTCTCTGGGCACTGACCGACTCATCGGCTACGACCCTGCTTAAGCGTGTGTCGTTACCTTGTAGGAGTAGAGCACTTTGCAGGTGAGTGGATAGTTTTTCAAGGTGCTGGAGGGGCTGGAGCTGCTGTCATCCAACACTTCACCGCTGTCCTCCATCTCCTCTTCATCCTCTCGCTCCAAATCTGCTGTTACCTACGGATGTTAGACCGACATCTGCGTTTAGGGCACAAATCTACAGCGCATATACTTCAAAACTACAGCACTGTGGAATTGGAGTTTTCGTCTTACGGAGAGTGAAGGATCGTGGGTACTGAGGTTGTTCCAGCGCTCGTTCTCCAGCTCCTCCATCACCTGGTTCATCGCACTCTTCAGCCACGTTTCAACCGGGACTCCAGCCTCCCTTAGCAGGTCCAGCCGGGCCTCGGCTTTCGCTTTCACCGTCTAGCAGCAAAAAAAATAAAAAAATAAAGGTGAGTTAAAGACCACCAGACTTTCACAACCCACTGACAAGCCCCCCACCCCCCAAAGAATAAAGAAAACACAATGAGATTAGTATGAAAATAAAATAAATACTTAATGTGTTTTAAACACCTCTGCTCTCTTCTAACAGAACATTAATCCTTTAAATCTGTCACTTCACCTTTCAAACCAGCAGGTGGCGCACTGGGGCAACTTTAAATAAGGAGAAACTGATTCAGAAGATGGAGAAATCGCTGATCTAGAAGTTCAAAGGTTACCTCTGCCCTCCGGAGACTCTGCCTGGCCACCTCCATCTTGATCTCCAGCTCGCTGTTGTTTGGCTCCGAAGCTTCCTGGGTCCCGTATCCTCCAGGGCCTGAAAACAAAACAATTACAACTATTGTGGTGACGTATACAAAGGAACACATGGAATAGATGGAAACGGTCCAACAATAAAGCGATCAACATAACCAGGGACATCTGGAAACAGGTCGCTGCACGAGCTGTGCTCACTTATCTTAAACCAGCTTTCGCAATAAACCAGTGAGACGGAGCTCTTATCAATTTTATCCTTTCATGCCACAGTAAAATATGGAGAAGTTTATGATGCCGAGGTTTATTATTATCATCCAGCTGACCGGCTTCGCTGCATTAAAGGCCAAATTCCAGTTTAATGGAAAAAAGTGACACATCAGTGCATTTTGTACACTTCCTGCAAAGATTTTCCAGGGATTGTGTGAGTAAGACAAACCACATCAGAATAACTCCAAACCCAAACACAGACATAACACGCACGTTTAGATTCAGAGACTTAAACTTCCCAGAGGATTTCCTTCTCTTTGCAGAATGTCACACTCATCATGTCCAAAGGGTCATTTTGACTCCTCTGGAATTGTAAAAACTGTTAAATTAAAATCCCATGATCATCATATTTCATGACTTTTCCTTATATGGGTTTATTCATTATATAGTGAAAGCAAAAGCAACAAAAATTACCACCACTCATACCTTTAACTGCTGAGGATATCATTTTGATAGGCATCGAAATTTATGTCAATGCCAATTTTATTTATAGAGCACATTTCATTACATGCAAAATGTGCTTAAACAGAAGAGGCTCAAGGCAGTGAGAACAAGAAAATAAAATTTAAAATAGAGATTGCAAATGCATTTTGATTAGAAGGCTGCAGTAACGTGAGCCAGAGCTACCTAGACATGACTGATGGGTAAATATATTGCCTCAACTGCTGCTGTTGCAGGATGGGGGCAGGTCTAGCATTACATTTTTTCTCAATATGAAAACATGGACTAATTTTAACATATTTTTAAATCCACAGATTCTCCAAAAAAGCTACAGGATCTATTTTTAACAATAGAGGGCTCAACAAGTAATCTGTAGCTCTAAAACTAGCAGATTTTTACACCCTAAGAGAGAATTTAAACATCAACTTTGTGGGACTTTTTTTAAGGTGCTTTATGTTTAAAACCGGAATTTGCCAATTTTTTTGCTTAGCTTTATGAATCTAACAAAACACAGAAAAGTTGTTTCTGTTGCGAAACAGCAGATGGTGCTACGCTGGCACTGACCGGATTGTAACAGATGGACTTTCAGGACGTTTCTGTGTCGAACAGCCATCCAGTCAGATCGTCGATGATGATGATGTGAAGTTGAGAGTTGTTTCCTCCGACGTTTCGGGGTCCCTCCAGACCCCAGTGTTTGTCATCGTAACTTACGAATGTGCATCGGGGTTGCGAAATACCCCATCGCCATTACTAAGGGGTCACAGTGTACCCACGGAGTAGAGAGCACCCCCATTCCTCGCGAAGGCCGGTTTACGCGTAACTTGGGGCCCACCCGGCTAAGCGCTTGCCTGCGAGGAGCAGGAGAATGGAGCAGAAGGAGGTAGGAAGGCGGCAGGGAGAGTCTGAGGCCCTCAAGGAGGGCGGTTTACACGAACTCTGCCCTCTGTAAAGCCAAGCGTCCAACAGCGAGGCCCAGGAGAACTGAGGAGAGGGCCGGTTTACGTGAAGACTACCCTCTGTAAAGCTGAGCGTTTGCAAGCGCAGGGTAGAAGGACCAAGGAGAAGGAGGAAGGAGACGATGATGATGATTATGTGAAGTAACTGGTCCCTCCAGAGCTGTATCATTTTGAAATATACATACAACAAGCCAAACCACACCTTGGTCACACCAACCCTTTTCCACCCTGAGGATGTCCAACGCCATCCCAGTCTGGACTGTCAAAGGTGACTTTAACGCTACCTGTTCTGACATTCCTGCTCATTGCATTTCCTGGTCAGATTAGCCAATCTCTGCACATTACAATAAACATACTCAACATGGTCAACATTCTACTGCATGTTATCTCACAGTATTATAGATTCAAACTCTCCGATCTAGATAAGCAGTATGTTTATCTAGAGCTCCACTCTGTCTCTAAATATCGGATTTAATTTTTATGTTCGGTGTCCAATTTTAAGAATTTGACCATAAGTAAAATTAATGGTGTTATCACCCCCATCGGGGCTTACCTTTCCCACTTTTGATGATATTCCTCCCTCGATTATTCGCAATTACCTTCCTTTGGTATCGAAAAACTGTTGGTGTGGTCAAGTGGGTGCTATAGGAAAAAAGCTCAGGACAGAACAGTTATCAGTCATGTGTTTCATTTGCATATATTTGATTTCATATTGATCCTCTGAGTATAATGGTACATTTTAATTTGAATTTATCAAAACTAAACACAATAGGTTTTCCTTTCTTTACTTTGCTCTTGTTCTCTTGCAGTACCACATCCTATCACATGTCCCCGTCGGTTCTATTCTACTTTTCTAAATTATTGACTATTTCAATGGAGAACCTAAATCACATGGACCAGTATTTGTTTTTACATATCTCTATTTTGAATGTGACAAGCCTACCATTTCCCTATTATTCATAGATATTGTTAAAGTTTTGGCTTTTTCCTCTATAAAATTTAATTGACTTTTTACAGTGGCCTGATATGGTTAATAGTAACATATTTTCTCCACTGTAACATTTGACACTTCCCCACAATATAATGTGATACCTTAATTAAAACACAGCTAATAAAACACAATTTTCTTAATGCAAACATTAGTAACTCAAAATTAGCAACCAAAGGGTTCAGTCTGCAGTTCACACTCTCATGTGAAGCTACATTCTCCCCCTTTAGTCTCTGTCATCCTTCTGCTCCTGCAAAAACAAAACAAAGCAAGACAAAACATCCACCCTTCTTTTACAGGCTGGGTGAATTGTTTGTGGACATTTACTAATCCTAAAGTCGGTACCGTTTTTGTCTCCGTATCAAGTCAGTTAAAACTTTTAGTCGTCAGTCCATCACAGCCCAGTTACATGCATACATCCACACACATTCATACCAGATATTGCTGATAATGGAGTCTCACGCGCGACCTATTCAAGCATCCATCACCAGCAAGATGATGTCATCATTTTAAAGGAAAACAATTCCTTGTTTTTTGGACTGGATTGACTCGCTGCAATCCTTTTAGACTCAGGACCATCTCATGTGATCAATGTCCCATATAAGTGAATTTCTCCAGGGCCCATTATAATCATGGAGAAGCACACTTTGCAACTGTTTTCAGTAAGAATATTTCATAGCACTTTAAATTTCAATCTTCCAGGCCTGGTTTAAAGAGCTGACTGTTAAATCATAAACTCACAAAATATGACCACCGGTGAATCACACCACTCAGACTTTCTTATTTCCGTGCACTGTAACAAAAGCAAAAACAAACGTACCCAATAAAATACTAATAACATAACACCTACTAGGGCCCATTGCAGACATATCCAAACATAAAACCATCTTTCTCTCTCTTAGAGAAAGAAAACAATCCAAACCTCACTGATAAAATCAACCTAGTGCTAAGCAAAACCCAAAAATCAACCAGATATTCACAGGAAAGTTTTGCTTCCTCCCGGGACAATATTGTGTGGGAATAAGAACCTCAGGTGCTATAGCAACTTTTGTTCCTCCTTGAATTAAATCTCAATCACAGAAAATGCGGTGCTCCGAAATAAAACTTTGACTATTAATTCCTCATTTTCACTCTGTACCACTGCTCCTTATCAGGCTGTGTGAAGCACAGTAAACAATTCAGTCAAGGCCTTGAGCAGCCGTACACAGACATCACGCGCAGACATTGTTTTCATAACCAAACTGTTTTAGATCTTGTCCCTTAAATCTACATAAATGCCCTCTGGGTGACATAAAACACATTCTAAGTAATCAATAGCTTTTTATAAAAATTATCTACTTGGATGTTTGTGTGCAGCATTTTGCATATCAGCATAAGCATTTGTTAGCAAAGCATTCTTCATTGCATCAGCATGTGTGTGCGTGTGCATCACTCTTCATTGCACGAGCATGTGCATCACTCTTCATTGCACGAGCATGTGCATCACTCTTCATTGCACGAGCATGTGCATGTGTATTTGTATTTGTATCAATTCTCAGTGAATCAGCGTTTCGGTTTGGGTTTGTGTGTGATTTCTCACTCAATCAACGAGTGCACATGTGTGTGTGTTTCTCTTCATTCTGGGTCAGTGTATTTAGGTGTGTGTGTGTGTGTGTGTGTGTGTGTTCATCACTTTCCTGTTCTGGTGTCTTGGGTAAACCACGGCCTGAAGCGTGCCCTGGGGTCCTGCCCTCCTCCTTTTCAGTCTGTTTGTGACCATTGTTGCTGTTCAAAGTTCAGTCCGTCCTGGTTCTGGCCCCAGTTGGGGCAGTCCTTTTCTCCAGTGTCCATGCTCACTGCAGGTGAAACCTGCATCTTCTTCCGTGTTTTGTCCGTTCTGAGGTGCCTCCTGACCTCAGTTGCTCCTCCTGTCTCTGGCACGCCCTTTTACTGCCCGATCATCCGTGTTGGTCCATCACTGTCCTGCACAGTGTTAATGCAGAGTTATTAAGGTCAGCCTTCTTTTGCTCGGCCTCACTTTTCATTCGGGCTTAATGGGCGTCTCGTCACAGCTCTGTCAGCTGAAGCTGTCTGAGAATTTTCCTCCGTGTAGTGAAACGGGCCTTAGGTTTAGCGCTCTCCGTCTCTGCTGCCTGAGATCGCTTTCCTGCAGCACTGTTGACATTCTCAGGCTGTTGTAGTGGGTCCAGCTGCTACAGCGTTTGGTCAGGGTCACATCGAAGATGGTAGAGGGGAGAGCAGGAGTCCAGGTCAGCCTCAGCTTCCAGGGCCGGCAAAGCAGCCTGTAATCAAGCATAAAGAGAAAAAACAAAAACAAAACAACAACAGGCGAACAGGAAAATGATGTTGTGTTGGCTGTGTTATTCAAAGAGGGGAGAAACACCGGGCCAGGCCCTGTGTCAGCCTTCTCTCCCCCTTTTTTTTGTTACAGACATTTTCATTACTATCATCAGTGCCTAACCGTCCAGTTTCTCTCTCTCTCTCTCCGGTCAGAAATCCCAATATATGTCATGTATGTAAGTGTAAGCGTGTCTTCATTGCATATGTATTTTTATAATCAGGTTTAATTCATGCATCTTTGCACTGAGCTGTGGATTCAAGCTGTCTCACTTCTGATTCTTTCCAAAAATAGTTTCACATGTAACAACTTGTATATGTGTTTTTCTATTCATTAATGTAATTGTTAGTTAGTTGCTCTCTTTATTTTACCTCTTTGTTGTGACGTGGTGGACATCTATAAACCATCATAAGTTCAGCCTTCAATTTCAATCCAATTATATCCTGTACGTTTGCACTCGAACTCGTCCGGGCTTGACCTCTGACTGGTCCCTGTCCCTCTCTTCTCACAGTGTCCTGTGTGGCCTTGAAATCTCCAGCAAATACAGTCCAAACTCAGCTGTCTCTGTTTCTTCTCCGTTGATCTTTTCGGTCTTTTCTTGTAGGTCAACTCCCAGCATGGCTGGTTTCCAGCTTGTGATTCAAAGTTCCATCAGTGGTGTTCATACATGCTGCTGCTTGACCCTTCAGTGTTATTGGTCAGTTGCACTGTCTTTTGCCTGCGGTTAACTCTTCAAGTCCACGATGTTCTGTCGGTCTTCATCAGGAGATTAATTGTCCTTTAAGCTTCTTCTCAGGGTGGGGACAAAGTGAGAGGTCAAGCTGTAAAATTTTAAGCCAAAGCCTGGCCTGTTTGTCGTGCCAATTCTGTTAATCTATCCTTTTGCCGCTGTACTCGAGTTTCCAGGTTGAGAGAAATCCACCTGTATTAACACACTAAAACATTCAATTAGTATTTCTTTTCTTAAAACATCCATTGGATTCATCTGCCTAGATTTTACTCTCTCTCTCTCTCTCTGGGTGCACACTTCACACAGTCAGGCAGTTGCCTTTTATGGGCATGCAGATTTCCTGTCACCCACACTGCTTCCTATCACACACACAGCTACTCACACCCAGCAGCTGCAAAGCCGTCTTCACGTTATCTATGCACACACTCAGTCGCAATCATCCGCTCCTCAATATGAATAAAACCAGTAGCAATTATCCATAGAAACACACACAAACACCCTTAAGAAATTTCACTGTATCTAATCATTCATTTATAATCACCGTGACAAATGCAATTCATATAAAGAACATCCCCTATAGGTGAAATTTCAATTCGGCAAGACCCCGAAATAAGCATGCCTTTTATCTAAATAAAAATGAAATTCCTACACCACATCCAGTGCTGAAATTCATACTTGATCACACCCTATATAATGATAAAATCAAATAGTAAATAAGTTCGTCAAACACAACTGCTTATATGTGATGAAACTGAAACAAAAACCACTTAAAATCTTACAAAATGCTGCTTCACACCACAAAAATGAAATAATTCAGCCCCGTATTCATCACTCAACTCCTCCACTCAATCTCACCCTGCCGACTGAAATGCCGGTCTAAATCATGCACAATTTGTCTCTTCTATATCAAAACCCAGCCAAACATCAAACATTCACCGTAATCAATCAAAACTTTATTTGTAATATTTTAATCAGCAAAATCAGCGTCTTAATTACAGGCATGTAGCAATATTTACGACAGCATTTACACAACCGATAATGCTCTCAGCCTTTCACTGCTTCCTCATTTACATTTTCACGCACACACGCAGTCTAAAAATAGCCTCAGCGCTGGATCACAGACACCTTTCACACACAGATCTCTTATTTTATATTACAAAGACGTCTTATAATTACAACTGCAGAGATGGTCAGGCCTTTTAACACCTATACAATTTCGACAAATTTAAAGTAACGGTCCAACCGATAAACTTCCTGAGTGTTTTTGCGATCAATTTAACCAGTATCCGTCCCGGACGGTGGCCCGATTTCTAGTGCCCTAACTGAATTTAAAAGTGTCAACCAACCCAAACTTTGCCTCAAGCTCTATTTTTGGCATTTCACAGCCAAGGCTTTCCCCGAAGTTTTAAGTTAAGGTTTCACGCCCGAAGTCCGACTTCTGCTGGCCAAAAAAGCGCAGACCACCGTTCCAAACGGTGAGGAGACTAACTCCTAGCTTATTCCAGGATGCCCTGTACCCCACAGTTAAGCCACACTGAACCCTCTTCACCGAGAGGTCAATGTCGCGCGTCCACGACAAGGAGGGAGCGTAAACTCCGGGCTATGTGCTTCTTAGTAACCCCGCTGCCGTTATAGAAAAATTTATAATACTTTGAAACAACAATCAACACCTCAGAAAAAAATGTATGACTGACGCAGGTCCAACCTTATGACCAATGGGGACTTTAACCCACAAAATAACCAATTACCTATTATACTGAATTCACTTAGCAGTCCAACTGCTTTAAACTCTCTTAGCAGTCCAACTGCTTTCTCTTTACTCAGCACTGTCACTTACAAACTCCCATTATCATTATTTCAACTTTCAAACCTCATGAAAATTTCACCAAAATCAAAACAGACTTTCACCAGTGATTTAGTGAGTAGACTTTAATTTTCAATGTCCAATTTGGCACACTTTGGAAATAATTCAACAGGTATGTGCCTCACCTTTTAAATAGGCCGGCCTTTGTCCACTCAGTTCGATCACCGGATCGTGTCTGCGCATCTGACCGCCCTCTGGACCCCGGATTTCTCTGTCCAAACCTCCGAACTCACTCCCTCCTCAAGTCACAGGACAAGCCCCCAAAATGTTACGAGTTCAAATATTGAGGGTGAGCACAAAACAATAATGGTCCAGAAGAGCTTCGGTCAAACAGTGATTTTAATGAACACGCGCGTGGGGAGATGAACACTGCCCACAGACAGCATCGATCTCCGCCCAACGATACACAAGCAGTTGTTTTATACCATCAGGGTTTACTTTTATGACGCCCCCTCATGCGTCAAGCAGATACAACACATGCATAAGTTTCAAAACCACAAATGTTCTGTTGACGACTTTTGACACATTTAAAAGGACATCTTCTCCGTCTCGAGGCCAGGTGCTTCCTATTAATCTTCTAACTCTCGCTTATCTCCTGGAACAAACTATCCCTTAGGCAGACACAATTTTGCAATCACAAGCTTTTGCAAACTATTATTTGAACTCTTACCTAAATATGAGTCTAACTACTGTTTGTGTGTGTGTGTCTCGACCTCCAACGCACTCAGCCTCACCCCGCCCGTTGATGCTTCTAACCTTTTACCAGACAGAAGCTCTCTGTGATAGGTGTAATAATCTTAACTAAGAACATGTGTAATCTATTGAATAAATGCTTTGATGAAATGATAATTAATGTAATGGTAATGATGATGGTTATGAATAGTAGCAGTAAAATATTTCGCTGATCTCCACACCGAGTTATTCATCTTGGAGCAGTTTGTGTGTGTTTAACAACTCCACAACATTAATAGATGATTCCTTTGCTCTAAACTGAAGATTCGTTTATTTTGGGGTTTTGCACATTTTGTTTCTGAATAATTGTTTCATTTGTAAATTCTTATTTCTGTGTTATGTAGAGAAATGACACTCTACATATTTGAAAACACAGACTTTGACCATCTGCATCCACTGAGGAAACACAGCACTACAAACACAAAAGTAGATTTGGTGGAAATTTCAAACAGGACTGCCTCATAGTGTGTGACTGTGTTGACTATAGCTAAGGACATTAGTGCTAAGTCATGATTTTCTCAGGATGTTGCTGCTCGCTGACTTCAGCTTACAGCAAATTCCACTTCTGCTCACCCAGAATTTGTTTCATGTAAAGTACATTTATGCTTTTGATCTGTATTTAATGTTTTTAATTGAATGTCCCCCTCTTCTGTATGTGTGACTGGATGTGGATCAGTGGACCACATCCACAAATGGCAATTCTGTGAGGAACAGAGAAGGTCAGCCACCAGTCAGTCAGAAGTTTTTCTTTTTAACGAAAATCAATCAGTTGATTTCAACATGCCACAGACACTCCATCACACTAATGCAGGGACCCATAGTGAGACATCAGTCCTCTGAGATCTGAGAGGAGACGGTTTGTATGAAGTAAACCATGAGAAACAAAGTTTATCTGGACATACTGACATACAAAAAGCTTAACAAACAACACAGAGCATATAATTAAAGTCCTTTTGTTGGCTCTGTTGGGCATTTATAAAGAGACCATGCCTGGTAAGATAACACAACATTTATGCAGCACTGGTCACACTGAAACACAACAGCTTCTCATTTGCTTTACCTCACTAGTTGCTGCTGAAAGTGTAATTTGAACTAGAAAGCGAAAATTTCAGAAGAAATTTTAAGTGTGCCTATGCTGCTAATCAGTGTAGTTTGCCATTCAAACGGCTACAGAGAGCAAAACTCAGCAGAGCAGCCATTCTCCACCATGAACTATGGTAAAACCAAACACCGCTCACGCCTCACAGATGACAGCTTACAGTTTTGTGTAAAGATGAGGTGACTTCGTACAGCCCCGATTTGCAGACGCTGTGCACAGAGGTTCATGAGCAGAAGTCCCATTGTACCACGGCAGACCCGACAATGTTTGCATGAACACGCTTTGAAGCATTACGTTATGGACCACTTTTCACACATGGTTGGTGTACCCACACAGCCGGCTGTAGCTTTTCAACTCACAGCCTGACACACACCAAAAAAAAACAGCCGAGAGAGCACAGACTTTACGCCTGAGAGGCGTGATTGCAGATGCCGCTCAGGTGGGTCCACTTCCCCTGCAGCGGCACTGCACTCCACGCCCCGCCACACACATCAAACACGTAAAATAAACATTTATGCACTTTTGCATTCACTTTTTTTTTTTTTTTTTTTTTACACAGTGTTCTGAATGATTAACAATGGTCTACAGCCAATCTTGTGTTTTATTATACAAACTTTGGTTGTAAGATTCAGATAACTATTTAATAAAAGCTAAATATTTTATGAGAGTAAGAAAGAAAAGTATATCTTTGTGCCCCCCTTTCCCTGTTAATGCCCTACCTGGCCCCTGGCAAAAGCTTTGCTAGATCCACCCCTGCACAGTTACCAGCTGTTTGTGTCTTCTTCGTTCTACCTGAAGTAGGGGACAAACTGTGTTCCTTTTCAGCTCAATAGGTAATATTTTCTCTGAATGCCGGACAATTCCGTTTGTACAGAACAGTTGGCAACTCTACAACTAACCCTTATGAATAAAATAAAGTTCAACATCAGTAACTCAGCACGCACACAGTTATTGTAAGTTATTGTAACTGATTGTAAAAAGTCAGCACAACGAAAATAAACTACACCTAAACTGGGTTTATATCTGACCCAAATAGAGCGCAGTTCATAACTTCTTACCTGAAATTCAGTTAACCTGAGGCTCTGACCGGCAGCCGCCTTGGGTCTGCTTCTCCCGCAATTCAATTTCCCTGATCCATGGCTGCCATCTGTTTGAGCTCCGCGTTAGCCACCACCAGTCGATCAGCGGCTGCCTCGCCGCCTCGTATGTGTCTTTTTCCCGCATGTCCTTTCTGTCATACACCGGTGGCTAGCTACCCTTTGTTGGAGCTCCGCGTTAGCCGCCACCACCAAACAACTCAGTTATTTTTCCACATCGACCAGCATCTGGACAACCACCTTTCACTGTTTATACCATTACTAAAATTAATAATTGAATCATCGGCCCATATAAACGAAAAACAAGTTCAGCTGAGACACAGACTCTTTGTGAGCGATCGGGGGCTGAAACGAGTGTGAGCCGCCTCACTGTAAGCCAAGCCCGGGTGCTTTTGAGCAAAGCGGCGCTAGCCACGCTAGCTAGCTAGGTAGCCAGCTAGCAGCAACATGTAAGAGAACTGTTGCTAATATGGGATGTCTTGATAAAATGAGCAGATATTTGAAGTTTACACATCTACATTCTCGCCTGAAAATATCTTAAAAGTTTATTTTGTGACCTAGAAACACGAATAAGAGGAATATAAAAACAAGGTGGCAGCCGCCATTGTTACACTCGATAGAGGTGTGCTATGAATTGTGGGATATGGAGTTTTCCACGGAGCATACGCCCTTTTGAGCAACCTTAAAACTTCCAATGGCTCCTGAAAGCAGCGACGCTGTGCGCGCCGTTGATATTGTCGTCATTACGGTAATCCAAATAAGGGTAGACAGGCCATACCACTAGGCCTTTCACATGGTGAAAGTGACCTCATCCTCATAGGGAGCAAAAAGACAAACTGAACAATTTGGGGATTCACAGACTTTTATAATCCTTAAAAAATGAAGAAAAATTGTTCTGTGTCAACAAATATGAACCATCCTGACACACTGACACAAATGATCTGCTGTCTATAAGCAGGACAATTTTTTCATGAGCCTGGGTGAAGCTAATTTGCATGAGTTTAACCACCTGGTCAAAAACTGGCATGACTCTGTTATCACTGTAACTTTCGCCTGAATGTTTGCAGTTTCAGGTCCCACTGATCAGTTTTAAGTACAGTACACGTTTAACAATGTGTAAGCAGACTACTTTAACCTGCAATTTACTGCATGTTGTTAGGCTGCATGGTACAACCACAGTCTGCTAACCACCCGTGGTGATCGAAGGTTTTGAGGTCTTGTTCGAACTACTGATGAAGTTTTTTCAAAGCTTGTTAAGTTTCCCAACCACATTTCATCCCGATGGTCCAAGGCTTACAGCTTTATGCTCACAAACGTACTTCTGTAATTAATCAGTGACAAATTTTAAGTTACAGTGTGAGGAGCATTAATGAACATAAATCAGATTTAACAGGATTACGTGTTTAGGTCAAGAGACACAGACCTTCATCTTTAAGAGGCTCTTCTTAAATGTCTAATCACGATGTTTGTGTTTGTCTGCAGCATCATTGCAGCAGAGAGGGTATAACACAAGGCCACAGTCATGTGGTGTTCTGTCCTGCTATTAAGTGAATAAAATACTGAAAAAAACATCTAGACACTAAATACAGTCACTGTCCACTTCATTAGTTACACCTTGCCAGTACTGTTTTGGACCTTCTTTCACCTTCAGAACTGCCTTAATTCTTTGTGGCACAGATTCAACAAAGACCTGGAAACATTCCTCACAGTTTCATATTGATATGATAGCATCACACAGTTGCTTCAGGTTTGTCGGCTGTGCATCCATGTTGCAAATCTCCTGATCCACCACATGCCAAAGATAATCTGCTGGATTGACATCCGTTATAAGATACTGTGGTCATAAAACGATGGACATGGTCAGCAGGCAGCAGCACAGCTCAGAGAGCTTGTACCTCTAGAAAGGCCACCTGAAGTTTTCACCAGCGAGTTAGAAAAGAACAGAGGGTTCCTCAAACAGTGTTTCCTAGTGTTTCATCAACAAAGTAGAACTTATTCTTCAGACTGTGCAAAATTTGCTTTCATGGTTATCCTGCTGTGAGGGTGAGCTCTGAGATGGGCCGAAGCCATGCTGAAACCAAACCCAAATTTCATTGCAAAGTGTTTATGACAAAGAATTTAGCTGATGCTGCGGGCAATAGGCTGTTTACCCTTAACCAAAGTGAGAGGAGGTTTAGCTCTTTATCTCACACCTCATCGTCCTTATGACTGCTTCATTGACTCGCTTACTGGTCCTCCTTCACCTTCCAGTAATCAGTATAATTTTTAAACCCAAATGGGTCGTTTCGGTTATTTGAAAATAGCATTTTCAGCAAACGCACCAGGAGTCTTTCAGGCCCTAGTCAATGACATCCTTTGTGACTTCATCATCCACATTTTCTTTATTTCAACAATATTCTTAACTTCTCCCAGTTGTTTTATACCTGTCAAGTCCTTCTCAAATGTCTCCTAGAAAAAAACATCTCAATTTAAAAGGTGAGAAATGTGAATTTCATGTTGATTCAGTGTCATTCCTGGGCTTTATTGTTGAAAAAGGTCATTTAAAAGCACACTCAGTCAAAGTGGTTAAATGGCCAGTTCCCTCAAACAGGAAGCAGCTTCAACAATTGCTGTTTTGCTGACTTTTACTACCTTTTATGATTTCAGAAAAAGAGCTCTATTGTTATCAAATTCAAATTTTATTTGTCACACACACAACCATACACAGTATGACATGAGGTGAAATGCTTGTAGCTGTGCAATGCAATGCCCGACCATTAAATGACAGTGGTTTTACAGTATTTACAATTTACAGGTTATTACAAAATTTACAGATTTAACTTAGAAATTTACAGTAAAAATGTGCAAATAGCAGAAAGAGATTATAAATTATAGGAAGTGTGCATGAAGAAAAACCAGAGTACATGTGGTGATGTGATGTGTGTGAGAGTCCAGTCTTATAGTGATGTGATGTGTGGGAGAGTCCAGTCCTACACCTGGTTCAGGGCCCGAATGGCCTGGGGGAAGAAGCTCCTCCTCATTCTCTCTGTTTTGGCCTTAACGGAGCGGAAGCGCTTCCCAGACCTCAACAGTGAGAAGAGTCCATTGTTGGGATGGGAGAGGTCCATCATAATCTTCATAGCTTTGGTCTTGCACCGCTTGGTGTAGATGGACAGCAGGTCAGGGAGCTCTGATTGAATGATGCGTTCGGCCGAGCGCACCACTCTTTGCAGATCTCGTCTGTCCTGCTTGATGCTGTTCCCAAACCAGGCGCAGATGTTTCGCGTCAGGATGCTCTCGCGTCAGGATAAGGCTTGTAATTCCTCGCCTTATATTTCCTCCTGTAGTGTCAGTACACTGATTAGGGCTTATACAGAGTCAGACTGATACACACGGTAGCTTGTTTACATTTCCACTTATTCTCTTTATTAACATAACACAGAAGTTACACACACACATAACTGGGCATAGTGCCCGCTATTGGCGATAGCTTGTATAGCACACCATATATTTTGGTTCATACATAACATCTACCATTGACCAATCTCACCTGTCCTAAGGTCTTTTTTCTCACTTCCTATCACTTCCTGTTCCAACACATGGTTGTGTTTTTGTGTAGCTTATCTGGAGAGCCAAAATAATTAAAAACTTATAGATAACTTCTTATTTCATAGTTTAATCTTCACTTGCTTCATCCGAAGCACACTCTCTTGTATTCACTTACTGTATTTTTAGGAATTTTCTAGCTTAGCCTAGCTAAGCCAGATAACACACACCAATGAGTTAAGCTACATGAATGTCTTAAAGCCATAAAGACCCGGATGACCTCTAATTCCTGCTTTTAAAACTGAGGCAATTGTAATCGGCCCTGAAAATCTTAGAAATATGGCATCTAACCAGATTCTTACTCTGGATGGCATTACCTTGGCCTCCAGTAACACCTTGGAGTCATTTTAGACCAGGATATGTCCTTCAATTCACATATTAAACAAATATGTAAGACTGCTTTCTTCCATTTGTGCAGTATCTCTAATATCTATTACTTCTAGGCTGCACTACTGTAATTCATTATTATCAGGATGTCCTAAAAACTCCCTGAAAAGCCTTCAGTTCATGCAAAATGCTGCAGCAAGAGTACTGACAGGGAGTAGAAAGAGAGAGCATATTTCTCCTATATTGACTTCTCTTCATTGGCTTAGAATCAAATTCAAAATCCTGCTCCTCACATACAAGGTCTTAAATAATCAGGCCCCATCTGATCTTAAAGACCTTGTAGTACCATATCACCCTATTAGAGCACTTCACTCTCACACTGCAGGCTTACTTGTTGTATTAAAAGAGAATTTAAAAGTAGAATGGGAGGGCGAGTCGTCGGTTTTCAGGGCCCTGTTCTAGTGAACCAGCTTCCTGTTTGGATTCAGGAGACAGACACTATCCCTACTTTTACGTAGAGATAGTGTCCCTGAGCCTGGTTCTGCTGGAGGTTTCTTTCCGTTAAAAAGGAGTTTTTCCTTCCCACTGTCGCCAAAGTGTTTGCTCACAAAGAGTCATGTGGTTATTGGGTTTTTCTCTGTATGTATTTTGCATGGTCTACCTTACAATACAAAGCGCCTTGAGACGACTGTTGTTGTGATTTGTTTTCTGTATAAATAAAAATGAAATTGAAATAATATAATAATATAGTTTAATAAGATTATAGTCACATGGAGACAAAGGGCACTATTAATTCCTTTAGTACGTTTTCATGATAATATAGTCATATTTTTAGTTTATGTGCAGAGAACAGAGACAGTTTGCTGAAGTACAGATGATGGTGTTGGGCCATCACCAGAACACCTTCAGTTCATTTGGCTGTGATTGGTCCAACTATCAGGAACTGTAATTATATGATGAAACACAATTCTTTCAAGCTGGCCTGAGACCTGACATCAGTGAAGACTATATCATATAAATAAATCCTTTTACGAGTCCACAAGAAACACCACAAATCACAGGGCAGTCTGTGATCTTTCAGGACAGAGACATCAACAACAGTGACAGGACCCTCAGCGTCTTTCTACTGAAGCTGTCAGGCCCTGCTCAAATTTGAGCCACAAGCCTTTGGATGAAACTTGATTCAGGTCTTGACCAGAGTACATTTATGGTCAGTTCATACTGTAGATCTTCTATAATAAATCGACGGTTTACACAATACTCAAAGTTTCATTTCTCAGCTTCATTTCCCTCCCAGCACTTTATGAAAGGCAAAAGCAAAAACTGCTGATGAGTAACTTTGCATAAATATGTGGAGTATTGCAGCTTTTCATGCAGCATGATAAGGCTTCATAATGACACTGGTGACTATACAATGGTCACCATTCAGACAGAAAGGCAGTTGTTAGAGGGTGAATGGCAGGAACACTGTGTCTGCTGCCTCTTCTCTTGCCTCTGTGTATCAGTGAGTATTCAACAACAGTTTCTATATTTAACTGCTGGTTCTTACTGCATAATTCTGTCTGTATAATATGAAAATGATTCAATGCATCGAGTTATGCCAAACCTCACAGAAACTGTGCACGGTGGGTATTCTGAATTGCTGCTCGGCACATATATGCAGACCACAGTCAGAGCCTTACCCTCTGCAGCTTGAAGTCACACAGAGGTAACCCACTCGCTCTCTGTCAGCACGCAGTCGCAGACTCGTGAGTGAGGTTTTTTTTTCTTTTGTTTTGCTCTTCAACTCTTAAGAGCGCCATTAGCCACACAGAGGGCACAATATGTTCTGCATTGCTTCTCAAAGTTAGCATTGGTTAGTGATCATGAGCTGTTTTAGGTTTATAAATCATTGGTTTACACCATATTCCTCTGAATTAATGTCACAAATTGACAAACTGACAGTGAGATACAGTGAAGTGTGTAGAACATGTAATTCAAATCAGAGCACGAGCAGAACAAGAGCATGAAGCTGAGATCAAACTTCATTTGCTTCCATCTATAAGGTGCAGGTCACTGAGGTCTTCTGACAGAAACCTGCTGGTGGGTCCTCGTTCTAGGCTGAAAACTAAAAGAGGCTAAGTGTGTCTTCAAGGCTGTTGGCTGATAATCTATGGAATGCACTAATATTACATTTGATCTCTTCTTTTGTGGGAGATCCGGACTTTGTATGCAGAGCACCGGCTGCCTTCATGGACCTCTGTGATCCTGAGTATGCAGATTGGATCAGGAAAACTATCAACCCATAAAAAGCTGTGAGGTGTGGATAACTGTAAACAAGCTGAAATAAATAATCTTTTAGAGTTTAGCTTTGGTTTCTTTTATTCTGTTTGATATAAGCAGTAGAGGATTTCAGAATTTCTGTGTTATTTACCAAAAGACGTTTTTTCAGCTGCACCCACACACAGTTTCTTTAGATAACTTCAACTGCAGAAAGTAAAAACTCAGCATTAAGTTTCAAATGCAGTTTTAAAGATAATGATAATATGGTGTCCCTGAAGAAAACACCCATCAATAGAAAAAGCTGCAAAATCCTGCAAAATGTAACAGAAGTTGAATAAAACACAACGGAAATAGAAAAAAATGCAACAAGGCTGAAAAACTGAACAAACAAAAAACAAACACAAATTACAACAGAAATAATAACAACGATATAAAAAAAATAATAGAAGTAGAAAAAAACCGTTCTCATCCTAAAACTTGGTGACAAAGTGGATTATGGTAAGGAAACACTCATTTAAGTGCTGTCATTACTCAAAGGTTCCTGATAATCATGCATGAAGTGATTTCTGGAGGGGAATGAAACTTAACTGAACTGCTCCCTGTGACATTTTGACCTGTCAAACGCAGGCGTAACTCCTGTTATTCATTGTTGTATTGCAGGTCTGCTGTGCACGACGTCTGTGAATCTGAGTAATTTGGTACAGATGAAGGAATAAGACTGCTCAGATGCTTTGGGTGTCACGTAATGATCCCTCAGGTTTGGGTGTCTTTGGTGCCCTTTGATTTCAATCTAACTGCACATTGAACAGAAATCCTGCCATGACAGAACACACTAATGCCTTTTCAAGGGAGAACCGATCCTAATCTGAGCTGTCAGCCCCAAGTTCTCTGCAGTCATCAAATCAAGCATAATCTGGTTTGAACAGGCTCCCTGCCTCACTGCAAAAGCCTTTTTACCAGCTGCTGTTTGACAAATTGCAAAGCCTCTGAAGAGACTTTAGAAAGGGGGAAAAAGGATACGAAGAAAAAGCTGAACAAAAAGCTATCCATGCACTGTTTAACATTTCACTTGGAGTTTATTGACTGTATTCTATCTGTGGATTGCATTATAGTTTCTCTGAGAGCTTTGCTCCCTGAAGATTTTATGATCTGTGAACGCTGAGTCTCTCTTGTGGCTGTAAACCAGTCTGCTCAGCATGGCACTGCATGGCAGAGATTCTCTCCATTTTTTTGAATCACCTTTGCTCAGTTGTGCTCCTAACTGATCTCCTGAGTTTGGCTGTATTCCTGGACTTTGCCCTTTAGTTACTCTTCAGTCTCTTTGACACACAGGCTGCCAAATTTGAAATAACATTTTTAGTTTTGGAAAAAGAAGAGCGTGTCTAGCAAATTCTTGCACATCCTTGTTCTTAAATAGCACTTTTCTACTCAAGCACTCAAAGTACTTTATACACCTCATTCACACAAGCACTTTTCTGTACCTAAGTTCTTTCTATCTAACATTCATACTCTGATGGACTCATGAAAGAGCAGTTTGGGGTTCAGTATCGTGTCCAAGGATACTTTGAGATACAGACCAGATCAGGCAGCGATCGAACCTCCAACCTTCTGATCGGTACTAATTGGACGTTTGCTGCTGCACATGTAGCATCACAGCTTAGAAGATGGTGGTGTGGAAATGTGTTTCCCATTAACATTTGACTAAGAAACTCTTAGTCAAGGGTTAACATCACTAATGTCAGTATTTTCACTGACTCTAAAAAGGCACTGACCTTCATTAGATTAGATCAACATTGTGCCTTAAACCTGAGCTGTACAGGAAAATAGATTTCTGATACACATGTACATAAACAAATAAAGAGAGATGTTTCCCACCTGCTGAGAAGACAACAAATGCATAACCTGATTACCACCATTAATCTCATATCCACTAATTTCTGGCACCTATAAGTGAGATTGATTTCACTGTCCTGCTGTCTTGGCCTTTAGGAGAACACAGTGAGACAGATGAAGCTTGCACCAGATGGTAGAAACACAATGATCGTGGTCTTAGACACAGCATCCACACTCTGTACATGATAGTGTGTGTGTAGAGCTGTTTGCAGGAACTTGATGAGGCTTTGCTTAAGTGGAAATCCACTGATGTTCAAGCCCCAGGGAAGTGGGCGGGGGCATAGGACCTCTGGGGCCCTCTTCCTGATGGAGCCCTACCTGACTCCTTTCACTGCTAAAGCAAGAATGGTGCCACAGCTCATTGAAACAATACTTCATTTCATCAGAATCATTAAATGATTCTGTTAAAAACAACCGCCCAGTGTACTTGCATGGCAAACATCGTGATTAGACATTCAAGAAGAGCCTCTTAAAGATGAAGGTCTGTGTCTCTTGACCTAAACACATAATCCAGTTAAATCTGATTTATGTTCATTAATGCCCCTCACACTGTAACTTAAAGTAATAAATCGGTCACTGATTAATTACAGAAGTATGTTTGTGAGCATAAAGATGTAAGCCTTGGACCATCAGGATAAAATGTGGTTGGGAAACTTAACAAGCTTTGATAAAACTTCATCAGTAGCTCAAGCAAGACCTCAAAACCTTCGATCACCACGGGTGGTTAGCAGACTGTGGTTGGACCATGCAGCCTAACAACATGCAGTAAATTGCAGGTTAAAGCAGTTTGCTTACACGTTGTTAAACGAGGGAAGGGAACTAATGTGGCTGTCACATTACCCTTTTGTCCCATTTCATCCCAGAACTCGATCTAATTGCTGCTCACTTTCTACAATACTTAAAACTGATCAGTAGGACCTGAAACTGCAAACATTCAAACATTCAGGCCAAGAATCAGTTGGTGAACATATTAATCTACTACAATTAGCAAAAATGAATAAATAAACAGAAGAAAGTTAGAGTGATAACAGAGTCATGCAAGTTTTTGACCAGGAGGTTAAACTCTTGCAAATTAGCTTCACCCAGGCTCATGAAAACACTGTCCTGCTTATAAACAGCAGATCATTTGTGTCAGTGTGTCAGGATGGTTTATATTTGAGCTTTTAGTTCACACAGAACAATTTTTATTAATTGTTTTTAGCGATTACGAAAGTCTGTGAATCCCCAAATTGTTCAGTTGTTCTTTTTGCTCCCCATGAGGTCACTTTCACCATGTGACAAAAACAACACCCCACTGTACACACTCGGGCCACCAGCAACTTTCTAAATCCTCAATAAAAAGCTGACAGGTTGCATTGATGTTCCAAATAACTTATTAAGAAAACAACTAAATACACAGAAAATGTTATGAAAATTGGTTTATTTTATATCTCATAGTTTTAAATGATGCAATAAAAATATGTATAAAACATCACAAACTGTAATATTTTACAAACGCTTACGTCCTGCTGATGCAATGGAGACATCTTCCAGTGACAGTCTTCATCCGTGTGTGTGTGAGGAGGATCCTAAACCCACCGACACAGAAGTGCATGTTCACAACTCCCTCTGTGCAGGCGGGGTCAGGACCCTCCTCACCCTGGGTGAGGAGGGGTGGTGCTGTGGCCAGTCAGGTATGAAGTGCTGAGAGTGGATCTTTGGTCCTCTGTGCAGCTCTGTCCACTCTCAGCTTCCCTGCAAAGCAATAACACAAGAAAGACGTCATTTTAACACAAAACAGCATTTTCATTGTTGGTAGCTGCAGTATGTTGTTAAAAAGCAATTTTAAACCCAACGTATACACATGAAAAATATAAATAAACCTAAACCTACAATGCTGCTGACATAGGATGATGATTTATACCAACTATTGGAAGAATTTCGCCTTCAATACAGTTTGTTGTCAATGTGAGGTGATAACTTACATAGTTGGAACACAGCACCACTCTCCCGTTTTTCACTTGGTCATCCATCCTTCTCATCGGGTTGGTCGGGGTAAGGCTGTCTTCTGGGTGGGGTGTTAGCTCCATCTTGGACGTAACTGGAAGTAATAACAACTAAAAAACTACCTTTCAGTCACAATGTAATATTAATGTCACATATCAAGAAAAAAACAATACGTTTCACATGTCCGAGTCAGATGTTCTTATATCTGTAAAAACAAAAACACAAAGGCAAAGTTTAAAAACACGTTCTAACATAAACTAATCAGAGTCACTGTCATCAAGGGAAAGGGTAAAAGGCCTCTCCCAGAAACGTCTGACTCCAAAACTACCTGAGGATGTTGAAGGGGCATCAAACTGGTCACTTACCTTGCACCTCTTTGCACTTACCTCTTCGGTGCAGATGTCTTCTCTGCTTCTCTTTTCTGAGGAAGGAGCAGCAGAGAGATCAGCTGAGGAAGCAGATGACAGAGCAGCTGAGGAAGGAGCAGCAGAGGGAGCAGCTGAGGAAGGAGCAGCAGAGAGAGCAGCTGAGCAAGGAGCAGCAGAGGGAGTAGCAGAGGAAGGAGCAGCAGAGAGAGCAGCAGAGGAAGGAGCAGCAGAGGGAGCAGCAGAGAGAGCAGCAGAGAAAGGAGCAGGAGAGGGAGCAGCAGAGGGACCAGCTGAGGAAGGAGCAGCAGAGGGAGCAGCTGAGGAAGGAGCAGCAGAGGGAGCAGCTGAGGGAGGAGCAGCTGGCGGATCACCAACTGGGGCAACAACTCGAGGGAAGAGTGGGGCGTTGGCCTGGCCGAAAGGCGGCATGGCGATGGGGGCAGCACCTGGAGCAATAGGATGTTGCCAATCGTGCCAAAACGGCTCTGGAGGGTGCTCCCGGATGAGAGGGGAATCATCTCTCTCATCCATGGTGTCATACCCCGAGTCATCGCTAAGCCAATCCCCCCACTCTTCTGAGTCGTTCCAGTCAGATGAATTGTCAGTCTGTTCACTCACCTCGTCATCGTCTACAGGTAGGTAGGGGGGGTACTCACCTTGCTGTTCACCGTCATCAGCATCTGGTGCTTCATGAGAAGAAGGTGAGGGTGAGAGAGGGAAAAAATACTCACCATACTCACCTTCGCTGATACGCTGGGTATCAGTGTCCTGTTCTTCATCAGAAGAGGGGGAGGATGAGATAAGAATATACTCACCATACTCACCTTCGCTGATACGCTGGGTATCAGTGTCCTGAGCTTCACCAGAAGAGGTGGTGCTCTGGAGACTGTCATCCAGGATCCTGATGACTTCAGGAAGGCCTTCTTCTGCAGGGCGTTCAACCACATAGTCAAGACGCCCTGTGAGGAAACAGTTTTTAAAATAACATTAGGAATGTAATAGACACCCAGTGTTAAAGCAACAGACCTACATCTGTTAGTTTGAGCAGAGGATGAGAGAAAAGCATTTTATGTCAGACTGAATGACACTTCTACTTGTTCAATCTTTAAGGGAAGTTTTTTAATAGAAGACCACCAAACCTCCACCAAGGCAGCTCACTCTGTGTACTTTTAAGGTGACACTATATTGACACTATATATGACACTGTATTTTGTGTACATTCAATTTGTTTTATTTGTTCTTTGTAAGCCTTTATGCAAACACTATGTTGGAATAGGTAATGGATAATAGGTATTGATTTGTAAATAGCCGGACATGAGTAACTTATTATATAAATATACTACAGTAAATTTATAACTAACCATGCAGCTCATTCTCCTGTTTTATTTACAATTCACGATGTCACACATTTTGAAAAAAGCTCATAAGTTAAATATGTGGATGCAAACCATAATGTAACATTTAGACCACATGTACCAATCGCATGTCCTAAATATAAATTTTTTTTTTAAAATAAAAACACAACCTCCTTGGCAAGAGTAAAAATTGCACACACAAAGCTCTGCAGGTATGTCTGAAAATGATGGTCAAGTGAAAAACAAACAAACAAACAAACAGAAACTCTTAACTCAGAATCCACATTTTTAGAAATGTGCACAAGGACTGTATCTGCCATAAGGACAGATACATCTAATCTGTGGTAAACATGCTATCCCTGTGTAAATATCCCTGTGTACAATATCTCTCTCTGCTATCCAATAAGGTTAAAAGCATTACCGTAACAGAAGATAGGTCTTAATGCCATTATCACTACTGTTTTCATATTCTTTTGATATTATTTTATTTGTATTTTTTTTATCTTTGTGTTTTGCAGCAGAGAAAAAATATAGTTTATGTCAATAAAGCCTTTGATCCGGAGAAGAAAAGGATGTTAGGAGGGGACCTGGATCTGTTTACACCTGCGTGTTCTGACGCCATGACATCTTGAAGATGCCGTTACCACGGAAACTGATTTTTGGTTATTTTACAAATTTTAGTCCATTAAGCTATTTTTAACCATTTCATTTTAAAGAAAAGTGTCAAATTTGAAGCCTTCAAATCAAAGTAACACCTTTTTTTCATATTCATACACCAGTCGTTAATAATTTCTACACCTCTCCCGGAAAATTTAAAGCATACAAACAATTTACGGGAAACAATCTTGGAATACACATATTTGATCACGTTAAAACTTGATATTCACACTGGAACTTGTTAAATTATTACAGTAATTTACATTTAAAGAAATTTTCAAACGTACCTGCAGCGAAGTCCAGGTGACAGTCGGGGAGTCCGGGTCCACGGCGAGCCATCTTCAAACTTGAAAAACAAAAACAAGTACAAACAATCCACAGATGAAGTACTTGTTGTGCTTTCAAGTTAAATCCGCTTTCAGTAAAGTGTTTTCCAAAACTTAGCTTTCCACAGGCTGAGGTTGGAGCAGGTCGAAACAAGTCCACGAGCAAGTGTAAACAGACGTTTGGAACCTTGTGCAGCATTTATATACCCTCAGCGGCCATGGTTACGGTTGTCAACACATGTGCACATATGAATGGAGCTCACAGCAGTGTAATTTACAGTTAATTTATGGTCATTTACAGTCAGGGGTGGAAGTAATGAATTACAAATACTCACGTTACTGTAATTAAGTAGATTTTTTGGGTACTTGTACTTTTATGAGTAATTCTTCAAGTGTGTAATTTTACTCATACTTGAGTACAACTTACACCATGTAATCTACTTCGCTACTTATAAAATCAAAAGTCGCTACTGAGTACGCCCACAATTTGAATTAATATTCAAACCTTTCTCTGCATTTTTGCAGCCAATAAGGCCGTGCAATCGCAACCGCGCTGTTGAGTATTGCAGCATCGACAGCGATCAACTGAAGGAAAATGACAACGGAGTCAAAAATGTCCTTAATATTTTGGGAACTTTATTCCACATCAACACGCGGCAAAACTTTCCTCATGGGTGCCATTTTCGTTGTGGTGTACTTTTTTCTTCTTAGGGGCGTGATGACGCAGCATCCGTGATCTTACAATGAAACAGTGCCTCCTTGTGGTGACAACTAAAATACTGTCTCTGTTAAACCACAGTAACCATAATCCAGTTAAACACTGTACAACATGAGTACACACAATGAATATCTTAACACGTGCCAATTTAAGACGTAAGAAAAGAATAAACTGCGCTGCAGCAGCAGGCACAGGTGTCTAGAGGTGCTAAATGGTGGAGTACAAACTACTTTATAGACGGAAGATTTCGAGACAAAGAAGCCAAAATGGAGACAGAGGACAACACTGTCAACCATGAAAACGATGTAGAAAAGACGGAGGACGCGTGCCCGTGGCCATACCTGGAGGAATTTTTCATGTACAGAGGGAGAAAAGGAGACAGCGTCCAGATGCAGTGCAAACTTTGTTTGACCTCTACAGTCATTTCAGCTTACAAGACTTCAGCGTCTAAACTTAAAAAAACACATTGAGGTAAGAGGTTTTACAACTATACGTGTACAATATTGCCTTCTTATTTTTCATGTGTGTTAAGGTTATTAGTTTGGCTAAGATATTGTCACCGCCATTGGTTAGCCTGATAGTAAAATAAGACGGAGCTAGCTAATGTGCGTGTGTGCATGCATAATTGAGCTACAATTCATAGGAATGTTTTAGCTTATTATTTGGATAACCACCATCATTACAATAAATTAAATTTGTAGTCATTTAAAACTCACAGGCCTACAATCAGCTGGCCTATAAAAAAAAACAAAAAAAACTTGAACACAGTGCTGAGCTGCATCTCAAATTAATCTTCCAGCTCTCAGCTGACATGTACCAGAGCCCGATTGATGGATCAGTTGATCAGTATCATTGGCCTGATATAGGTCTATCATAGTGACATGGCTCTTAATCAGTAGAGTTATATGTTTCCCAATATGATATATTTTTTTAAAGAACATAATGTGGATTGTTTTTATTTGTTAGCTGTATGGGCAGCATTTTTGTGTATGTGATCCCTTTTCTTAAATTAGATTTGCTATATACACATATTTTGCTCTCTTAGTATTTTTAGGACCTGACTAATACTGAAAACTTTAGGGTGATACTGATAAAAAGGAGTTAAAAATTTAGATACTGATACATTGGTCGATACTCTTTTTACAGATAGTATACAGATTACAGAACTTAGAATGTATACAGAAATTCATGTTTTTTGCAATGATCGTTCAAAATTGGTTTACATTTGTAAATAAATACAGCAATATATCTGCAAGATTTGATCAAATTCACCACTCTTTTATACTATGCTAAACAATCAAAGATTAGCTCATGTCTAGTTGAATGATGTTTTAAAAATGTGTTTTCCTTTAGTGTTAATCACAGTGATGTTATGAAGTAATGTATGAACCTGACGTATGATAATATTTATCTCTACAGAGGAAACATCCATCGAAGATTGAGCAGTACAATATCACTGTGGCATCAACATCTCGTCAGCGAAAGACCACAGCCACACCAAACAAGCTCTCAGCAAATACACAAGCCAAGTTACCAGACCTGATGTTGAGAGCTGCAAACAAACATGTTCCACAAGCAACTGTTGACAAGCTTGTCATCAATTTCATATGTGAGGGTCTACAGCCATTTGCAGTGGTAGAACAGCCATCTTTCAAAGAATTGGTTACCACATTACAACCTCAAGCCAAAGTCATCTCCAGACCCACTGTCCGTGCCAGAATCTGTGAAGCTGCTGATCACATGAAGATGACTTTGGTTGCAGCATTGGATAAAGTCAAATTTGTTGCTACCACTACTGATTGTTGGTCAGCTCATCAGAAAAGTTACCTTGGAGTCACATGCCATTGGATAGAGGAAGAGTCCCTGGAAAGAAGATCTGCAGCACCAGCATGCAAAAGATTGAGAGGGTCTCACACATTTGACATGCTTGCTGGTGCGCTTGATGATATCCATTGCCAATACAAGATTAGAGGCAAAGTTGTAAGAACCACAACTGATAGTGGATCCAACTTTGTCAAGGCCTTCCACATGTTTGGGGCACAAAATGATGCAGATGAAGCTGAAGATGAAGCAGACCCAGAAACTATTGACCTGACTGACCATATTGACTACCATGAGGCAAGTGCAATTCTTGATGAAGACTCTGGTTTGGAGTATCAACTCCCGCCTCATCAGCGATGTGCATGTCACCTGCTAAACCTTGTGGCAACATCTGATGCTGCCCTAGCAGAGAGCATGAATGAAACCTACAAGAGGCTCTCCCGTGCAACCTTTGCAAAATGCCAGGCCATTTGGAACAAAACTGGCCGGTCTCATTTGGCTAATGAAGTGGTAGAGGACAAGTGTGAACTACAGATCATTCGTCCCAATGCAACACAATGGAATTCAACCTACCTTGCCACTGAAAGGATAATACGCATCATTGATGAGAAGGGGGAAAATGCCATCAGGAGCATTTGTGAGGAGTTCAAGGTGAAAATGTGAGTAAAATTGGACACCTACCAATATGGTTGCAAATTTTGTGAATTTTCCTTAATGGATGGTTAAAAACGTGAGCAGACTCTTAATATTAAATCAGAAGATCCCTATTATAGTCATGGTGGGTTTTGTTGTTGTGTCTTACAGGTTGAGTCCTGCAGAAGTTGCATTCCTTAGGGAGTACTGTACCACCATGAAGCCACTGGTGAAAGCTTCAAGAGCAGGTCAGTATGCCGTGGACTTTTACACCACCATGTTAGGGATGGAGGAAAGTAATAAAGCTTGAGTGGAGAAGCTGCTGCAGGGGCTTCCTCAGCTGAGCTCTGAGGACAGAGCTGTCCTGGATGCTAACTTTTCTTTGGAGGAGATTAGTGCTGCTGCTGGTCAGCTGGCTCCTGCACAGGGTGGGCTGCCTGCAGACTTCTGTAAAAGACTGTTACTGGCATCGAGTCATCACGTGGGGCTCTCTCTTCTCCCTAAAAAACAGAGATTTGTCTCTGCTTAGAAATGGAGACGTGGCTCTGTTATGCACAGATTACTAACTTCCTTCAAAAGTACTGGCCACCAGGCTGAAACACTTTGTGAAATGAATCACTCACAGAGATCAGTCGTACTGTGTACCACACAGCTCTAATGTGAACAAGAGTTTTCTCATGAGAGACTTGGTAGTTATTTGTAAATTGTACAGTTTGATGTTGGAATAATTTCTTTAGATTAAGAGAAAGTGTTTGATAGGATTGACAATCTTTTTTGTTTTTCCATTATGAGAAGTTTTGCTTTTTGGAGGTGGATTTTTGTCACTTTTGGGGCTGTTGTATCAGGCGGCTTTCTGTTTTGTAAAAGTGGATGATGGGCTGAGCTGCCCAGTATAAGTTTGGAGAGGATCTAACTGGAATGTCCTGTTCCTGGAATATATATTTATATTGGTATATTTGTTAGAAATTTAATCTTTGTTGAATGTTTTAAGAGAAGCAAAGTTATCTAGATTTATGTTGCCAGGTTTATGTCGGAGGCCTCTGCTGGTGTTGTCATTGTTTTTCTGTTTTCATTACAGGTCAGAGTGATGTGGACTTTCTCAAAAGATGTTTAGATTTGTATGACAACCTTCAGCAAAGGTGAGCTGGTGAAAAAAATATGGTGTAACAGGTTTGTTGGTGGTCATATAGAGACTTTTTTTTTTAGGAAAAGGAGAGTCTTGGAGGTTGCCATGGAGACGGTCTGTGTCAGACTGTCTAAACCAAAAATGGATGCTGTACATACACTGATAAATGTCATTTCAGGAGTGGCCAGATTAAAATCCAGAGAAAACTATGCTAGAGGTGAAAGGTCAAACATTGGTCATCATGTTGAGATTTTTTTAATACCACAGACTGACAAAGAAAACTGAAATTTGTGAATTTTAAAGGTGTGCAAGATGTGCTGTGTTCAGTCGCAGGGCCTTGCCTTTTTATTTCATTTGTTTTTGGTTTTGAGTTTTTATTTGTGCTCTTGTAATTATTTTGTGATAAAACTTTTTCTATTTTGAGATCAAGATTCAAGTGGAAATCTTTGTGTGTCTGTCTCTCTCCCTTGGTTTCTGTAGAGGTACAGTGTGGGGGCGCCTGGATAAATGTTAAACAGAAGCTAGATGTAGTGTTCCTCCACTGTCCGTTAAGGATATGAGGAAAAGAAATGGTCGAGAACAAAGTGTATGGTGTATTTATAAAAGAAAATGGCTTTTAAATTGTATACCAAAACGACCACCAGAAAGTCAACTACAACTTGCTACATAATCATCATGACTGTTGTGTCAGTTTAACAGTTTATGGGTTGACTTCTTTCAGTTCATTCACTGTTTACATCATGAAGGAAAAAGAAGGCAACAGGCTGAGAAATGAAGCTGTTGTGTGTCTTTGTGGCCACACGGGGGCAGTGCTGCATAAATAGTAGAATCTCTTCCTGGACACTTTTTCTGGACCTCTTTTTAAATGACTAATAAAGACAACAACATGAATTACATCAGGATCTGATATGGTTTTGTTTTTTTGTTGAGCTTTATATATTTCAGAATGCCTAGAGTTTGTTTGTTTCCCATGTTTTGTGATACAGAACATCTCCTCTCAGACGGCTGTTGTCTCATAATGGGTCATTACCTGGTCTGATGGGGTGTTTGTTCCATTTATAAATCAAGTGATTGATTTGTGAAATGAGAGATGGCCTCTGACCTGCTGACTGGTGTCTGATCTTCTCTGCTCCCCTCAAATTTGACAACTACTCAGCTAATGTGATGGTGGACAGGAAGTCACTAAACGTGGGACTCTGGAAACACATTTCTAGGGATTATACGATACTAGGGCGATTATACTAATATAGTAAGAAAAGAATGTATGAAAAAAAGATTTTTTATCTATACACTTAAGCAACGACCAGAGTCTTAGAATTGCGCTTTCACCAGGTTTTACTTGACTGAACAACAGAACTTCTCTGTCTCCTTTATAAGGGGTCACATCCTGAGTTACACAATGAGTCTTTCAAATGTGTGCGATAACTCACTGCATGTGTAGTCATGCTGAGACCGCGTGGTCTTATTTTTATTACCCCTTGATTCAGCTGTGACCTGCTTATCAAGTCTTTTTACAAGTACATCATAATTATCTGCTCTCATGCAGACATAAGTTGAGCAATGGTTTAACAAAATTTCCCATCAAAAACTTGAAGGTTTAGCTTTAAGCTTATTTGTCCAAACAACAAAGGATAAACTGCCAGCACCTGGATTGAAACAGAACATAGTAGTGTTGGATGTAAGTAAAGGAAATACAAGCATAACTGTGACTATGGAACAAATCTCCTTCAATGTTAAACCTTGATGTTAACCTGATTGTGTTTATTAGAAAAATCAGCCATTACAGTGTCTGTGATTGCTTCACATAGTTAGTTAACTCTGGTTGTCTGATGTTTGTGTCAAATTTGGAGCGAACAAAAGCATGAAAACTGTGGAAGATGCAGACTGTGAAAGTTTAGTTTATTTCATGAATACAAATTATTTTTTACAGTCGCTAGAACAAAGTAGCGTGCATTCATGATAAAGTAAATACCACAACACAACATGGACAGTAAGAAGTAAACTGAATTGTCTTAGAACTTATTATATTCTTTAAGCTTAAAAGCAACACCCAGTATTAGACTGTTTGTGTTTTAAGCCTTTTATTCAAAACTAGTATGTGTCAACACTTCTTTCTCCCAGCAGCATTATTGAAGTGACACTTTAACGACACTTTACCTGCTGATGCTTCACATCACAATCTTTATGAGGAAAAAGCTCAGATGTCTGTGCTGTCACTTGTTATGAAAATGGACAGAACCTGGGCTCAGGCTTCCTCTTCTTCTTTCCTTCCTCTTTAATAATAACCATAGATCAGTAAAATAGCCATATTTTTAAACAAATGATTGTGATGAAGAGAATTTTTTTTCCAGTGTGCATGAACTCAAAATCTTTTAAGTTCAAATCTTTTATGTTTACCAACAACTGGGGAAATCCAAACTTGATGTACCAGGTCAACTCAGCGAGCTCCTGTCTTGACCTCCCCTCTGCTGAGCACACACACACACACACACACACACACACACACACAGAGTATCATCATAAATGCCATGATATCTTTCTTGTTCAAATAGTTTATTCACTTAACAAAGAGGTAGCTTGGAAACTCAGTAAGAAGCAGGAAAAATAGTTTAAGGACACTTTCTCAAATAAAGAGGATTTCATCATCTTTCTGTACATAATACAGGCTAAATAAAAGAAGAGATACATCAGAAACAAATCAGTAGATCCAGAAATTATAGAGGCAAACTCTTTTCAGCTGTAGAGGTAGAGGTACACTTCATGTACTCATCAGTGTACAGTTCAAATGCCTGTGTTAGGGTGCATTGTTTCAGTTTCATTAAGTCTTCTTGCAGTTACATGACAATTATTATGCTGGACAAGAGTGATAAAAGCTATAGTGTCTTTGACACATGCTGACTGCATTCTTCTTATAACCAGAACAGGAAGTGAGATCAGAGGAGAACAAGAGTGAGCAGTTTGGTGAAAGGAACAGGAAGGATGAAGAAGAGGTGAACATCCACACAGTTTAAAAGGAGACATCATGGCACAATAAGAGCACAAGCTCTAAGATGAAGACTGGTAATGATTAAAAACTGCACTAAGTAGTATCATTCTGTGACTTCAAACTTTAGGTAGTGCATAACATTTACCACTTTATATTAATTTTACTATACGTTTAAATAAATAAAAACAAATAACTTTAAAAGGTGCTGTTATTGAGTGAAAATTCAAAAGATTTCAGGGCTGTTGTAAGCCCTGTATGCTTCAAGATCCAAGTAACGCCCTCACCAGCAGCAGCAAACTGATATGGACCAGTTTATGCCTTTTATTCGGTTGTAAACTCTGATATACTTTTATAATTAACCTTTGGGTGACTGCACAAAGACTGAGAGGGGATGACAGAGAGGGAGAAAGATGGAGGAACACAGCACATATAAAGTGGCTTGCAAAAGTATTCGGCCCCCTTGAACTTTCCCACATTTTGTCACATTACAGCCACAAACATGAATCAATTTTATTATTGCACGTGAAAGACCAACACAAAGTGGTGCACACGTGAGAAGTGGAACGAAAATCATACATGATTCCAAACATTTTTTACAAATAAATAACTGCAAAGTGGGGTGTGGGTAATTATTCAGCCCCCTTTGGTCTGAGTGCAGTCAGTTGCCCATAGACATTGCCTGATGAGTGCTAATGACTAAACAGAGTGCACCTGTGTGTAATCTAATGTCAGTACAAATACAGCTGCTCTGCGACGGCCTCAGAGGTTGTCATCTGTAAAATAACAAGTAAAGATGTCAGATATTTGTAGTGAAGTTAAATGTGCCAATTTCCACTTAGAAGCAGTGGAGAAGAAGCCACAAATGTGATGGAAAGACCAAATGAAATAAAATAAAGTACAAATTCCTCACATTTGTACTTAAATGCTGTACTGTAGTAATTGTACTTAATATCATCTGGAAAAAATGACCCAACAACCTCAATGCAAACATCACAGTTTCTGAACAACTGAATGATCTACTTGACGCCTGAAACTACATTGAAAACACACATGACATATTTATATTTTAACAATCGAAAGTTCACATGTAGAAACAATTCACACCGAAGCAGCTTCTTGCATTGAGGACTGTTTATTTTGAATGTTATTTTAATTTTATTATTTTCCATTACTCCGTGTAATGACTTGATTTATCCAACCAATGTAAGAGCAGACCTTCAGAGAAGTAGCAGGTCCGGTACTGGCACGTTCATAACCACCAACAAGCACACCATGAATCTTGTTGTTTTTGGCTATCACTCCACCACCAGAATCACCCTGAGAGAGAAAACATAAATTATGTTTGTTCCAAAACATCTGATAATGATACAGATAAAATGTTGGCAGCATGGCAACTCACCTGACATGTGTCCACTCGAGGTTCTTTGTAACACATCGTGTTTCCATTTGGCCATAAGAATGCTGAATTACATGGATGGAGGTTAAGCTCACACTCAACAACATGCATCTTTGCACACTGGAGATGAGGCGGTGTACCAGGGACTAGAGAAAAAAATGTAAAAAACAAAAGCTACTGCGTGTTTCATGCAAGGAAATCAGACATGAAACATGCTTTGCCTCATTTCTGGAACAAAATGTGTTCTTTAAAAGAAGCTGAGCAGCATTTAAAAAGGAGGGAAATTGACAGTATATCCACAAAAAAAAGAAATAAATACTTTATGTCATCACAGTTTTCAAATAAAATGAAAATGTAACTATAACAGGCACACAAGAAAAATTAAAATATTATATAAACTAGAAAATTGTGAAGTAATCAAAACAATACTGGTCTTACGTTTGTGGTAGGTTGCATTGACTGTATAACCACCAAAGCCTGCAATCTGAATGACACGCAGCCTACAAATAAAATAAAAAAAATAGTACATATCCATGTTTTGTGAGCACAAAATAAATCATCTGAATGGAGTCTGCAGGCTGGGTATTTCCAGTTCACTCTAAGTCAGCTAATCTAACTTTGCAGATTCAAACATTTTATTAAAACATTACATTTCCTTCCATTTCCTCATGCTCGTGTTTTATTGTCAGTTATTATAGATCATGGATGTACCTCCTAAGCAGGTACCTAAAATCAAAACCAGAACCCTTTGCTCAATATTCAAGTCTTAGTTACATTATTGTTAATAAAGAAGCTCTGCAGTCACTAATGGGGGTTTGTAACTTCAAAAGCATGATGTCATTTTGTTCATAGACTACAGATGTTGCTACATTTTTTTGCTCTTCCTGGATGTTTAAAAAACCAACCAACTAAACAAGAAAAATACATATTATGTCAACATATTAAGGACTTCCAGAATTCAAACTTTACACTTAAAAAGTTACTCAAAACTCACTTTTTGCAACGTGTACATTTAGGTAAGTCAACAGGCTTAATCTTATTCTCTGGTGGGTCGATTTTCAGAAGCATGATGTCATGTTTTCCTGTTTGGTCCTCAAAGATTTTGTGATCAGTAATTGTCACCATTCTTCCTGGACCTGGATGAATTCCTACATATGCAGACATAGTCCTAAACAATGGAAATGGTAAAAGAACAAAATACCAGTAATGATTTTTGTCTCTGGACTGTTTTTTTAAAATATGTGAAACAGTCATTTCTCACCATCCAGGTTGATCTTTCCAGCAGTGAGCTGCAGTTAGAACCCACTCGCTGTGGATCAGAGAGCCGCCACAAAGAGAATCATGTGTTTCATTAGTTGCAGTTATTTTTACGTGATACAGACGATCATTTTTCTCACAGCTATGGTCGTGAAAGATTCTCTTGTGCAAATCCACCTCTGTGCACACTGTGAAACCTGAGAGAAGAGTAATATACTTACAGATTGTTGGCTTACCACCTGAACAACATATTGTCTCAGCCAGGAGCCAGTTATTATGGTTGTAACCAGCAACATGGCTAGAAAAATGTACTAATAAAATTCAGACATTCTGAAAAATTTACAAAAACCTTGAGGCTGTTTTCCTGCCTTAGTGAACAAAGATATGAAATGCTATTTGATTCTGAGTAAGCTCAAAATGAAGTTCATTGTTCTGTGACATACAGCTGTCTTACAGCCTTAAAACTTTTTGTGTGGGCCTCTTTTAGTGGTCACTTATTGCACTCTTAGTTGTTAATACTCAATATTCAGTTTTTCCCCATGCAGGTTAATCAGTCATGTTTGCATGGTTGTAAAATAAAAATATTCATTGTTAATTACTGAAAATCAATAAGTACATAACCTAAGAAGTTGTTTCACATCCTCCTGGATCATATCTTGATATTGTTACCTTTTTAATAATAGCACAACTTTAATCAATTGAATTCTTTCACCTCAGGTGTCTATTTCCAAATCCACTCTAAGCTTCTTCAGAGCGGTTGGTGATGTGTCCAGGTGGCAAAGACCTTAAGGTCGGATTTGTGATATTTGGCTGTATAAATTAAAATATGCATACTATGTGATGTGATTGCAGAGAGATTCAGATGGTGCAAGAGGAGATTTAATGGTTCATTACCTGGACACAATTTAAACTACCATTTATCACAACTAGCTTGTAGCAGTATTTCTCTCTTTCTCTTTCTTTCCCACACATGCATGAGCGTGCAGTGGCGTGTGAGCACCTACAGAGTTAGTTTTTCGAATATATTTCAAATATGGACCCAAATTCAGAACTCAGGAGACAAAGGATGAACTCAAAGATCAGCTTCAATGCAGTAGCAAAAAATACAAAAACACAGTGGCAGGGCAGCAGGAGGGAAACTGGATACTAGCAAAACCAGGGAAACATTGAGGAAGGAAACAATACAGAGAGGGAGGACACAGCAACCAATTAAGACAAACTGAGGGAGTAAATACACAAGGAGCTCAGGACAAACAGGAGACACCTGGGAGGACAGCTGAACCTAAATAAGAAAACGAGACAAGCGACGTAAAACAAAATAAAAACCACAAGAGACAACAGACTAACACAATAAGTAACTTGGTGTGCAAGAACAGAAACACAGACGTGACACAGAACGCAGGACAATGGAGGAAAATAAACTCACTGAACTATTTTTAATTACAAATTACAAAAGGAGATAGTCTGAGAAATAAGCTCAAAGCTACAAAATTCAAAGTAACCAGAACAAACTAAGCATAAAGATGAAAGGTGAAAATTTAAATCACAAATAAACTAAGAAACAAATTGAAACTATTTAATAATAACAGTAGTATCTTGGGCTACGTCCACACGTACCCGGGTATTTTTGAAAACGCAGATTTTTCTATGCGTTTGCACCTTTCGTCCACACGTAAACGGCGTTTTCGGTAACTGAAAACGGAGATTTTTAAAAACTCCAGCCAGGGTGGATATTTTTGAAAACTCAGTTTTTGCGTTTACGTATGGACGAGAAAAACGGAGAAAACGCAGCGTCAAAGGTGTGCGCATTTTTTAACGTCACACTGTGCGCCAGGTTATTGTTTCGGTGAAATGAATTTCTAGAATGGCGGACTTACGCAAAATACCATTACTGTTAATTTTACTCTCTGCAGTGTTTAAATGCTTACACAGTTACTGTCCCTCCACACATAGGACTCAGTTCTGCTTCTATGCGCCATCTTTGTTTACTCTTTCCCACCCAGGCTGACTTCTGATTGGCCAACATTTCTACACGGATAGGAATATAGCGCCATCTGCTGCTTTGGCATGTTCCTAGCAGCGTTTTCCTTCGTTTTTGTGGACAGGATTTTTTTAAAAAACGAAAAATCTCCATTTTCAAAAGTACCCGTGTACGTGTGGACGTAGCCTTGTTTTGTGTTTCTAGCTTCTAGGGATTCTAGAAATGGAAAAATGTACTTGATGGAAGGGAAGAGCAGTCATGCTGTCCAAATGTAAAGTAAAACATGAGTTGAATCTATCAATTTACACACTTTTCTTATTTGCCTTTCCATCATACTGTGTCATAATGTGCTATTTCTTCTCTGCTGTGCTGAATTTCACAATAGAAGACGACCATTTGGCAGCCACTGTGCAGAGCTGTGGCCCAACTCCAAATGTAACCAGAGCTCTTATCCATCCATTTAGTGGGTTTATCAGCAGTGATCAGTCCCATAGATATGGGCTAGTAGGGCCTTCTACACCTGCTAGTCAGTTCAGAAGGTTGTTATCATCCATTCAGATGGAGGATCACTAACAGGAGGATGGGAAGACTCCAGAATCCATTCTCACTGATCTCCGGTGGATACGGCAGTGTTTACAAGTGAGATGATTTAAATGGACAGCATTTATAGAGTGACTATAAAAAGTCAGCGAGTGTCAGTAATCACTCAGTCAGTGTTGGGAAAGTTACCTTTAAAATGTATTCCACTACAAATGACAGAATACATGCCCCAAACTGTAGTTTGTAACGTATCCCATTAAGTTACTCATTGTGAGTAACGTATTCTGAATACTTTCAATTACTTAATATATTAAAAGTCTAAAGAGCTCGGAAAGAAAAGCGTCTGGACTTCTTTAAGCTGCTTGAAAACGTTTCACCTCTCATCCGAGAACATCTTCAAGCAACTTAAAGAAGTCCAGACGCTTTTCTTTCCGAGCTCTTTAGACTACGATGACCTGATGACTGAGAACCTTCACAGACTTAATATATTGTCATGCTTTTTACAACTACATGAATGTAGCGATCACATCCTGCAAATTCTTGTTTGTTTTTCTCTACTAATTGGCTGTTAAGCCCAAATCTCCCTGAATATTTACTGTAGAGGAGCAAAGACTTATGTTAACATAAGTTAACATAAGATGTTAAGATAAGATTTGATATTAGCTTGGTGGTGAGTAGCCTTCAGTAATAATAAAAATATCACACAGCAGTAGTACATCCTAGATACTGACGGTAGTTTCAATAGGCTAACGTTAGTTTTTAAAAACAAACTTACTTCCAGATGTTTCTTTAGGTTGGAGGTGGAGTCTTTGATGCTGAGAGCAGCTTGGTTGCTAGGAAACAGAGTTTGCGTTGCAGGGTCAGATTTCATCCTTTTCTTCTTTAAATGTGAAGTGGTGTTGGAATTTCCAAGTAAGAAATGCATTCCTGCCCTGCTGCTGGCTCTGTTGTGCTGGCTCCGGGTCCATTGTGTAACTGACGCCATCAACATCAACAGTACATTCGAGCCTCTTATTACGTGTTTTATTTGGGTTTCCGGCAATGCGTTTAATTACCAAAATTAGAGATGGGATATCCTAACATATGAAACAGAAAATGACTGCTGTGTAATCCATTTATTTCAGTAACTGTATCCTAATTATCACCTATTTAAACGGTAACTGTGACGAAGTGGTTACTCATATTTTGTATTTTACATACGTAACACCTGTACATGTATTACTCCCCAACACTGCACTCAATAATGTTAATGTGGTTGTGTTGAGTAATACTGCGAGTGCTGATATAAGAGCTTTGAGCTGCATTTGTAGATATTACTACGTGTTTTACAGTCTTTATGGTGCTAGCTTAAAGTTACGGTGTAAGGGTTAGCTTATATTGTGGTAAAGCGGTTACTATTTAAATGGTGTCTAGACAGAAATATTAACTCCTGTTATGACTAAGTTGCTAAGTTACTAGTTAATGAAGTTACCAGTAACATGGTTAATCGCATCCACAGATTCACAGTAAATATCCCGATTAGCTTCAATGGATCTATAATAAATTTCTAATAGTTCTAGCGCTTCATTTAAACCGTATGATACTCATACTTACCCAGAGTCAGTGTAAAATAAAATTATACCTGTGTGAACAAAGTCTGGCTCCTTTAATCCTGCATGACAAACTTCAGGATGCAGGTTTATTGACCCACTTTCCTGCTGGCACACCTGTGACACCTGAGAGTCAGCTAGAAACTTACAGGAATGTTTACATCATGCAAAGACTGATAGACTCTGTAATACTGTAAATGATCAGTAACTTAGGTTAATACTAAACATTTGTGCCTCTCTGTCTGTGCTGAACCATTTATAATCAGGTTTTGAGTCAGGCTGCATTGAGTGTGGGACTTAAAAGCATTAGGCTTGAAGATGGTATGAAAATCTCTACTTACCTTCTACGCTATATTTTTGTTACTGATTTATTAATACATTTTACATTGTTTCTTTTGTTTATCAGTAGAGAGAACACAGATTTCAGAGGCGCAAAGAGAAGCACTGTTGCTTCATACTTAATACTTTAAAGCTGCATTAGGGGAAGACAAGAAGCAGAAGTACTTCCAGGTACAGCCGCAGTGAGGTAGCAGACACCTTACACTGAGTTCAGAGAAGTCAGAATTTCAAAAAGCGTCTGAAATGTGCTCAGAAACAGCACATTTTATAATAACAACTATAATATTATTATAAATAGTAGTTATTCTCTTATTATTATAAATAAATATCAAACATTTCAGTTGATTTTCTATCACATATATTGTGTTAGCCCTGTGATAAACTGGCAGCCTGTCCTGCTTTTGCCCTGTGGCAGCTGGGATAGGCTTCAACCTCCCACTGTCACGATCCTGGGTCTTTTGACCCAGCGTTTTAAGTTTTAGTTTATTTTTTATGTTTATGGTTTATTTTTAAGTTCATTAGGTTATCTAAGCTCATTTGTTTATTTAGATTCCCCTTGTGTCTTCTACCCCTGTGTTTTAGTCTCCCTTTGCCCTTTATGTGTTTCATGCTGCGTGTCTTATGTTATCAAGTTTATATTGTCTTGTCTGCGTCTCATGTTTCCTGTTTTACTTTGAAGGTCTGTGTCCTATGTCAGTGTAGTCAGCTTTGCTTCCTTTGTCTCGTTATGTCAGAGTAGTGTCAGCTGTTTCCCCATGTGTTTCCACTTCCCCCTAATCAACCTTGTGTGTATTTATTCTGTGTGTTTCTGTTCATTCTTTGTCAGGTCGTCTGTTGTTCCATGTCTCCCGGATTTTCCATGTTTATGTTTTTGCAACGTTCAAGGTTTTGTTCTTTGCATTTAGTTTTCCCAGTTTAGTTCTAGTTAGGTTCTTTCTTGTGTGCATCTGCCTTTTGTTTTTGTACTCTTTTATCAGCCACATTAAACGGCTCGCTTTTAACCTGACTGTGTTTTACCCAGCAGACATTTATTTCAGTGACTTTTTTGGATTTAACGGACTTTGGATTATTTCCTGTGCAGGGAAGCAGGAGGAGGAGAAGGAGGCTATTTGGGCTCAGATGACCCGGATAGCCACGGCTAACCCAAGGTTTCTGGATTTTCTTGCCTGATGATTTAAAGAACTTTGTTACTGCCTCAACCTCAGTAGTAATATAAAGGCACTTTTTAACTAGTTTAGGAGCATTTCACTTTTCTTTTGTGCTCTGAAAGACACAGAGGCTAGTAGTTTTTAAAACAGAGTACCACAAACAACATGTATCTTTTTAGAAATAAACTTTTCTTGTGATACTTCTAAAAACCACATATTCTTAACTAGCCACAATAGCACTGTATCGACCCCCCAATGTTCCTTTAATGCAACCTATAATTGTCTAGTAGCCACACAAACGCACTGCAACAGTAAGACTTGATGATTAGACAGAGGGGGTTACAGGTAGGGCCCCAACAGTCAGCAAAACAAGTCATAAAACAATAAAAGCTGCATACTTATCAAGAGCATCCCAGCACACACATCCCAACTGTAGTTCCATAGTTTCCACCTTTTTTCTTTACAAACTGCTCCTTTATCTAACAATGACACCTCCTAGCGACTAACTGAACCTCCATAGTTTTTCACCTTTTTTCTTTACAAACTGCTCTTTTCATCTCTCCATGTCAGAGGTCAACTGAAACCAAGTCCACCTATATAAAAACACCCCATCAGACACACAGTATTTTCCTCAGCACTTCACAACTTTCGCAAGGTATATCGTTTTAAAATGCCACCGGCCACACACGTAAGACCATATTTTGTTTGATTATTTCAGTTAATGCTAGAATCTGATTTCGGTTTCTGTGACTGTTTTATACTTACATTTATGTATTTGTTTAATACTGTATGAAGAACAAGTTTTTTTCTTTTTGTAAATTTTGGAGTAGATATACTGTGTGCCAAGTTCCTTGTTTAAAAATCATTTGGAAACATAAAAAAAGATAAAACATCATTCTACTCAAAATTTTAGCTTTTGAAAGATTATGAATAACTTTTGTTCTTTTCCTTTTTCTCTAGTCCCTGATGAACCACCTAATCTTCAGTGTGCAGACATGTGTGTTGCTGACTGTGAGCCTACCAGATACTCTCAGTGTACTGCATATGTGCCATATAACAACAGGCTGTGTCTGGAAGAACATCAAGTAGATGCACGTGGGGTTAGTTGACTGCTAATATTACTGTATATCATCTGTGTATGTTTTAGATATTTTGGGGAGCACAAACTACATTTCTCTTCTCTCGGGGTGATTCTGGTGGTGGAGTGATTTACAACAACATGATTTATGGTGTAATCAGTTCTGGTTTTGAACGTGTCTGTACTGGACCAGCTGTTACTGTGAATGTTTGTTCTGACATGAACTGGATAAATCAGAAAATTGCTCAAAATAATGGAAAATAACTGAATGAAAATAACATCCAGAATAAACAATCATCTCTACATGAAACTTGTGTGCTGTGTGTTGTTTCTACTCTAGAATATCTTCATGTTAACTGTAAATTGTGAACCTTTTTCTTTGGTCTAAAATATTGTGTCAGATTTGCAGCTTGTGTGTGTTTGAATGTGGTGTCACGTGTGTAGCAGCTCATCCTGTTGTTCAGAAACTCTCAGACTCACACTGTGAAGATGCAGAAAGGCTTTCTGATCAGACATGCCACCAATCAGCTGCAGGGCCTGAACATGATAAACTTCATAAATCTGAGTTGATTGTTGGGGGTGGAAATGTTTACATGGAGGCTGTTGGCTCATTGGTGTCAGATGAACTTTTTTTCAATCACTGCACTGAGGGCATTAAAATAAATACAGTAACCATCAAAATAAGTTTTGTTGATAAAATACATTTCTTGAAACCGTCCATTGTATTGTCCGAACTCTAAACACTGAATCCAATTTTCAAACTAAAAGCAGTGCTTTCAAAATTTACACTAAAGCAAAAAAACCTACAAGAACAAAAAATAAACAAAATAAAATTATAGTACATAGCGACATATGTGTTTTATTTCTCATAACACATCATTTCCATCTTGTCTTCAGTCCTGCATTTTTATACTTCTAAGACCAAAATGAAAACTAAACTCTTCATATTCACAAACACTATTTGTTTCAGGATTTCATCATGATTAATTTTCCATATGAGGCAGTGCTTTCAAATTACTTTTGAAGTAGTACAGAGAAATTACTCTTCTCCTCTTCTTTTAAATTGCATCAATATTTTCCAACTGAGCAGTAAAAGGACACGGAACTCAAACATGAAGCATCAACGTGATGTTTAGATGTCGATTAATATTACAATAAGAGACTAAAGTAACTCGCTTTGAACACTTCAGTTTTCTCTCTTGATGCTGCTCTTTGTTTCCTCCTCCACTTGTATTTTTCTGCACTTCAGTGAATGTGCATAGCGCCCTCTGTTGTATGTTTGGGAGAACTGCACTGCATTGTCATCAAATGAAACTGTGCAGAGGTGGAAAATGAGCAAAGGAAGCACATCAACTGAAGAAGCTTCTTGGATCAGAAGTTAAACATCATCCAGAACCTTAAAGAAGTAAAGTCACTTTATTTCCAGGCTCCTTAGACAACCATGACCTGGATGACTGAGAACCTACAAACACACATGAGCAGCAGTTTATTTAATGTGGACCTGAGCGGTGCCCAAACCAACAACCAAACAATTTTTATTGAACCCTACTTCAGCCAATCAGCAGTCTTTATCTCTTTCAGCATCAAACACAAACCACACCTTGAAGAGAGGTGACAAATCCACAAACACCTTCAAATGTAAACACACATCACACATGATCAACATGGATCCTAACATAGTTGATACTTTTTTTTGTAAAGCCTGATACTAAATGTATGCAGGCCACCTGAACTGCTTTGTCTCGAGTGCCGCCCACTGGGTTGGTCACTAGAACTGTGTGTTGCCATCACTGGAGCCGTGGTTGGTCTTTTAGATTATTTAGACTGGGACTGTTTTTTGTTGATTAGGCGGCATGGTGTCCTGACGGCTGCCTCTGTTGTTTTTTTTCACCAGGAGGAGGAGAGTGGAGCACAGGTGGACAGCAGCCACGGAGCAGAGAGCATGGAGTTTTGGGTGAAGACATGACACAGGAGTCGAGAGAGCTCAAGGGATTATTGTGTTGTCTTATTTACTCCACTGTAAATAAAGAGCACTGTCCATCGCACGAGTCCTGCTTTTGGGTCCTCCTTCTCCACTTCACAAACACTGAAACTAATTATACAGGTAATAATAAAGGAACCAAAAGTTCACATCTATAGCTTTAAATTTGGACAAATCTGTCAACACAACCATCAAGAATAGAATAAAATACAAACAAACACTGAAACTAATGAAAAATTACACATGATATATGAACTGTGGAAACTAACTGAACAATAAAACTCAGAATAAACAAATTCAAACATTATATGAAAGGTATAAACTGATTTGCATCTTATTGATTTGCAGGCTTACTTTGCTCCAGGACTTGACGACTGGCCCAACCCGTACAGTCTTTGTCTCTTAATACTGAATGTTGAAAACTGATACTCATGGACACCTTATTTCAGTCTCTTTACTTTGCATAAGAGACCCAAAGCATTACATCAACATGATGTTGTCTAGTGGACCAGCACGTCCATTACATGTTTTGCCGTTATTGCTGTTTGTTACGAGTTCAAATATTGAGGGTGAGCACAAAACAATAATGGTCCAGAAGAGCTTCGGTCAAACAATGATTTTAATGAACACGCGCGTGGGGAGATGAACACTGCCCACAGACAGCATCGATCTCCGCCCAATGATACACAAGCAGTTGTTTTATACCATCAGGGTTTACTTTTATGACGCCCCCTCATGCGTCAAGCAGATACAACACATGCATAAGTTTCAAAACCACAAATGTTCTGTTGACGACTTTTGACACATTTAAAAGGACATCTTCTCCGTCTCGAGGCCAGGTGCTTCCTATTAATCTTCTAACTCTCGCTTATCTCCTGGAACAAACTGTCCCTTAGGCAGACACAATTTTGCAATCACAAGCTTTTGCAAACTATTATTTGAACTCTTACCTAAATATGAGTCTAACTACTGTTTGTGTGTGTGTGTCTCGACCTCCAACGCACTCAGCCTCACCCCGCCCGTTGATGCTTCTAACCTTTTACCACACAGACGCTCTCTGTGATAGGTGTAATAATCTTAACTAAGAACATGTGTAATCTATTGAATAAATGCTTTGATGAAATGATAATTAATGTAATGGTAATGATGATGGTTATGAATAGTAGCAGTAAAATATTTCCCTGATCTCCACACTCCCGCTTTTGACCTCTTGACCACAAGAGGTCACCATACGTTGCTTGTGTCACTCCTCGACCCACTCAGCTGCTTCCATGTCCATCAATGGCATCATGGGCCCGGGTCACCGTTCCCTCTCTAGCCGTCCTCTGGCCCAGGGAATGAGACAACACCCTCTGAGACATCAGACAAAAACAAACACCTTTCCCTACTACGCCTCCCACACTTATCTCCTCAATTGGTCTCTTAATTCTTCAAACTTGGTTCAAGCTATCATGTTTGGGACTCTCTAATCAAAAGCAAGCCTGACTTATGGCCTTGGCTCCCTATTTCGTCTACCTTTAACAACGGCGGGAGTGAAGCTCCCGTGGAATGTGCTCTGTCTCCTCTATTATCAGAAAAAGCAAGGTCCTGACTCTCTGAAAACAGTATTTCTTACACCTCAGCAGTATAACGCATCATAAAACAATATCATTCATTCACAATAAATCAGCAGCCTAATGTAATACAAATCAGTTTAACAAATGTAATAGTTATCACCTTCTTCTAATTCAGGAGAATAATGCAAACTAAAACTACATAATAATTTCACAATCATTAATCAGGGGCATAACGTGGCATAAGATAATATAATAATCTCACAGTCCCCCTTTGATCTCTTTTAAAAGAGATCACTTACACCCTAGAATCCAGGTTTGTGAGGTCCATTTCTTCTTCTTAGTCCTGAGGCCCTGTGTCCCCGTTTAACGAGTGGACCATATTGGATGACCTCTGTGATTGCGCAGTTCAGATGCAAGAAAAACTATGATTACAACAACAGTAGTTACAGATAACACTCCCATCGCTCTCCAGTTCTCCCACAGCTTTATCTTGGTGCTCCAGTTTCCCCAACCTCATTTTGGTGCCACCTTGTACCTTTCAAACATACTCAGACTAGAACCTCTGTCCAAGGAGCTTTTAACCTTTACTTTATTGCTGCAGCTATCAGTGTCTTCCAGTCGGGTGATTCTCTGCTCTTCTTTCTTCGACCTCAGGGGTTAGACCACCCTTCAGTCGTTGCACAGATCAGGGGATTATTCTGCCCCGATTTTCAAACAACGATCTGTGTATTCTGGGGTCACAGCCGTGTCCCCCTTTTTACCAAGAGCCTCTCGAACCTCGTTGGTCTGGTGTTCCTGGTTTTTTGCCAACCCCTTCATGGTTATTGCTGTGTTCATGGGATCCATCCTTTTGAGGTGACTAACTAGAGCCCAAACTGCATGACCCTTGGCCCCAGTTGCTGTCTCGGCAGTCTCCACGTCTATCTCTGCTGCGAAGGATCCTCATATCTCCGTGACCTCGTCTGGTGTCTGTTCCTTTCTCTGTAAGACAGAAAACCAAAACACCTCTCTGCCTAGCCTTAATAATCTAATGTTGTTATTCATTGTTCCTCTAGTCATTCAAAATTGGTTTAGAATATTCAGAATGTTCAGGACTCTCTGGCCCAGGGACTTATTCTAATCATAATCTATGTGTGTGTAAGCGTGTTTGCATTTAGCCCTCTGCACTCAAAGTTAATACCTGCAATATATCAGTCCGGACCATCATGCCGAACGAAGCTTATGACCTTCTAAAGACTGAGTGCCAACTCATTATGAGCACATTTGCAATGCGTATATGAAAATAAAAATAACCACTTATTTTAGTAAAAGAAATCAAAAACAAATTAACCATTTTTACTTCTAACCTTTGCCACCTTTTTACAAAAATCATGTGTTTCTTTCAGCCTTCCGTCCTACGATTTCCTCTCCAGTGCGATACTCAGCTTCTCATGAACACAGGCATTTTATCCTCTAAACGCTATTCAGTTTATTTCAATCATTAATGCTTAAACATGAAAATCATGCTTTAAACTTCTCACTGGTTCTCTAAAAAGGTCTGGGAACTTTTGGGTCATTACAAGCTTAAGTTTTACCATACCTAAATTATTAAACACACAAATAAAGTCATAGAATATTCATAAAACCATTGTTTGATGTTAAAACTCATCTTCCCCCTTTTTGACACACTCCCATGTGTCAATTCACCTGGAGCTAGAAATTAAAAGAAAAGGTTAGTGACATCATATCTCAGAAAGTATCAGAAATTCTCCTCTCGAGTATCGTTGCCCCAGTCTTGTCATCCTGTGTTAGGAAATGAAATCAGTGTAGTTATTATGTTAAATCTGTTAAACTCCTGGCTCCGCCCAGAGCCTGCATCTGCACAATTGCCTAGAAACAAAACCTGTATTAATATGAACTTCACATTTGAAACGTCGTTTTTTTTTTCCCCACTGTTTTTCCCTCACTGACCACAGCAGGGTAATCTATGTCTTGATTCAGCCATGAATCCAGCTCACCTGATTCATCCCTGAGCCCAACCGTCACTGGCATCTGATAGTGCTGCACTGCATGTTTTTCCCTTGATGTCACTATTTTCAATGTTTAACCCTTGTGCTCCCCTTCAGGGCAGCCCCAGACCCCGGGGGTCCCAAAGTACCCCACCCTCAGTAGAGACAGGTGAATGAAAATGAAAAAAAAACAGAATGATCATTTGGGGTCGAAGAGTGCCCCAAAGCGATTCTAATGGGTTTGTCAGGGGATCGGGAAAGAAAACGTAGCACTTGGGGGCCACGCACAGAAGCTGCTGCGGCAGCGTGGGGGTCATTGATACCCCAGTACACAAAAATGAAGCATAATCACAATAATGATAATAATGATAATAATAATGATAATAATAATAATAATAACAATAATAATAATAAGAAGAAGAAGAAGAAGAAGAAGAAAAAGAAAAAGAAGAATACAACACACAGACGCTTCTGAGTTTTATTTTATTTTATTTGAAATTACACTCACGATACAACTGAGGCAATCTGGAAGGCCATACCATTTAGGGTATGCGCAATAGGGAGGGTGTGTTTTTAAAATGCCCCCCCCTCCCCCCCCGGGCTGTATTTTTGATTACAATATCAACAAACTGTCCGTGTTTCAGGTGCTCGGTGCTGTACAGCGCCCTCGGTGGCTGTGAATACATGATCAGGAGACGTTGAATGGAAGGAATGAAACGCGGCGTGAGGAGTCTTTTCCTGATGCTGTAATAATGTTCAGCGTAAAAGTCATCCTCCAAGTGTCACAGCGGGATGGAACGGACACACGCGCAGGCTCTGAGTTGGGAAACACAAGAATCTTTATTACAGCACACCAGGTGATCTATTTACAGAGGTGAGGGGGAAGCCGGGCTCCGGGGGTCCACACACAAAGGGAAAAGACGCTGAAAGTCCACACGCACTCCGTCCACTCCTCACGCTCCTCTCCACACTCCACAGAAAACACGATGACGTACTCCACTCCTCGCACACTCAATCACTCAGGAAACACAGGGGTTGGTCCAGGGAATGCGGGTCGGCAACGGTCCAGCGACGAGAAACACAGAGCTGCCGTCTTATAAAGGAGCTGGAACACTCTCGTAACGAGCCACAGGTGCGTGATGGCGACCAGGTGCGTGGACCAAGGGCAGAAGCCCACAGGTGAGCTCCGCCCTGGCAGAGGGAGGAGGGAAAGAGAGGAAGGGAGAGAGCAGGAACAAAATGAAAAACATATGTAGCCATACTGAGCCGACCGGGTAGGCACAGGGACCCTGACACCAAGACTCGCAGACACTCGTGTTGTCTCTGGCTGGGGTGATTGGTCTTGCACCCGTTGCATGCTTCGGTGCGGTACTCGTTGATCACTAGGTCGAGTAGGTGATACACCTACGCAGTTTTCACGGTATCGACGAGTAAAGAAGACGCCCAACCGTCAAGCTCGGCGTCTTTAACTGAGAATATCCAAGGGCTCCAACGAGCCCCATGAGAACACAAGATGTAAAGTACGCTCCTGTGCCAAATAATCCCAGGGAAGCGAGGCGGAAGAATTTACACCGCTCCTTCAATTCGATCCTCTCCTCTTCTTCCCTTTTTCTTTATTCTTCCTCCTTTCTCCTCTTCAGCCTTTCTCCTTCGAGAGTCTTCTGGGCCGCCTTATACATCTCGTTGGTGTAGTGGTTTCCTCCATTGAAATCCACCATTTCATCCAAAAGACAGCCCCAGAGTGTCGATCACAGCGATATTTCTACCGTCTTCGCCCTCTGCCTCTTTTCTCAGACAGCCGTCGGTGACAGACTCGGGCGAAACGTCTTCTTTGAAAGCGTTCGCATCCCCCAGGATGGTGTTTCCGGATGCACTCTTTCCCGATCCTGTTTTACCGACCAGAAGGAGTCTCAGTTCTTCACGGGTCGCAGAGCCTGCGGGGTTGGGGAAATGATAGTAACATTTGAATCATTCTAGAAAAAAAAAAAAACATAAAACACTACGTTACACTAGGCTTTTCTTTTGTTATCTTTGTATTGATGTTGACAGCAAGCAGTTTGTCCACATAAAGCGAGTAGCACAAGCAGCACACAACCCTAGGATTGCACTTTACCTTTGTATCGATGTTGACAGCGAGCAGTTTACCCACATAACGCCAGTAGCACAAGCAGCACACATCCCTGGATCCGGCTTTTGGTCGCCAACATTTTCAGTAAGCTAAGAAAAGAAGAAAGAAAAAGAGGTGAAATTAAGGCACATTCAAGGAAAGTATTTCAGATCAGATTAGCAAGTTAAACCACACTGAAAATACACGTTGAATAAACCATGGCCCCAAACTGGTCGGTTGTCCCATGTGTTTCCCCCGTAGCTGCTCCGGGCGCACACACAATGAGCCCTGGTTTCGCGACGCAAGCGTAGCAACAACCTCCTTCTACTCCTCACTGCCTCCTGTATATGTGTGTGTGTGTGTGTGTAGGAGGTACTGGGTTCCTCACAGACGGTGGTGTTCGCGAAACCCACCCTCCCCAAAGCTAAGGGCTCGCCAGCGAGGCGCGTGAGAGTGAGGAAAATGTTTTAAAAAAGGGAAAGGAGGATGAGGAGACACTGAGAGTCCGAGGTCTAAACGGAAGGCTGTGTTCAGGTAACCCGCCCTCCGCAGACCTAAGCGTACGCTAGCGAGGCTCTTGAGAACGATGTAGAGGGAGCAAGGATGAGGAGGAGGCAAGGAGTGTCTGAAGTCCAAACGGAGGGTGGTGTTCATATAATAGGCAGGCCAAGCAGCTGCTCTTTCACTAGCGAGGCGCATGACAACGGTAGAGAAGGAGCAAAGAGGATGAGGAGCAACGGAGAGCCCGAGGTCCAACTGGAGGGTGGTGTTTGCGTAATAGGTAGGCCAAACAACTTCTCTTTCACTAGCGAGGAACTTGAGAATGATGGAGAGGGAGCAAGGAGTACGAGAAGCAACGCAGAGCCCGAGGTCCAACTGGAGGGCGATGTTCGCATAATAGGAAGGCCAAACAGCTTCTCTTTCACTAGCGAGGCGCATGACAACGGTAGAGAAGGAGCAAGGAGGACAAGGAGCAACGGATAGCCCAAGGTCCTCACCGAAGGGGGTGTTCGCGAAAACGGCCCTCCACACACCTAAGCATACACTAGCGAGGAGCATAAACGGAGGGCGGTGTTCGCGTAATAGGAGGGCCAAACAGCTTCTCTTTCACTAGCGTGGCGCATGACAACGGTAGAGAAGGAGCAAGGAGGATAAGGAGCAATGGAGAGCCCGAGGTCCTCACCGAAGGGGGTGTTCGCGAAACCGGCCCTCCGGAGACCTACGTGTACGTTAGCGAGGAGCATGAGAACGATGTAAAGGGAGCATAAATTAGGAGGAGGCAAGGAGTGTCTGAAGTCCAAACAGAGAGTGGTGTTCGCGTAATAGGCAGGCCAAGCAGCTGCACTTTCACTAGCGAGGCGCAGGAGAACGATGGAGAAGGAGCAAGGACGAGGAGCAACGGAGAGCTCGATGTCCTCACCGACGGCGGTTTTCGCAAAACCCACCCTCTGCAAACCTAAGCATACTCTAGCGAGGAGCGTGACAAGGATGTAGAGGGAGCAAGGAGGACGAGGAGGCTCGGAGAGCCTGAGGTCCAACTGGAGGCCGGTGTTCGCGTAATAGGCAGGCCAAGCAGCTGCTCTTTCACTAGCGAGGCGCGGGAGAACGATGGAGGAGCAAGGAGGACGAGGAGCAACGGAGAGCTCGATGTCCTCACCGACGGCGGTTTTCGCAAAACCCACCCTCTGCAAACCTAAGCGTACTCTAGCGAGGAGCGTGACAAGGATGTAGAGGGAGCAAGGAGGACGAGGAGGCTCGGAGAGCCTGAGGTCCAACTGGAGGGCGGTGTTCGCGTAATAGGCAGGCCAAGCAGCTGCTCTTTCACTAGCGAGGCGCAGGTGAACGATGGAGAAGGAGCAAGGAAGAGGAGGAGCAACGGAGAGCCTGTGGTCCTCACTTAGGCCGGTTTACGCATAACCCAAGACCCATCCGGCAAAGCGCTCACCTGCGAGGAGCAGGAGAACGGAGCAGAAGGAGGTCGCAGGACGGGGAGGCAGGAAGTGTCCGAAGTCCTCACTTAGGCCGGTTTACGCGAACACTGCCGAGAAGGAGACGACGATGATGATGATGAGGTGAAGTTGAGAGTTGTTTGCTCCGGCGGTTCGGGGTCCCTCCAGACCCCAGTGTTTGCCATCGTAACTTACGAATGTGCATTGGGGTTGCGAAATACCCCATCGTGGGTACACTTTGACCCCTTAGTAATCGCGGAGCAGAGAGCACCCCCGGTCCTCGCGAAGGCCTGTTTTCGCGTAACCTGGGGCCCATCCGGCTAAGCGCTCGCCTGCGAGGAGCAGGAGAACGGAGCAGAACGAAGAAGGAGGACGCTGAGGCAGGGAGAGTCCGAGGTCCTCACAGAAGCCCGTTTACGCGAACACTGCCGAAAAGGAGACGATGATGATGTGAAGTTGAGAGTTGTTTCCTCCGACGTTTCGGGGTCCCTCCAGACCCCAGTGTTTGCCATCGTAACTTACGAATGTGCATTGGGGTTGCGAAATACCCCATCGCGATTCCTAAGGAGTCACACAGTACCCACAGAACACAGAGCGCCCGAGGTCCCGAGTTAGGCCTGTTTACGCGTAACTCTGGGCCCATCTGGCAAAGCGCTCACCTGCAAGGCGCAGGAGAACGGAGCAGAAGGAGGAAAGAGAACAGGGAGTCAGAGAGAGTCCGAGGTCCTCGCTTAGGCCGGTTTATGCGTAACCCGGGGCTGATCCGGCAAGGTGCTCGCCTTCGAGGAGCAGGAGAACGGAGCAGAAGGAGGAAGGAGGACTAGGAGGCAGGGAGAGTCCGAGGTCCTCACTTAGGCCGGTTTACGTGTAACCTGGGCCCGTCCGGCTAAGCCCGCCGCTGCGAGGAGCAGGAGAACCGAGGAGCAGGAGGTAGGAGGACAAGGATGCAGGGGGCATCCGAGGTCCTCATAGAGGCCAGTTTACGCGAACACTGCTCTCTGCAAAGCTAAGCGTCCGACAGCGAGGCACAGGAGAACCGAGGAGAAGGAGGGAGGACTAGGAGGCAGGTAGTGTCCGAGGTCCTCACTTAGGCCGGTTTACGCGAACACTGCCAAGAAGGAGACGATGATGATGATGATGATCTGAAGTTGAGAGTTGTTTCCTCCGACGTTTCGGGGTCCCTCCAGACCCCAGTGTTTGTCATCGTAACTTACGAATGTGCATTGGGGTTGCGAAATACCCCATCGCCATTACTAAGGGGTCACAGTGTACCCACGGAGTAGAGAGCACCCCATTCCTCGCGAAGGCCGGTTTCCGCGTAACTTGGGGCCCACCCGGCTAAGCGCTTGCCTGCGAGGAGCAGGAGAATGGAGCAGAAGGAGGTAGGAAGGCGGCAGGGAGAGTCTGAGGCCCTCAAGGAGGGCGGTTTACGCGAACTCTGCCCTCTGTAAAGCCAAGCGTCCAACAGCGAGGCCCAGGAGAACTGAGGAGAGGGCCGGTTTACGTGAAGACTACCCTCTGTAAAGCTGAGCGTTTGCAAGCGCAGGGTAGAAGGACCAAGGAGAAGGAGGAAGGAGACGATGATGATGATGATGATTATGTGAAGTTGAGAGATGTTTGCTCCGGTGGTTCAGGGTCCCTCGAGACCCCAGTATTTGCCATCGTAACTTACGAATGTGGTGCGGGGTGGCGAAATACCCCATCATGATCACTAAGGGGTCACAGAGTACCCACGGAGCACGGAGCGCCCACGGTCCCCACTTGGGCCGGTTTACACGTAACCCGGGGCCCATCCGGCTAAGCGCTCGCCTGCGGGGAGCAGGAGAACGGGGGAGAAGGAGGAAGGAGGTCGAGGAGGAACGGAGAGTCCGAGGTCCTCACTGAGGCCGGTGTACGGGAACACTCTCGAGAAGGAGACGATGATGATGATGATGTGAAGTTGAGAGTTGTTGCCGTGGCGCTTTGGGGTCCCTCCAGACCCCAAGGTTTGCCATCATAACTTGCGCGATCGATGGAGGGTTACAACCAATTAGGTGCCTTTGTCCGACGCTGTGACGAGACCCGCTATAGCCGGGGGTCCGCCTGACCCCCATCTTCCCCCACCGCGAACCGGCGCCCTGTTTCGCAACAAGACCTGGGTCCGCGCTGCCGGGGTCTGCGTGACCCCCCCCTTCTTTTTTTTTTTTTTGGTCCAGGGCGCACAAGGGTTAAGGAGTGAATAGTGAACTTCTTTTAATGGTGTATTTAATTAATTTTATTTAATAACTTGTGACCTTTGAGTCCCTTCCTTGCAAGAATTATGGCCAATGACGGAAATGTATGTATTACATTTAAGATTGGAAAACAATGTCAATGCCACAAATGTGAGTTGTCATATACATCTGTGAGTTAATCTGCACAACCGTGTGCACATGTGCTCTGTGCATGTACACACACAAAGAATTGACCTTCGTTCCTTAAATTTGTAGCATTGCCTCTGTGCTGACTGATGGTGCTCAGTGGCTTTTGCTTCTTGCTTTTAAATCAGATGTCACTCTCAACATAAACACAAGCTACAGCAGCCAAGCAGTCTTAGCTGAGGAAACAAAGATACATTTCCTCATTTAATGTAAAATATTGTGGTGATGTTATGTTATATTAGGCAGGCAGCTGCCCAAATAACACTGTGACAATCAAAAGTATATCTATTTTGAACGCCTCAGCTGGAAAAAATTCAAAATGGTTTATAAAGTTGGCCACAGGTCTGTATGTAAATGGGAGTTAAAACATTGCTTCATATTTGGATATGTATGATGTTAGTGTTTCTAAAATACTAAAAAATGTGTTTATTAACAAAGTAAACTAAAAATAGACATTATTAAATTTTATACTTTTAACTACTGAATTGAACATAATATGAAATAATGTGTTTCCACTGTGGGAATGATGGATCCAATGACAAATAACTTTCAGATTAGTAAAGCTATATTTTTAATTTTTCTAGTTTTCCATTTCTATTTAGATGATTTATATTTATATTTAGATTTAAAAAGAACAGGATCATAACAAAATAACACCACTGCAAGTGTAACAAAAATATGTTGAAATCAAATGGTATGTTATTTGAAATCAATATGAAACAATGACACATGCATTTTATCCAATTTTTTTTATTTATTTAATTTTTCCCAATTGTCCAAATTAGTCTGTGATTTGCCTTATTGTCCAACAAATCATATTTATATAAAAATATATGTGACTCTCAAATATGATTTAAATGGATCATTCCTCACTTGATGACGAATTATCCATTTAAATATTTGCAGAGTCCTAAACTTGATGCCAGTGAACTTATCAGCGGTTGGTTTAAAAAAAAAAAAAAAAAGCCCAAAAAATCCCCTATGAGCAAGCACTTGGCGACGGTGGGGAGGAAAAACTCCCTTTTAACGGGGAGAAACCTCCGACAGAACCAGGCTCAGGAAGGGGTGGCCATCTGTCGCTGCCGAGTGGGCTTAAAATGTTCACTGTCCATCCTCCTTCTGACAGGAACTTCCTACAGACCAGGTATGAAGGATGCCTGAGTGGACATACAAAACTCACAAGTTCCTGGCTCTCACGGCTCCTATGCAGAGGGTTAGTCGAAGAAGGAGGGGCATCGCGAGGGGCGTCGGGGGACGGGGGACTGTGCCTCATTGCCCTCCCCTTCTCCAAGAAACCCGTCTTCAACCGAGTCGAGAGAGGCGGGAACTTGTGAGGTGTGCATGTCCTGGTGAGCCTCCACCTTTTATAGGTGGGTGCAGCCTCGACTGTACATAGACAGACCAGACCAGCTGCACCACACAGACACTTCAAACCTCATCTGAGGACAAAGAACATATACATACATACATATACACACACACACATATATATATATATGTCTTACTATTAAAAAAATAAATCAAGTTAGGGTTCCTTTACAATGTCAGAAGGAGGGAGGCACTAAGGCACCGCCTTCCGCCCCTCGACGCCCTCGCGGTGCCCCCTCCTTCTGACAGGAACTTCCTACAGACCAGGTATGAAGGATGCCTGAGTGGACATACAAAACTCACAAGTTCCTGGCTCTCACGGCTCCTATGCAGAGGGTTAGTCGAAGAAGGAGGGGCATCGCGAGGGGCGTCGGGGGACGGGGGACTGTGCCTCACTGCCCTCCCCTTCTCCAAGAAACCCGTCTTCAACCGAGTCGAGAGAGCCGGGAACTTGTGAGGTGTGCATGTCCTGGTGAGCCTCCACCTTTTATAGGTGGGTGCAGCCTCGACTGTACAGAGACAGACCAGACCAGCTGCACCACACAGACACTTCAAACCTCATCTGAGGACAAAAAACATATACATACATACATATACACACACACACATATATATATATATATATATATCTTACTATTAAAAAAATTAATAAAGTTATGGTTCCTTTACAATGTCAGAAGGAGGGAGGCACTAAGGCACCGCCTTCCGCCCCTCGACGCCCTCGCGGTGCCCCCTCCTTCTGACAGGAACTTCCTACAGACCAGGTATGAAGGATGCCTGAGTGGACATACAAAACTCACAAGTTCCTGGCTCTCACGGCTCCTATGCAGAGGGTTAGTCGAAGAAGGAGGGGCATCGCGAGGGGCGTCGGGGGACGGGGGACTGTGCCTCACTGCCCTCCCCTTCTCCAAGAAACCCGTCTTCAACCGAGTCGAGAGAGCCGGGAACTTGTGAGGTGTGCATGTCCTGGTGAGCCTCCACCTTTTATAGGTGGGTGCAGCCTCGACTGTACAGAGACAGACCAGACCAGCTGCACCACACAGACACTTCAAACCTCATCTGAGGACAAAAAACATATACATACATAACATATACACACACACACATATATATATATATATGTCTTACTATTAAAAAAATAATAAAGTTAGGGTTCCTTTACAATGTCAGAAGGAGGGAGGCACTAAGGCACCGCCTTCCGCCCCTCGACGCCCTCGCGGTGCCCCCTCCTTCTGACAGGAACTTCCTAGAGACCAGGTATGAAGGATGCCTGAGTGGACATACAAAACTCACAAGTTCCTGGCTCTCACGGCTCCTATGCAGAGGGTTAGTCGAAGAAGGAGGGGCATCGCGAGGGGCGTCGGGGGACTGTGCCTCACTGCCCTCCCCTTCTCCAAGAAACCCGTCTTCAACCGAGTCGAGAGAGCCGGGAACTTGTGAGGTGTGCATGTCCTGGTGAGCCTCCACCTTTTATAGGTGGGTGCAGCCTCGACTGTACAGAGACAGACCAGACCAGCTGCACCACACAGACACTTCAAACCTCATCTGAGGACAAAAAACATATACATACATACATATATATATATATATATATATATATATATATATATATGTCTTACTATTAAAAAAATTAATAAAGTTATGGTTCCTTTACAATGTCAGAAGGAGGGAGGCACTAAGGCACCGCCTTCCGCCCCTCGACGCCCTCGCGGTGCCCCCTCCTTCTGACAGGAACTTCCTACAGACCAGGTATGAAGGATGCCTGAGTGGACATACAAAACTCACAAGTTCCTGGCTCTCACGGCTCCTATGCAGAGGGTTAGTCGAAGAAGGAGGGGCATCGCGAGGGGCGTCGGGGGACGGGGGACTGTGCCTCACTGCCCTCCCCTTCTCCAAGAAACCCGTCTTCAACCGAGTCGAGAGAGCCGGGAACTTGTGAGGTGTGCATGTCCTGGTGAGCCTCCACCTTTTATAGGTGGGTGCAGCCTCGACTGTACAGAGACAGACCAGACCAGCTGCACCACACAGACACTTCAAACCTCATCTGAGGACAAAAAACATATACATACATACATATACACACACACATATATATATATATATATATGCCTTACTATTAAAAAAATTAATAAAGTTATGGTTCCTTTACAATGTCAGAAGGAGGGAGGCACTAAGGCACCGCCTTCCGCCCCTCGACGCCCTCGCGGTGCCCCCTCCTTCTGACAGGAACTTCCTACAGACCAGGTATGAAGGATGCCTGAGTGGACATACAAAACTCACAAGTTCCTGGCTCTCACGGCTCCTATGCAGAGGGTTAGTCGAAGAAGGAGGGGCATCGCGAGGGGCGTCGGGGGACGGGGGACTGTGCCTCACTGCCCTCCCCTTCTCCAAGAAACCCGTCTTCAACCGAGTCGAGAGAGCCGGGAACTTGTGAGGTGTGCATGTCCTGGTGAGCCTCCACCTTTTATAGGTGGGTGCAGCCTCGACTGTACAGAGACAGACCAGACCAGCTGCACCACACAGACACTTCAAACCTCATCTGAGGACAAAAAACATATACATACATACATATACACACACACATATATATATATATATATATGTCTTACTATTAAAAAAATTAATAAAGTTAGGGTTCCTTTACAATGTCAGAAGGAGGGAGGCACTAAGGCACCGCCTTCCGCCCCTCGACGCCCTCGCGGTGCCCCCTCCTTCTGACAGGAACTTCCTACAGACCAGGTATGAAGGATGCCTGAGTGGACATACAAAACTCACAAGTTCCTGGCTCTCACGGCTCCTATGCAGAGGGTTAGTCGAAGAAGGAGGGGCATCGCGAGGGGCGTCGGGGGACGGGGGACTGAGCCTCACTGCCCTCCCCTTCTCCAAGAAACCCGTCGTCAACCGAGTCGAGAGAGCCGGGAACTTGTGAGGTGTGCATGTCCTGGTGAGCCTCCACCTTTTATAGGTGGGTGCAGCCTCGACTGTACAGAGACAGACCAGACCAGCTGCACCACACAGACACTTCAAACCTCATCTGAGGACAAAAAACATATACATACATACATATACACACACACATATATATATATATATATGTCTTACTATTAAAAAAATTAATAAAGTTAGGGTTCCTTTACAATGTCAGAAGGAGGGAGGCACTAAGGCACCGCCTTCTGCCCCTCGACACCCTCGCGGTGCCCCCTCCTTCTGACAGGAACTTCCTACAGACCAGGTATGAAGGATGCCTGAGTGGACATACAAAACTCACAAGTTCCTGGCTCTCACGGCTCCTATGCAGAGGGTTAGTCGAAGAAGGAGGGGCATCGCGAGGGGCGTCGGGGGACGGGGGACTGTGCCTCACTGCCCTCCCCTTCTCCAAGAAACCCGTCTTCAACCGAGTCGAGAGAGCCGGGAACTTGTGAGGTGTGCATGTCCTGGTGAGCCTCCACCTTTTATAGGTGGGTGCAGCCTCGACTGTACAGAGACAGACCAGACCAGCTGCACCACACAGACACTTCAAACCTCATCTGAGGAGAAAAAACATATACATACATACATATACACACACACATATATATATATATATATGTCTTACTATTAAAAAAATTAATAAAGTTAGGGTTCCTTTACAATGTCAGAAGGAGGGAGGCACTAAGGCACCGCCTTCCGCCCCTCGACGCCCTCGCGGTGCCCCCTCCTTCTGACAGGAACTTCCTACAGACCAGGTATGAAGGATGCCTGAGTGGACATACAAAACTCACAAGTTCCTGGCTCTCACGGCTCCTATGCAGAGGGTTAGTCGAAGAAGGAGGGGCATCGCGAGGGGCGTCGGGGGACGGGGGACGGGGGACTGTGCCTCACTGCCCTCCCCTTCTCCAAGAAACCCGTCTTCAACCGAGTCGAGAGAGCCGGGAACTTGTGAGGTGTGCATGTCCTGGTGAGCCTCCACCTTTTATAGGTGGGTGCAGCCTCGACTGTACAGAGACAGACCAGACCAGCTGCACCACACAGACACTTCAAACCTCATCTGAGGAGAAAAAACATATACATACATACATATACACACACACATATATATATATATATATGTCTTACTATTAAAAAAATTAATAAAGTTAGGGTTCCTTTACAATGTCAGAAGGAGGGAGGCACTAAGGCACCGCCTTCCGCCCCTCGACGCCCTCGCGGTGCCCCCTCCTTCTGACAGGAACTTCCTACAGACCAGGTATGAAGGATGCCTGAGTGGACATACAAAACTCACAAGTTCCTGGCTCTCACGGCTCCTATGCAGAGGGTTAGTCGAAGAAGGAGGGGCATCGCGAGGGGCGTCGGGGGACGGGGGACGGGGGACTGTGCCTCACTGCCCTCCCCTTCTCCAAGAAACCCGTCTTCAACCGAGTCGAGAGAGCCGGGAACTTGTGAGGTGTGCATGTCCTGGTGAGCCTCCACCTTTTATAGGTGGGTGCAGCCTCGACTGTACAGAGACAGACCAGACCAGCTGCACCACACAGACACTTCAAACCTCATCTGAGGACAAAAAACATATACATACATACATATACACACACACATATATATATATATATATATGCCTTACTATTAAAAAAATTAATAAAGTTATGGTTCCTTTACAATGTCAGAAGGAGGGAGGCACTAAGGCACCGCCTTCCGCCCCTCGACGCCCTCGCGGTGCCCCCTCCTTCTGACAGGAACTTCCTACAGACCAGGTATGAAGGATGCCTGAGTGGACATACAAAACTCACAAGTTCCTGGCTCTCACGGCTCCTATGCAGAGGGTTAGTCGAAGAAGGAGGGGCATCGCGAGGGGCGTCGGGGGACGGGGGACTGTGCCTCACTGCCCTCCCCTTCTCCAAGAAACCCGTCTTCAACCGAGTCGAGAGAGCCGGGAACTTGTGAGGTGTGCATGTCCTGGTGAGCCTCCACCTTTTATAGGTGGGTGCAGCCTCGACTGTACAGAGACAGACCAGACCAGCTGCACCACACAGACACTTCAAACCTCATCTGAGGACAAAAAACATATACATACATACATATACACACACACATATATATATATATATATATGTCTTACTATTAAAAAAATTAATAAAGTTAGGGTTCCTTTACAATGTCAGAAGGAGGGAGGCACTAAGGCACCGCCTTCCGCCCCTCGACGCCCTCGCGGTGCCCCCTCCTTCTGACAGGAACTTCCTACAGACCAGGTATGAAGGATGCCTGAGTGGACATACAAAACTCACAAGTTCCTGGCTCTCACGGCTCCTATGCAGAGGGTTAGTCGAAGAAGGAGGGGCATCGCGAGGGGCGTCGGGGGACGGGGGACTGAGCCTCACTGCCCTCCCCTTCTCCAAGAAACCCGTCGTCAACCGAGTCGAGAGAGCCGGGAACTTGTGAGGTGTGCATGTCCTGGTGAGCCTCCACCTTTTATAGGTGGGTGCAGCCTCGACTGTACAGAGACAGACCAGACCAGCTGCACCACACAGACACTTCAAACCTCATCTGAGGACAAAAAACATATACATACATACATATACACACACACATATATATATATATATATGTCTTACTATTAAAAAAATTAATAAAGTTAGGGTTCCTTTACAATGTCAGAAGGAGGGAGGCACTAAGGCACCGCCTTCTGCCCCTCGACACCCTCGCGGTGCCCCCTCCTTCTGACAGGAACTTCCTACAGACCAGGTATGAAGGATGCCTGAGTGGACATACAAAACTCACAAGTTCCTGGCTCTCACGGCTCCTATGCAGAGGGTTAGTCGAAGAAGGAGGGGCATCGCGAGGGGCGTCGGGGGACGGGGGACTGTGCCTCACTGCCCTCCCCTTCTCCAAGAAACCCGTCTTCAACCGAGTCGAGAGAGCCGGGAACTTGTGAGGTGTGCATGTCCTGGTGAGCCTCCACCTTTTATAGGTGGGTGCAGCCTCGACTGTACAGAGACAGACCAGACCAGCTGCACCACACAGACACTTCAAACCTCATCTGAGGAGAAAAAACATATACATACATACATATACACACACACATATATATATATATATATGTCTTACTATTAAAAAAATTAATAAAGTTAGGGTTCCTTTACAATGTCAGAAGGAGGGAGGCACTAAGGCACCGCCTTCCGCCCCTCGACGCCCTCGCGGTGCCCCCTCCTTCTGACAGGAACTTCCTACAGACCAGGTATGAAGGATGCCTGAGTGGACATACAAAACTCACAAGTTCCTGGCTCTCACGGCTCCTATGCAGAGGGTTAGTCGAAGAAGGAGGGGCATCGCGAGGGGCGTCGGGGGACGGGGGACGGGGGACTGTGCCTCACTGCCCTCCCCTTCTCCAAGAAACCCGTCTTCAACCGAGTCGAGAGAGCCGGGAACTTGTGAGGTGTGCATGTCCTGGTGAGCCTCCACCTTTTATAGGTGGGTGCAGCCTCGACTGTACAGAGACAGACCAGACCAGCTGCACCACACAGACACTTCAAACCTCATCTGAGGACAAAAAACATATACATACATACATATACACACACACATATATATATATATATATATATGCCTTACTATTAAAAAAATTAATAAAGTTATGGTTCCTTTACAATGTCAGAAGGAGGGAGGCACTAAGGCACCGCCTTCCGCCCCTCGACGCCCTCGCGGTGCCCCCTCCTTCTGACAGGAACTTCCTACAGACCAGGTATGAAAGATGCCTGAGTGGACATACAAAACTCACAAGTTCCTGGCTCTCACGGCTCCTATGCAGAGGGTTAGTCGAAGAAGGAGGGGCATCGCGAGGGGCGTCGGGGGACGGGGGACTGTGCCTCATTGCCCTCCCCTTCTCCAAGAAACCCGTGTTCAACCGAGTCGAGAGAGCCAGGAACTTGTGAGGTGTGCATGTCCTGGTGAGCCTCCACCTTTTATAGGTGGGTGCAGCCTCGACTGTACAGAGACAGACCAGACCAGCTGCACCACACAGACACTTCAAACCTCATCTGAGGACAAAAAACATATACATACATACATATACACACACACACACATATATATATATATGTCTTACTATTAAAAAAATTAATAAAGTTAGGGAACCTTTACAATGTCAGAAGGAGGGAGGCACTAAGGCACCGCCTTCCGCCCCTCGACGCCCTCGCGGTGCCCCCTCCTTCTGACAGGAACTTCCTAGAGACCAGGTATGAAGGATGCCTGAGTGGACATACAAAACTCACAAGTTCCTGGCTCTCACGGCTCCTATGCAGAGGGTTAGTCGAAGAAGGAGGGGCATCGCGAGGGGCGTCGGGGGACGGGGGACTGTGCCTCATTGCCCTCCCCTTCTCCAAGAAACCCGTCTTCAACCGAGTCGAGAGAGCCGGGAACTTGTGAGGTGTGCATGTCCTGGTGAGCCTCCACCTTTTATAGGTGGGTGCAGCCTCGACTGTACAGAGACAGACCAGACCAGCTGCACCACACAGACACTTCAAACCTCATCTGAGGACAAAAAACATATACATACATACATATACACACACACATATATATATATATATATGTCTTACTATTAAAAAAATTTATAAAGTTAGGGTTCCTTTACAATGTCAGAAGGAGGGAGGCACTAAGGCACCGCCTTCCGCCCCTCGACGCCCTCGCGGTGCCCCCTCATTCTGACAGGAACTTCCTACAGACCAGGTATGAATGATGCCTGAGTGGACATACAAAACTCACAAGTTCCTGGCTCTCACGGCTCCTATGCAGAGGGTTAGTCGAAGAAGGAGGGGCATCGCGAGGGGCGTCGGGGGACGGGGGACTGTGCCTCACTGCCCTCCCCTTCTCCAAGAAACCCGTCTTCAACCGAGTCGAGAGAGCCGGGAACTTGTGAGGTGTGCATGTCCTGGTGAGCCTCCACCTTTTATAGGTGGGTGCAGCCTCGACTGTACAGAGACAGACCAGACCAGCTGCACCACACAGACACTTCAAACCTCATCTGAGGAGAAAAAACATATACATACATACATATACACACACACATATATATATATATATATGTCTTACTATTAAAAAAATTAATAAAGTTAGGGTTCCTTTACAATGTCAGAAGGAGGGAGGCACTAAGGCACCGCCTTCTGCCCCTCGACGCCCTCGCGGTGCCCCCTCCTTCTGACAGGAACTTCCTACAGACCAGGTATGAAGGATGCCTGAGTGGACATACAAAACTCACAAGTTCCTGGCTCTCACGGCTCCTATGCAGAGGGTTAGTCGAAGAAGGAGGGGCATCGCGAGGGGCGTCGGGGGACGGGGGACTGTGCCTCACTGCCCTCCCCTTCTCCAAGAAACCCGTCTTCAACCGAGTCGAGAGAGCCGGGAACTTGTGAGGTGTGCATGTCCTGGTGAGCCTCCACCTTTTATAGGTGGGTGCAGCCTCGACTGTACAGAGACAGACCAGACCAGCTGCACCACACAGACACTTCAAACCTCATCTGAGGAGAAAAAACATATACATACATACATATACACACACACATATATATATATATATATGTCTTACTATTAAAAAAATTAATAAAGTTAGGGTTCCTTTACAATGTCAGAAGGAGGGAGGCACTAAGGCACCGCCTTCCGCCCCTCGACGCCCTCGCGGTGCCCCCTCCTTCTGACAGGAACTTCCTACAGACCAGGTATGAAAGATGCCTGAGTGGACATACAAAACTCACAAGTTCCTGGCTCTCACGGCTCCTATGCAGAGGGTTAGTCGAAGAAGGAGGGGCATCGCGAGGGGCGTCGGGGGACGGGGGACTGTGCCTCACTGCCCTCCCCTTCTCCAAGAAACCCGTCTTCAACCGAGTCGAGAGAGCCGGGAACTTGTGAGGTGTGCATGTCCTGGTGAGCCTCCACCTTTTATAGGTGGGTGCAGCCTCGACTGTACAGAGACAGACCAGACCAGCTGCACCACACAGACACTTCAAACCTCATCTGAGGACAAAAAACATATACATACATACATATACACACACACACATATATATATATATATATATGTCTTACTATTAAAAAAATTAATAAAGTTAGGGTTCCTTTACAATGTCAGAAGGAGGGAGGCACTAAGGCACCGCCTTCCGCCCCTCGACGCCCTCGCGGTGCCCCCTCCTTCTGACAGGAACTTCCTACAGACCAGGTATGAATGATGCCTGAGTGGACATACAAAACTCACAAGTTCCTGGCTCTCACGGCTCCTATGCAGAGGGTTAGTCGAAGAAGGAGGGGCATCGCGAGGGGCGTCGGGGGACGGGGGACTGTGCCTCACTGCCCTCCCCTTCTCCAAGAAACCCGTCTTCAACCGAGTCGAGAGAGCCGGGAACTTGTGAGGTGTGCATGTCCTGGTGAGCCTCCACCTTTTATAGGTGGGTGCAGCCTCGACTGTACAGAGACAGACCAGACCAGCTGCACCACACAGACACTTCAAACCTCATCTGAGGACAAAAAACATATACATACATAACATATACACACACACACATATATATATATATATGTCTTACTATTAAAAAAATAATAAAGTTAGGGTTCCTTTACAATGTCAGAAGGAGGGAGGCACTAAGGCACCGCCTTCCGCCCCTCGACGCCCTCGCGGTGCCCCCTCCTTCTGACAGGAACTTCCTAGAGACCAGGTATGAAGGATGCCTGAGTGGACATACAAAACTCACAAGTTCCTGGCTCTCACGGCTCCTATGCAGAGGGTTAGTCGAAGAAGGAGGGGCATCGCGAGGGGCGTCGGGGGACTGTGCCTCACTGCCCTCCCCTTCTCCAAGAAACCCGTCTTCAACCGAGTCGAGAGAGCCGGGAACTTGTGAGGTGTGCATGTCCTGGTGAGCCTCCACCTTTTATAGGTGGGTGCAGCCTCGACTGTACAGAGACAGACCAGACCAGCTGCACCACACAGACACTTCAAACCTCATCTGAGGACAAAAAACATATACATACATACATACATATACACACACACATATATATATATATATATGTCTTACTATTAAAAAAATTAATAAAGTTAGGGTTCCTTTACAATGTCAGAAGGAGGGAGGCACTAAGGCACCGCCTTCTGCCCCTCGACACCCTCGCGGTGCCCCCTCCTTCTGACAGGAACTTCCTACAGACCAGGTATGAAGGATGCCTGAGTGGACATACAAAACTCACAAGTTCCTGGCTCTCACGGCTCCTATGAAGAGGGTTAGTCGAAGAAGGAGGGGCATCGCGAGGGGCGTCGGGGGACGGGGGACTGTGCCTCACTGCCCTCCCCTTCTCCAAGAAACCCGTCTTCAACCGAGTCGAGAGAGCCGGGAACTTGTGAGGTGTGCATGTCCTGGTGAGCCTCCACCTTTTATAGGTGGGTGCAGCCTCGACTGTACAGAGACAGACCAGACCAGCTGCACCACACAGACACTTCAAACCTCATCTGAGGAGAAAAAACATATACATACATACATATACACACACACATATATATATATATATATGTCTTACTATTAAAAAAAATAATAAAGTTAGGGTTCCTTTACAATGTCAGAAGGAGGGAGGCACTAAGGCACCGCCTTCCGCCCCTCGACGCCCTCGCGGTGCCCCCTCCTTCTGACAGGAACTTCCTACAGACCAGGTATGAAAGATGCCTGAGTGGACATACAAAACTCACAAGTTCCTGGCTCTCACGGCTCCTATGCAGAGGGTTAGTCGAAGAAGGAGGGGCATCGCGAGGGGCGTCGGGGGACGGGGGACGGGGGACTGTGCCTCACTGCCCTCCCCTTCTCCAAGAAACCCGTCTTCAACCGAGTCGAGAGAGCCGGGAACTTGTGAGGTGTGCATGTCCTGGTGAGCCTCCACCTTTTATAGGTGGGTGCAGCCTCGACTGTACAGAGACAGACCAGACCAGCTGCACCACACAGACACTTCAAACCTCATCTGAGGACAAAAAACATATACATACATACATATACACACACACATATATATATATATATATATGCCTTACTATTAAAAAAATTAATAAAGTTATGGTTCCTTTACAATGTCAGAAGGAGGGAGGCACTAAGGCACCGCCTTCCGCCCCTCGACGCCCTCGCGGTGCCCCCTCCTTCTGACAGGAACTTCCTACAGACCAGGTATGAAAGATGCCTGAGTGGACATACAAAACTCACAAGTTCCTGGCTCTCACGGCTCCTATGCAGAGGGTTAGTCGAAGAAGGAGGGGCATCGCGAGGGGCGTCGGGGGACGGGGGACTGTGCCTCATTGCCCTCCCCTTCTCCAAGAAACCCGTGTTCAACCGAGTCGAGAGAGCCGGGAACTTGTGAGGTGTGCATGTCCTGGTGAGCCTCCACCTTTTATAGGTGGGTGCAGCCTCGACTGTACAGAGACAGACCAGACCAGCTGCACCACACAGACACTTCAAACCTCATCTGAGGACAAAAAACATATACATACATACATATACACACACACACATATATATATATATATATATGTCTTACTATTAAAAAAATTAATAAAGTTAGGGAACCTTTACAATGTCAGAAGGAGGGAGGCACTAAGGCACCGCCTTCCGCCCCTCGACGCCCTCGCGGTGCCCCCTCCTTCTGACAGGAACTTCCTAGAGACCAGGTATGAAGGATGCCTGAGTGGACATACAAAACTCACAAGTTCCTGGCTCTCACGGCTCCTATGCAGAGGGTTAGTCGAAGAAGGAGGGGCATCGCGAGGGGCGTCGGGGGACGGGGGACTGTGCCTCACTGCCCTCCCCTTCTCCAAGAAACCCGTCTTCAACCGAGTCGAGAGAGCCGGGAACTTGTGAGGTGTGCATGTCCTGGTGAGCCTCCACCTTTTATAGGTGGGTGCAGCCTCGACTGTACAGAGACAGACCAGACCAGCTGCACCACACAGACACTTCAAACCTCATCTGAGGACAAAAAACATATACATACATAACATATACACACACACATATATATATATATATATATGTCTTACTATTAAAAAAATAATAAAGTTATGGTTCCTTTACAATGTCAGAAGGAGGGAGGCACTAAGGCACCGCCTTCCGCCCCTCGACGCCCTCGCGGTGCCCCCTCCTTCTGACAGGAACTTCCTAGAGACCAGGTATGAATGATGCCTGAGTGGACATACAAAACTCACAAGTTCCTGGCTCTCACGGCTCCTATGCAGAGGGTTAGTCGAAGAAGGAGGGGCATCGCGAGGGGCGTCGGGGGACGGGGGACTGTGCCTCATTGCCCTCCCCTTCTCCAAGAAACCCGTCTTCAACCGAGTCGAGAGAGCCGGGAACTTGTGAGGTGTGCATGTCCTGGTGAGCCTCCACCTTTTATAGGTGGGTGCAGCCTCGACTGTACAGAGACAGACCAGACCAGCTGCACCACACAGACACTTCAAACCTCATCTGAGGACAAAAAACATATACATACATACATATACACACACACACACACATATATATATATATATATATATATATATATGTCTTACTATTAAAAAAATTAATAAAGTTAGGGTTCCTTTACAATGTCAGAAGGAAGGAGGCACTAAGGCACCGCCTTCCGCCCTTCGACGCCCTCGCGGTGCCCCCTCCTTCTGACAGGAACTTCCTACAGACCAGGTATGAAGGATGCCTGAGTGGACATACAAAACTCACAAGTTCCTGGCTCTCACGGCTCCTATGCAGAGGGTTAGTCGAAGAAGGAGGGGCATCGCGAGGGGCGTCGGGGGACGGGGGACTGTGCCTCACTGCCCTCCCCTTCTCCAAGAAACCCGTCTTCAACCGAGTCGAGAGAGCCGGGAACTTGTGAGGTGTGCATGTCCTGGTGAGCCTCCACCTTTTATAGGTGGGTGCAGCCTCGACTGTACAGAGACAGACCAGACCAGCTGCACCACACAGACACTTCAAACCTCATCTGAGGACAAAAAACATATACATACATAACATATACACACAAACATATATATATATATATATGTCTTACTATTAAAAAAATAATAAAGTTAGGGTTCCTTTACAATGTCAGAAGGAGGGAGGCACTAAGGCACCGCCTTCCGCCCCTCGACGCCCTCGCGGTGCCCCCTCCTTCTGACAGGAACTTCCTAGAGACCAGGTATGAAGGATGCCTGAGTGGACATACAAAACTCACAAGTTCCTGGCTCTCACGGCTCCTATGCAGAGGGTTAGTCGAAGAAGGAGGGGCATCGCGAGGGGCGTCGGGGGACGGGGGACTGTGCCTCATTGCCCTCCCCTTCTCCAAGAAACCCGTCTTCAACCGAGTCGAGAGAGCCGGGAACTTGTGAGGTGTGCATGTCCTGGTGAGCCTCCACCTTTTATAGGTGGGTGCAGCCTCGACTGTACAGAGACAGACCAGACCAGCTGCACCACACAGACACTTCAAACCTCATCTGAGGACAAAAAACATATACATACATACATATACACACACACACACATATATATATATATATGTCTTACTATTAAAAAAATTAATAAAGTTAGGGTTCCTTTACAATGTCAGAAGGAGGGAGGCACTAAGGCACCGCCTTCCGCCCTTCGACGCCCTCGCGGTGCCCCCTCCTTCTGACAGGAACTTCCTACAGACCAGGTATGAAGGATGCCTGAGTGGACATACAAAACTCACAAGTTCCTGGCTCTCACGGCTCCTATGCAGAGGGTTAGTCGAAGAAGGAGGGGCATCGCGAGGGGCGTCGGGGGACTGTGCCTCACTGCCCTCCCCTTCTCCAAGAAACCCGTCTTCAACCGAGTCGAGAGAGCCGGGAACTTGTGAGGTGTGCATGTCCTGGTGAGCCTCCACCTTTTATAGGTGGGTGCAGCCTCGACTGTACAGAGACAGACCAGACCAGCTGCACCACACAGACACTTCAAACCTCATCTGAGGAGAAAAAACATATACATACATACATATACACACACACATATATATATATATATATGTCTTACTATTAAAAAAATTAATAAAGTTATGGTTCCTTTACAATGTCAGAAGGAGGGAGGCACTAAGGCACCGCCTTCCGCCCCTCGACGCCCTCGCGGTGCCCCCTCCTTCTGACAGGAACTTCCTACAGACCAGGTATGAAGGATGCCTGAGTGGACATACAAAACTCACAAGTTCCTGGCTCTCACGGCTCCTATGCAGAGGGTTAGTCGAAGAAGGAGGGGCATCGCGAGGGGCGTCGGGGGACGGGGGACTGTGCCTCACTGCCCTCCCCTTCTCCAAGAAACCCGTCTTCAACCGAGTCGAGAGAGCCGGGAACTTGTGAGGTGTGCATGTCCTGGTGAGCCTCCACCTTTTATAGGTGGGTGCAGCCTCGACTGTACAGAGACAGACCAGACCAGCTGCACCACACAGACACTTCAAACCTCATCTGAGGACAAAAAACATATACATACATACATATACACACACACATATATATATATATATATGTCTTACTATTAAAAAAATTAATAAAGTTAGGGTTCCTTTACAATGTCAGAAGGAGGGAGGCACTAAGGCACCGCCTTCCGCCCCTCGACGCCCTCGCGGTGCCCCCTCCTTCTGACAGGAACTTCCTACAGACCAGGTATGAAGGATGCCTGAGTGGACATACAAAACTCACAAGTTCCTGGCTCTCACGGCTCCTATGCAGAGGGTTAGTCGAAGAAGGAGGGGCATCGCGAGGGGCGTCGGGGGACGGGGGACTGTGCCTCACTGCCCTCCCCTTCTCCAAGAAACCCGTCTTCAACCGAGTCGAGAGAGCCGGGAACTTGTGAGGTGTGCATGTCCTGGTGAGCCTCCACCTTTTATAGGTGGGTGCAGCCTCGACTGTACAGAGACAGACCAGACCAGCTGCACCACACAGACACTTCAAACCTCATCTGAGGACAAAAAACATATACATACATACATATATATATATCTTACTATTAAAAAAATTAATAAAGTTAGGGTTCCTTTACAATGTCAGAAGGAGGGAGGCACTAAGGCACCGCCTTCTGCCCCTCGACGCCCTCGCGGTGCCCCCTCCTTCTGACAGGAACTTCCTACAGACCAGGTATGAAGGATGCCTGAGTGGACATACAAAACTCACAAGTTCCTGGCTCTCACGGCTCCTATGCAGAGGGTTAGTCGAAGAAGGAGGGGCATCGCGAGGGGCGTCGGGGGACGGGGGACTGTGCCTCACTGCCCTCCCCTTCTCCAAGAAACCCGTCTTCAACCGAGTCGAGAGAGCCGGGAACTTGTGAGGTGTGCATGTCCTGGTGAGCCTCCACCTTTTATAGGTGGGTGCAGCCTCGACTGTACAGAGACAGACCAGACCAGCTGCACCACACAGACACTTCAAACCTCATCTGAGGACAAAAAACATATACATACATACATATACACACACACATATATATATATATATATATGTCTTACTATTAAAAAAATTAATAAAGTTAGGGTTCCTTTACAATGTCAGAAGGAGGGAGGCACTAAGGCACCGCCTTCCGCCCCTCGACGCCCTCGCGGTGCCCCCTCCTTCTGACAGGAACTTCCTAGAGACCAGGTATGAAGGATGCCTGAGTGGACATACAAAACTCACAAGTTCCTGGCTCTCACGGCTCCTATGCAGAGGGTTAGTCGAAGAAGGAGGGGCATCGCGAGGGGCGTCGGGGGACGGGGGACTGTGCCTCATTGCCCTCCCCTTCTCCAAGAAACCCGTCTTCAACCGAGTCGAGAGAGCCGGGAACTTGTGAGGTGTGCATGTCCTGGTGAGCCTCCACCTTTTATAGGTGGGTGCAGCCTCGACTGTACAGAGACAGACCAGACCAGCTGCACCACACAGACACTTCAAACCTCATCTGAGGAGAAAAAACATATACATACATACATATACACACACACATATATATATATATATGTCTTACTATTAAAAAAATTAATAAAGTTAGGGTTCCTTTACAATGTCAGAAGGAGGGAGGCACTAAGGCACCGCCTTCCGCCCCTCGACGCCCTCGCGGTGCCCCCTCCTTCTGACAGGAACTTCCTACAGACCAGGTATGAAGGATGCCTGAGTGGACATACAAAACTCACAAGTTCCTGGCTCTCACGGCTCCTATGCAGAGGGTTAGTCGAAGAAGGAGGGGCATCGCGAGGGGCGTCGGGGGACTGTGCCTCATTGCCCTCCCCTTCTCCAAGAAACCCGTCTTCAACCGAGTCGAGAGAGCCGGGAACTTGTGAGGTGTGCATGTCCTGGTGAGCCTCCACCTTTTATAGGTGGGTGCAGCCTCGACTGTACAGAGACAGACCAGACCAGCTGCACCACACAGACACTTCAAACCTCATCTGAGGACAAAAAACATATACATACATACATATACACACACACACATATATATATATATATATATATATATGTCTTACTATTAAAAAAATTAATAAAGTTAGGGTTCCTTTACAATGTCAGAAGGAGGGAGGCACTAAGGCACCGCCTTCCGCCCCTCGACGCCCTCGCGGTGCCCCCTCATTCTGACAGGAACTTCCTACAGACCAGGTATGAAGGATGCCTGAGTGGACATACAAAACTCACAAGTTCCTGGCTCTCACGGCTCCTATGCAGAGGGTTAGTCGAAGAAGGAGGGGCATCGCGAGGGGCGTCGGGGGACGGGGGACTGTGCCTCACTGCCCTCCCCTTCTCCAAGAAACCCGTGTTCAACCGAGTCGAGAGAGCCGGGAACTTGTGAGGTGTGCATGTCCTGGTGAGCCTCCACCTTTTATAGGTGGGTGCAGCCTCGACTGTACAGAGACAGACCAGACCAGCTGCACCACACAGACACTTCAAACCTCATCTGAGGACAAAAAACATATACATACATACATATACACACACACACACACACATATATATATATATGTCTTACTATTAAAAAAATTAATAAAGTTATGGTTCCTTTACAATGTCAGAAGGAGGGAGGCACTAAGGCACCGCCTTCCGCCCCTCGACGCCCTCGCGGTGCACCCTCCTTCTGACAGGAACTTCCTACAGACCAGGTATGAAGGATGCCTGAGTGGACATACAAAACTCACAAGTTCCTGGCTCTCACGGCTCCTATGCAGAGGGTTAGTCGAAGAAGGGGGGGCATCGCGAGGGGCGTCGGGGGACTGTGCCTCATTGCCCTCCCCTTCTCCAAGAAACCCGTCTTCAACCGAGTCGAGAGAGCCGGGAACTTGTGAGGTGTGCATGTCCTGGTGAGCCTCCACCTTTTATAGGTGGGTGCAGCCTCGACTGTACAGAGACAGACCAGACCAGCTGCACCACACAGACACTTCAAACCTCATCTGAGGACAAAAAACATATACATACATACATATACACACACACACACACACATATATATATATATGTCTTACTATTAAAAAAATTAATAAAGTTATGGTTCCTTTACAATGTCAGAAGGAGGGAGGCACTAAGGCACCGCCTTCCGCCCCTCGACGCCCTCGCGGTGCACCCTCCTTCTGACAGGAACTTCCTACAGACCAGGTATGAAGGATGCCTGAGTGGACATACAAAACTCACAAGTTCCTGGCTCTCACGGCTCCTATGCAGAGGGTTAGTCGAAGAAGGAGGGGCATCGCGAGGGGCGTCGGGGGACTGTGCCTCATTGCCCTCCCCTTCTCCAAGAAACCCGTCTTCAACCGAGTCGAGAGAGCCGGGAACTTGTGAGGTGTGCATGTCCTGGTGAGCCTCCACCTTTTATAGGTGGGTGCAGCCTCGACTGTACAGAGACAGACCAGACCAGCTGCACCACACAGACACTTCAAACCTCATCTGAGGACAAAAAACATATACATACATACATATATATATATCTTACTATTAAAAAATAATAAAGTTAGGGTTCCTTTACAATGTCAGAAGGAGGGAGGCATATTTACATACATATATACACATACACACATATATACATACATACATACATATATACATAAATACATACATACATACATACATATATACATACATACATACATATATATATATATATATATTCAAACCTCAAGAACAAAAACCAGAGGATAAAAACTACAAGAACAATATAAATATGGAGAAAACTAACCTTAGAAACATGCAGGGTGACAGGAGACAGCAGCACTGCAGACATGAGGACAGGCAGACAGTTCAGGCTGTGTGAGAGTCAAGTTCACTCCTATATATGACCTCCTATCGCAGAATGCGTTACTGTGACAACGCAGGCTTTGTGCTTTGGAACGGCCTGTGATCTTACGTCACACTAGCCCGGATCAATTTGAAAAAGGCGTTTTTGTCTGAAAATGCTCGTGTCCAAACTACCGTTTTCACAGAGTTGTGTGTCCACATTGAAACGGCCGAAAACGCTTACGTTCCAGTACTGCGCATGCGTGAAACGCAAGGTGACTCGACCTGCCTCATTTCTGTCTGCCGGCTCTTTGAAACGTGCGGCAAAATGAAAAGGAAAAGCCACGAGTTTTTTAAATGGACTAGCAATGAGGTGGAGTTGTTGCTGCAAGTAATACAAAAGTACGAAGTTGCAAAAGCGATTGAGAATTAACGAATTTGAAGAAAAGCTATCTGGAGCATGTACAAACTGATATTAATCTTTAACGGGGCTGTCACAATTTATCACATGATTGCATCACTTGACTAGGCTATGTCCACATGTATGGGTATTTTTGAAAACGTAGATTTTTCTATGCGTTTGTACCTTTCGTCCACACGTTTCGGCCACTGAAAACGGAGAGTTTTAAAAATTCCTGCCTGGGTGGAGATTTTCAAGAACTCCGTTTTTGCGTTTACTATGGACAAGGAAAACGGAGAAAACGCAGGGTCAAAGGTGTGCGCCTTTTTTGACGTCACACTGTGCGCCAAGTTATTGTTTTGGTGAAATTAATTTCTACAATGGCGGACTTAGACAAAATACTGTTAATTTTCTTCTCTGTAGTGTTTAAATGCTTACATACACAGACAGTTACGGTCCCTCCACACATAGTACTCAGTTCTGCTTCTTTGCGCCGCCATCTTTGTTTACTCTTTCCCGCCCAGGCGTCTAGACATCTGATTGGCCAACATTTCTACACGGTTAGGAATATATCGCCACCTGTTGCTTTGGCATGCTCCTGGCAGCATTTTCCTTCGTTTTTGGTGTTGAGGTGTGGATGGGATTTTTTAAAAAAAACCAAAAATCTCAGTTTTCAGAAATACCCGTGTATGTGTGGACGTAGTCTACAATGTATCATTGTTTTTAAAAAGGCTCCAGTTCGCTTTCCACAATGCTACGCGAAAACGGCGTCAAATGTATACGCTTTGGAGAGCGTTTTCAAAACGCTGCGCTTTCCTTGACCGAAAACGCTGTCTCAGTGTGGACGGAAGGCCAAAACGGAGAGAAAAAGATGCGTTTTCAAACGAAAACGCATCTGAGTGATGAGTCATGATAGCATTACAGGCTGTTCACTTTTAAGTGTGGTAATTAGAAATATTTCAAAATAAAATACACACAAATATACTGTAAGAAAAAAGGCTTTTATTTTTTAGTATATGCTGAATTATCAGTTTCAAAGCTACTCTACCAGAGTTTCACTAAAAAATGAAACAAAGGATAAGTTTTAACCCTTTCATGCATGAATTATGACAACCTCTCAGCCAATAGCTTCTCTAAAATCAATAGAAATCCAACATTAAGTTCAGCTGAAGGTCAAACTGCAACAAAAAACTCTTTAATCAACAGTTTACGTTAAAAACGGCTTCTTCTTTTGGAAAAAAAAAACAAAAAAAAAAACGAACAGAAATCCCACTACAGTACAGTTCCTTTGTATCGTGCTGCTGCCACCTGCTGCTCTGGGGTGGGAACAACAACACTTTGGATTTGCGTTCGTTATCAGCAACAAATGAGTTTTACTTTTGAGGCTGCAGTTTTTAGTTATGTTTATTTGTTGGATCCCATCAGTTTTTCTTCGAAGAGCCGAAAGACTTTCAGTTACTTATGATAAACTGTTTGTCTTATACAAACAGATAAATACAGAAAACAAAGAAGAAAACAAAGCTTGTATTCTATTTGATTTTCAAGATATTGAACTTTATTTTTTCCATTTCACCGAGTTCTTTTTTCCATGTACTTTTTGTCCAATAATTTTTTTAATAATCAGATTAATGTTTATTTTAAAATTAAGAATTATTTATATTTTTTATATTTGCTATATACTGAGCTGAAACATCCTTCTGTGTAGTCATGTAACACATTATTTTAAAATAATATATTTTAAACAGGTGGATGCAGGAATTAAGAGTTAAAACAGAGTCTTGTTCCATTTAAGCTATCTTTATTTCACATTTATTTGTACACAATAAATACAGTTAAACATCCATGGGTGTGTAAATACGACGCCTGGCAGCCTCCGCATAGCCGACGCTGTAAAACGTGGGAGTTTTTACGTCCTTTTTTAAAAAAATGAATTTCAGATTCTGACTTGATGCATAATCAAGACCAGTAAACAGGTTAACAAAAAATTCTCTAATGGAAAAGAAACTTTAGGTATTCTTTTAATACAACAGGGTAAATGCAAACTTCAAAAATAAGTTTGATGTCATTCAGATCTCAAGGAGATCAACGAGAACGCAGCGTCACGGCTGACGGATACCTCTTTTCCTCTGATCAGATTCAGCTACAGTTTAATTGTTTTTGTTTTCTTAAAATCCTAATTCTAAAAACAAAAAAGGGGAAAAAAGCTGTGCCATTACTTGCACAGATATCCATCTCTAAGCTCTCCGTAAACTATCAATACGATCGATAAGTCATATCTCAATCAAAGACACTACAATGGCTATTTACGGCTAAATAACAGGAAGTATTGATACCAATACGGCTGGTAAACAAACATCAAACAGGAAATATTGAACAAAACATCCACAATACTGAAAAGGAATAAGAAGACATCAGAAAGTGCTTCACTATAGATTTTAAACTGGACAGCTAGCAGCTCAGGATGGTTTCCTCCTTAAAAATAAAAGGCATCTTTAAACTGCACATGCTCAGTGTAAACGGTCCTCCCCAACAGCGACTGTTACTGGCATCATTAGTGTCGTAAAAACAGTTTTTTTCTGTATTATGCAACATAAAAACAAAAGAGTTAGACTGTGTGTTTACGTGCTATGTTTCCCACTTTAAACTTTTCCTAAACATTAGAAGGGGAAAAAAAGATAAGGGATCCAAAACAATCACAGGTAAAAATTGCCACTTTTCCCTTGTTTGTGTAACCGCGAGCGGTCCCGTGTGTCGGCAGAGAGGACCAGCCTCTTTTCGAGACTTTTGGTTTGCTCACAAGTGCAGCTCTGTTGCATAGACGTGAATCTGATGGTGGTAACAAAGAGCTACGACGTGAGACACAACGGGGGCGAAATCATAACTATAACATAAAAAATTCTTTCTTCAATCCATAAACGAGGAGAAATTCTGCAGCTAAGGCATCCATAACACGATCAGTTAGAAGTGATGTTTTCCGACGAGCTGAAGGAAGAACTTATCTGTTTTCTTGCAGAGACTTTAATGTGAAACCGGAGCCAGGAGGCAGTTTATCTTAAACATCATCGACTAATGAAGCCAAAAAAGAAGTGAAAACATGTGCAATACCCGTGTGGAGCACGGGCAGCCTAAAGATCGCTCAGGTGAAAACAGAAAATTGATTTATGGTTTGCTGATGATGTAATTAGCGATTATCAGACTATTTTTGCCGATTACTGCTCACAATTTCTTTGTATTTTGACTTCAAACAACTTTTTTTTTTTGCGATTAAGTGTCAACAGAGATACAGAAAAGTGGTTACACCTAAAAAGCAAGGTCACTGAAGGCAGCGGTGTGGTTGTACAATGGTGCTGTAACCTTGCCCTGTCACCAGGGGGCGACGTCAAAATATCTGCTGTTGTCTTGTTGGCCCTTGGCTTACGGTGCATTCCAGATTGAGTCGGAAGTCGGAATTCCTGAGCTCCCAGTAGTAATTTTCATCTGGAACTCCCCCTCAACTAGTATTTCCTTCTTGGAAAGTCAGAGCAGCCTCAACAATCCAAGATGGTGACAGAGAACATAAACATAATCTGCTCTGTCACTCACCTGTATTTGTGACTCATGATATAAGCCACACGCTAAGCACTTACCACATTCTATCAATGAACGTGCTGCAGCTAAAATAAATCCCATCTTACTTTGCTTTTCTGACTTTCCTGCTGGAGTGCACAAACTCGGGAATGACGTCACTGCCAAAAAGGACCACAGACATCAGAACATTGACACAGCTGCCAGGTTGGAAAAGTGAAGCAACAAAAAAAAAACTGTACTCTATTTACAGGCCACCAGGGGGCGACCCCTGCGTCTGTAAAAGACTTCTGGTCCTATAGAGGTCTCTGGGACCTCTGAACAGTTCCCTGATGTGTTCAAGGGTTCAGTTTCTCATTTCAGAACACAGCTGAAATTATCAAGACTCACTGAAGGGGTGTGAAATGTGTCTAAATCTAGGGAACACAGGCCTGATCGACGATATGTTCTGCAGACTCGTGTCTTTGTTCATAAACAGAAAAATGAAGGTAAAACACAAACGCTTCCTTCAGTTTGACCTCTCAAAGGTCAAGGTCAGTCCAGTCTAACATGTTTTACTTTAACATGAAACGCTGCTATGACCGAGTCTCAAACAACAGAAAATCCAGGGTCTGCTCATCAGCTAACCACTCTGTTTTATGCTGTCGGTGGGTTAAATATCATGAAACGCCTCATTCAGTCAGCTGCATGTTCTTTAGAACCAAACTGGCTGCTCGAACTGATGAATGATACCACACTGAGCTCTCTGCAAGGGAACGAATGAGCTCGACTCCCTAAAATATCAGCTAGCGAGTCCAAACACACTGATTTTTATTAACGGATAAAATGATGTTAACTTTTCTATCAACTTCTTTTGCTCGTTATCACCTTATTAACTGTTCGGGGGTGAGAATGAAGCCTTGTACAAACTCTGGGTAAGGTAGTGTTGAGAAACGAGAACACTGAACGGGAAGTTAAAAGAAAAAGGCGCAGCGGTGTTCCTTCTCCGAGTGGGGGGGCTTCTTCCGTCTCCAGGCGTCTTCAGGAGTTTTTAAGTTTCCTTGGGTTTCCTTTGGGAGTATTTTTACGAGTCCCTGCTCGAGGGGGTGCCGCCTTCACACCAGTGTGATCTCAACCTCCTCTCGCCGCTTCACCTGCCCGCGAGGATGCTGCTTCGGCACGTACCTGTAAAAATCCACCGGCTCAGTTAAAATGAAGATAAAAAAGGTCTGCTGTCATTTACGTCACCACAGAAGGTTTTACTCACGGGTCGGATGGTGCCACCGCCGCTCTCCGGGTATTTGGGGGGTTGGGGGGAGCTTTGTGCTGGACCTGAAGAGGGCAGAGGAGGCAGATTATTATTCACACCAGCCTTTTTTGTTACAGATAACCACTCACAGACAAACCAGAGATTCTCACTGTGAAAGGGGCTTTTGTGTGGAGCCGGCGGCGGTCTGTGGTGTCCGTTGTGATAGGAGGGTGGTCGGCCAATGGGAGAGGCTGTGGCGCTGCAGGGACTCGACACTGGAGAGGACACGGTGGGGGTCTGAAGGGGGCTGCTGTGGAGAGGTCCCGGCTGGAAGGGACCACGAGGGGAGCGCTCGCACTGAGAGAGTGTGGACGGGGAAGCCTTCAACACAAACAGTGGACAGGTGTGCAAACTTTAATATTTTATATAAAATAAAAAGAAATAAATTATTTAACAACACAGTACTTAGTGTCATAAATAAGTTGCTACAGTAGATTCGTACTGCGCTGATGTAGAGGCAGCTGATCCAGGGGGGGACACAGTGTGTGTGCGTTCAACCAGAAGAACTTTAATTGTATAGAACATGAAATTTAGCGGCTAAGTCAGCGTGAGCCTACCTGTGCGCTGCCGTCTCTTTGCCCATCTCCATTCTCGCTGGTCACGGTGAGATCCTCCACAAGAACTGCGGGGAACACACCAACAACGCCGTTAAACTCGCCCTCCCAGAAGCCATCGTCCTCGTGGGTCTCTCTGCTCAGGATGCGGATGATGGCGCCTTCTGGGAACGACAGCTCATCTTCCGTTTGTCCCGCGTAGTCGTACGAAGCCTTTGCGAATGAAACTGCAACACAGACAGTGGCAACGAGGGTATTAAACAAAGCAGGAAATCAAAACTCCGATATTATCTGGTGGAGGCGGATCTCACCACTGGAGTCTCCGTTGACGGAGCCGGTTGGGAGTTCGGTTTCAGGTTCGGTGGAGTTGCTGGAGGAATGGGATCGGGCGTCCAGCGCGGCCAGCGACTGCAGCATGCTCAGCAGGCTGTTGGAGGAGGGCAGCTGCAGGTATTTCTCCGGGACGTAGCCCACCTGTCCGCTACGGTTTCTGGCCTGGAAACACAGACAATGCACACAGACGATGACAACAGCCAAAAATGTTTCAACAGGAAAACTCCTAATGAGAAAAAATAAAGTCAGATGTAAAGAGTAGGGCTGTAACAATATCACTGCATCGTCGCCAGAATTTAATAACAGCCACAAAGAGAATAATAGGAGAGCTTTTGTTCTCTCTTCCTGAATTAACGAGAAATCTAAAATCCTAAACAAGCCTCTGCTGAATTCATGAAGCTTGATTTCATGAACACCGGTGGCCTCCCCTTCCGCTGCTTACTTATTTTCATTCAGATTGAAAACACTCAGAGGTATTGGGATCTCTGTTGGGGCATGCTGTGGGGAATCACAGCACTAAAACAGATCTATATAAATGATATTGCTCACATTTTTATGTATGATTATATTCATTAAAATAAATACCCCATTAAAACACTATATCTGTATATGAGAAGATAATCACCTAAGTAAATATACATAAAATATTGGCTCAACACGTGGAACATTTGCACAATGGCTCACAGGAAAGCCAGACTTACACAATAAACAAAAGTAAAACAGCAACAATGCACAATGTTCCTTCAGGGAAATGATCGGAAAACAACCACACACAAAGTACACAATGACTACACACCAGCAGCTCTGCAGAGGCGTTTATAAAAGAATGACTTCACACAATGATGGGAGCATCCACAGCTGACATTTCTACATTTAAGTATAAACCACTGACCACCCGAAAAATGTCCTCAAAGACTTCTCAAATTTTCTCCCAAAGGTCCAGGAGCAACTTTGTAACAGTCTGTGACAAACAAAGTGAAAATGATAACTAAGTAGCTGGGAGATCATCAAATTAACATTTTATATCCATGACCAGGTCACTCCGCAGATCTAAAACTGATCAAGAGTCCACGAACCGCTGTTAAAAAGCAGAAGCTGACAAACTGTGATCACACCGGAGCGCTGCTGAGGCAGGATTGGATCACCATCAATCAGGATTTGGCCCAGATTTTCAGTAGCTGCACTTAAGGTATGAATTTAAAAACTGCCTCATTCATGAATTATTGCATTCACAAACTTGGGTGCCATGCCCGCCCACCTGCCTGCCCGGCTGGGTGACGAGAATCTCCCATCAGCCCTTTACGGCTGCGGGGCCAAAAAAAGAAGCAGAGAACTGTGTATTTGTACATTTTTTGATTTGTCTTTATGTTCAGCAGAGCTTCTACCACCCAGGCCAACCTGACCTGCCTCAATGCACCGCACGCATTTTAGTTGAATTATTCTAATTCCTGAAGCCACATCAGTCCAACTGATCCCAGAGAAACACTAAAACGTCCAGTAGATAGTCTGTACCGGTGCGAGGTCTTATAAAAACTGAAACTAAATGTTTGTCAAACAGTCTAAGAGCCAGAGAGTGAACTAATACACAAAACAACCAACCCTCAAACATGAGAGTGCTTCTGCTACATAACTGTGTTTGTGTTATTTTTGTACCTTGACCCAGTCCTCCATGTCGCCATCATCGATGACCTCCAAGATTTCCTGCTCCTCGATGGTCAGCTCGTCTGGCTGAGAAGCCTGCAGACAGACAAACACGTTAATTCAAATTAAAGCTGCGATGTAACAGTTTAACCATCTTCATTTCACCCGTGATGTATATTTTTCAAATACCGCCACACTGGTGAACGGACAAAAATGCTCACTGTGGCTTCAATAACATCAGCCAGAACACTGAAGAAAACACTGAGACCATGCCTGCATTTATACCACACTTTACTCAGGACTCAGGTAATATAAAACAACTAATACTCCAAAGCAGCACAAAACTCAGACTTACACTAGAATTTCTGTATAAATTCAGAGAGCAGGTGTTTTAAACCTGGACACAGAATCATTAGTGCCACAAAGTTTGGGAAAGTCAATCTAAATGGGGGTTAAACACGACTGGAACTGATTAAAAACAGCCAAAACAAAAAGTGGCTTTACTTCAAAGTCAGAATTATAATTGGTGACATGTTAAAGATCCACGTCCAATCCAAATATTTAAATCATGTGTGGAGAGGTTAACCGTATTTACATCTTAATAGATTTTATGACGACATCCATCCAGCAGGGATGGAGGAAATCCCAGCCAGCTTTGTAGGCTAACACAGAGAGCATCCACATTATAATGCACCACACAGACGGCAGACTTCAACCACACTTTCAGAAAATATAACAGGAATGAGTCTCCAGCTGTCTGCGTCAGTAACAGAAGCTTTAATCTAACAAGTTTGTCTTTTAATGAAGGAGGAACCTGGAGAGAACCACAGAGGCACAGGAGAACATGACAAGACACTTAAAAAGATTTAAATATTAATCATATAATTACCAGAAAATATGGTTAAACCTACAGAATCTTAAAAATACTTTTCCTTTCACTTCCAGCTGTTTTATGTATTCTGCATGAAAATGAGGTTTACGGAGGACAGAAAGTGTAACTCTGCAAGTCACTGTTCTTCTAAAAACACATTTTTTGTGGCTCCTGAATCTTCATCCATCAATATCCAGCTCCACCAGCTTCCTGCATTTTCTAATAATGACTGCTTCTGTAACTCCCAACACGCACTCCCCGTGCCTCGAGCTCGAGGCAAGGCCGGCCTCTGCACGTATTTTAAAGAGTTGTGAATACAGAAAGCGCAGAGATGCTGCAACAGCAATCAAACAGTGTTTTTTTCCAGAGCAGCGACACTGATTGTTTAGGAGACTAAACTCAGACTCGACTCGCTGCAAACACATGAGGCTTTGTAGATGTCACCATTTCTCTGGGCACTGACCGACTCATCGGCTACAACCCTGCTTAAGCGTGTGTCGTTACCTTGTAGGAGTAGAGCACTTTGCAGGTGAGTGGATAGTTTTTCAAGGTGCTGGAGGGGCTGGAGCTGCTGTCATCCAACACTTCACCGCTGTCCTCCATCTCCTCTTCATCCTCTCGCTCCAAATCTGCTGTTACCTACGGATGTTAGACCGACATCTGCGTTTAGGGCACAAATCTACAGCGCATATACTTCAAAACTACAGCACTGTGGAATTGGAGTTTTCATCTTACGGAGAGTGAAGGATCGTGGGTACTGAGGTTGTTCCAGCGCTCGTTCTCCAGCTCCTCCATCACCTGGTTCATCGCACTCTTCAGCCACGTTTCAACCGGGACTCCAGCCTCCCTTAGCAGGTCCAGCCGGGCCTCGGCTTTCGCTTTCACCGTCTAGCAGCAAAAAAAATAAAAAATAAAGGTGAGTTAAAGACCACCAGACTTTCACAACCCACTGACAAGCCCCCCACCCCCCAAAGAATAAAGAAAACACAATGAGATTAGTATGAAAATAAAATAAATACTTAATGTGTTTTAAACACCTCTGCTCTCTTCTAACAGAACATTAATCCTTTAAATCTGTCACTTCACCTTTCAAACCAGCAGGTGGCGCACTGGGGCAACTTTAAATAAGGAGAAACTGATTCAGAAGATGGAGAAATCGCTGATCTAGAAGTTCAAAGGTTACCTCTGCCCTCCGGAGACTCTGCCTGGCCACCTCCATCTTGATCTCCAGTTCGCTGTTGTTTGGCTCCGAAGCTTCCTGGGTCCCGTATCCTCCAGGGCCTGAAAACAAAACAATTACAACTATTGTGGTGACGTATACAAAGGAACACATGGAATAGATGGAAACGGTCCAACAATAAAGCGATCAACATAACCAGGGACATCTGGAAACAGGTCGCTGCACGAGCCGTGCTCACTTATCTTAAACCAGCTTTCGCAATAAACCAGTGAGACGGAGCTCTTATCAATTTTATCCTTTCATGCCACAGTAAAATATGGAGAAGTTTATGATGCCGAGGTTTATTATTATCATCCAGCTGACCGACTTCGCTGCATTAAAGGCCAAATTCCAGTTTAATGGAAAAAAGTGACACATCAGTGCATTTTGTACACTTCCTGCAAAGATTTTCCAGGGATTGTGTGAGTAAGACAAACCACATCAGAATAACTCCAAACCCAAACACAGACATAACACGCACGTTTAGATTCAGAGACTTAAACTTCCCAGAGGATTTCCTTCTCTTTGCAGAACGTCACACTCATCATGTCCAAAGGGTCATTTTGACTCCTCTGGAATTGTAAAAACTGTTAAATTAAAATCCCATGATCATCATATTTCATGACTTTTCCTTATATGAGTTTATTCATTATATAGTGAAAGCAAAAGCAACAAAAATTACCACCACTCATACCTTTAACTGCTGAGGATATCATTTTGATAGGCATCGAAATTTATGTCAATGCCAATTTTATTTATAGAGCACATTTCATTACATGCAAAATGTGCTTAAACAGAAGAGGCTCAAGGCAGTGAGAACAAGAAAATAAAATTTAAAATAGAGATTGCAAATGCATTTTGATTAGAAGGCTGCAGTAACGTGAGCCAGAGCTACCTAGACATGACTGATGGGTAAATATATTGCCTCAACTGCTGCTGTTGCAGGATGGGGGCAGGTCTAGCATTACATTTTTTCTCAATATGAAAACATGGACTAATTTTAACATATTTTTAAATCCACAGATTCTCCAAAAAAGCTACAGGATCTATTTTTAACAATAGAGGGCTCAACAAGTAATCTGTAGCTCTAAAACTAGCAGATTTTTACACCCTAAGAGAGAATTTAAACATCAACTTTGTGGGACTTTTTTTAAGGTGCTTTATGTTTAAAACCGGAATTTGCCAATTTTTTTGCTTAGCTTTATGAATCTAACAAAACACAGAAAAGTTGTTTCTGTTGCGAAACAGCAGATGGTGCTACGCTGGCACTGACCGGATTGTAACAGATGGACTTTCAGGACGTTTCTGTGTCGAACAGCCATCCAGTCAGATCGTCGATGATGATGATGTGAAGTTGAGAGTTGTTTCCTCCGACGTTTCGGGGTCCCTCCAGACCCCAGTGTTTGTCATCGTAACTTACGAATGTGCATTGGGGTTGCGAAATACCCCATCGCCATTACTAAGGGGTCACAGTGTACCCACGGAGTAGAGAGCACCCCCATTCCTCGCGAAGGCCGGTTTACGCGTAACTTGGGGCCCACCCGGCTAAGCGCTTGCCTGCGAGGAGCAGGAGAATGGAGCAGAAGGAGGTAGGAAGGCGGCAGGGAGAGTCTGAGGCCCTCAAGGAGGGCGGTTTACGCGAACTCTGCCCTCTGTAAAGCCAAGCGTCCAACAGCGAGGCCCAGGAGAACTGAGGAGAGGGCCGGTTTACGTGAAGACTACCCTCTGTAAAGCTGAGCGTTTGCAAGCGCAGGGTAGAAGGACCAAGGAGAAGGAGGAAGGAGACGATGATGATGATTATGTGAAGTAACTGGTCCCTCCAGAGCTGTATCATTTTGAAATATACATACAACAAGCCAAACCACACCTTGGTCACACCAACCCTTTTCCACCCTGAGGATGTCCAACGCCATCCCAGTCTGGACTGTCAAAGGTGACTTTAACGCTACCTGTTCTGACATTCCTGCTCATTGCATTTCCTGGTCAGATTAGCCAATCTCTGCACATTACAATAAACATACTCAACATGGTCAACATTCTACTGCATGTTATCTCACAGTATTATAGATTCAAACTCTCCGATCTAGATAAGCAGTATGTTTATCTAGAGCTCCACTCTGTCTCTAAATATCGGATTTAATTTTTATGTTCGGTGTCCAATTTTAAGAATTTGACCATAAGTAAAATTAATGGTGTTATCACCCCCATCGGGGCTTACCTTTCCCACTTTTGATGATATTCCTCCCTCGATTATTCGCAATTACCTTCCTTTGGTATCGAAAAACTGTTGGTGTGGTCAAGTGGGTGCTATAGGAAAAAAGCTCAGGACAGAACAGTTATCAGTCATGTGTTTCATTTGCATATATTTGATTTCATATTGATCCTCTGAGTATAATGGTACATTTTAATTTGAATTTATCAAAACTAAACACAATAGGTTTTCCTTTCTTTAGTTTGCTCTTGTTCTCTTGCAGTACCACATCCTATCACATGTCCCCGTCGGTTCTATTCTACTTTTCTAAATTATTGACTATTTCAATGGAGAACCTAAATCACGTGGACCAGTATTTGTTTTTACATATCTCTATTTTGAATGTGACAAGCCTACCATTTCCCTATTATTCATAGATATTGTTAAAGTTTTGGCTTTTTCCTCTATAAAATTTAATTGACTTTTTACAGTGGCCTGATATGGTTAATAGTAACATATTTTCTCCACTGTAACATTTGACACTTCCCCACAATATAATGTGATACATTAATTAAAACACAGCTAATAAAACACAATTTTCTTAATGCAAACATTAGTAACTCAAAATTAGCAACCAAAGGGTTCAGTCTGCAGTTCACACTCTCATGTGAAGCTACAGCCTCCCCCTTTAGTCTCTGTCATCCTTCTGCTCCTGCAAAAACAAAACAAAGCCAGACAAAACATCCACCCTTCTTTTACAGGCTGGGTGAATTGTTTGTGGACATTTACTAATCCTAAAGTCGGTACCGTTTTTGTCTCCGTATCAAGTCAGTTAAAACTTTTAGTCGTCAGTCCATCACAGTCCAGTTACATGCATACATCCACACACATTCATACCAGATATTGCTGCTAATGGAGTCTCACGCGCGACCTATTCGAGCATCCATCACCAGCAAGATGATGTCATCATTTTAAAGGAAAACAATTCCTTGTTTTTTGGACTGGATTGACTCGCTGCAATCCTTTTAGGCTCAGGACCATCTCATGTGATCAATGTCCCATATAAGTGAATCTCTCCAGGGCCCATTATAATCATGGAGAAGCACACTTTGCAACTGTTTTCAGTAAGAATATTTCATAGCACTTTAAATTTCAATCTTCCAGGCCTGGTTTAAAGAGCTGACTGTTAAATCATAAACTCACAAAATATGACCACCGGTGAATCACACCACTCAGACTTTCTTATTTCCGTGCACTGTAACAAAAGCAAAAACAAACGTACCCAATAAAATACTAATAACATAACACCTACTAGGGCCCGTTGCAGACATATCCAAACATAAAACCATCTCTCTCTCTCTTAGAGAAAGAAAACAATCCAAACCTCACTGATAAAATCAACCTAGTGCTAAGCAAAACCCAAAAATCAACCAGAAATTCACAGGAAAGTTTTGCTTCCTCCCGGGACAATATTGTGTAGGAATAAGAACCTCAGGTGCTATAGCAACTTTTGTTCCTCCTTGAATTAAATCTCAATCACAGAAAATGCGGTGCTCCGAAATAAAACTTTGACTATTAATTCCTCATTTTCACTCTGTACCACTGCTCCTTATCAGGCTGTGTGAAGCACAGTAAACAATTCAGTCGAGGCCTTGAGCAGCCGTACACAGACATCACGCGCAGACATTGTTTTCATAACCAAACTGTTTTAGATCTTGTCCCTTAAATCTACATAAATGCCCTCTGGGTGACATAAAACACATTCTAAGTAATCAATAACTTTTTATAAAAATTATCTACTTGGATGTTTGTGTGCAGCATTTTGCATATCAGCATAAGCATTTGTTAGCAAAGCATTCTTCATTGCATCAGCATGTGTGTGCGTGTGCATCACTCTTCATTGCACGAGCATGTGCATCACTCTTCATTGCACGAGCATGTGCATGTGTATTTGTATTTGGATCAATTCTCAGTGAATCAGCGTTTCGGTTTGGGTTTGTGTGTGATTTCTCACTCAATCAACGAGTGCACATGTGTGTGTGTTTCTCTTCATTCTGGGTCAGTGTATTTAGGTGTGTGTGTGTGTGTGTGTGTGTGTGTGTGTGTGTGTGTGTGTGTGTTCATCACTTTCCTGTTCTGGTGTCTTGGGTAAACCACGGCCTGAAGCGTGCCCTGGGGTCCTACCCTCCTCCTTTTCAGTCTGTTTGTGACCATTGTTGCTGTTCAAAGTTCAGTCCGTCCTGGTTCTGGCCCCAGTTGGGGCAGTCCTTTTCTCCAGTGTCCATGCTCACTGCAGGTGAAACCTGCATCTTCTTCCGTGTTTTGTCCGTTCTGAGGTGCCTCCTGACCTCAGTTGCTCCTCCTGTCTCTGGCACGCCCTTTTACTGCCCGATCATCCGTGTTGGTCCATCACTGTCCTGCACAGTGTTAATGCAGAGTTATTAAGGTCAGCCTTCTTTTGCTCGGCCTCACTTTTCATTCGGGCTTAATGGGCGTCTCGTCACAGCTCTGTCAGCTGAAGCTGTCTGAGAATTTTCCTCCGTGTAGTGAAACGGGCCTTAGGTTTAGCGCTCTCCGTCTCTGCTGCCTGAGATCGCTTTCCTGCAGCACTGTTGACATTCTCAGGCTGTTGTAGTGGGTCCAGCTGCTACAGCGTTTGGTCAGGGTCACATCGAAGATGGTAGAGGGGAGAGCAGGAGTCCAGGTCAGCCTCAGCTTCCAGGGCCGGCAAAGCAGCCTGTAATCAAGCATAAAGAGAAAAAACAAAAACAAAACAACAACAGGCGAACAGGAAAATGATGTTGTGTTGGCTGTGTTATTCAAAGAGGGGAGAAACACCGGGCCAGGCCCTGTGTCAGCCTTCTCTCCCCCTTTTTTTTGTTACAGACATTTTCATTACTATCATCAGTGCCTAACCGTCCAGTTTCTCTCTCTCTCTCCGGTCAGAAATCCCAATATATGTCATGTATATAAGTGTAAGCGTGTCTTCATTGCATATGTATTTTTATAATCAGGTTTAATTCATGCATCTTTGCACTGAGCTGTGGATTCAAGCTGTCTCACTTCTGATTCTTTCCAAAAATAGTTTCACATGTAACAACTTGTATATGTGTTTTTCTATTCATTAATGTAATTGTTAGTTAGTTGCTCTTTTTATTTTACCTCTTTGTTGTGACGTGGTGGACATCTATAAACCATCATAAGTTCAGCCTTCAATTTCAATCCAATTATATCCTGTACGTTTGCACTCGAACTCGTCCGGGCTTGACCTCTGACTGGTCCCTGTCCCTCTCTTCTCACAGTGTCCTGTGTGGCCTTGAAATCTCCAGCAAATACAGTCCAAACTCAGCTGTCTCTGTTTCTTCTCCGTTGATCTTTTCGGTCTTTTCTTGTAGGTCAACTCCCAGCATGGCTGGTTTCCAGCTTGTGATTCAAAGTTCCATCAGTGGTGTTCATACATGCTGCTGCTTGACCCTTCAGTGTTATTGGTCAGTTGCACTGTCTTTTGCCTGCGGTTAACTCTTCAAGTCCACGATGTTCTGTCGGTCTTCATCAGGAGATTAATTGTCCTTTAAGCTTCTTCTCAGGGTGGGGACAAAGTGAGAGGTCAAGCTGTAAAATTTTAAGCCAAAGCCTGGCCTGTTTGTCGTCCCAATTCTGTTAATCTATCCTTTTGCCGCTGTACTCGAGTTTCCAGGTTGAGAGAAATCCACCTGTATTAACACACTAAAACATTCAATTAGTATTTCTTTTCTTAAAACATCCATTGGCTTCATCTGCCTAGATTTTACTCTCTCTCTCTCTGGGTGCACACTTCACACAGTCAGGCAGTTGCCTTTTATGGGCATGCAGATTTCCTGTCACCCACACTGCTTCCTATCACACACACAGCTACTCACACCCAGCAGCTGCAAAGCCGTCTTCACGTTATCTATGCACACACTCAGTCGCAATCATCCGCTCCTCAATATGAATAAAACCAGTAGCAATTATCCATAGAAACACACACAAACACCCTTAAGAAATTTCACTGTATCTAATCATTCATTTATAATCACCGTGACAAATACAATTCATATAAAGAACATCCACTATAGGTGAAATTTCAATTCGGCAAGACCCCGAAATAAGCATGCCTTTTATCTAAATAAAAATGAAATTCCTACACCACATCCAGTGCTGAAATTCATACTTGATCACACCCTATATAATGATAAAATCAAATAGTAAATAAGTTCGTCAAACAAAACTGCTTATATGTGATGAAACTGAAACAAAAACCACTTAAAATCTTACAAAATGCTGCTTCACACCACAAAAATGAAATAATTCAGCCCCGTATTCATCACTCAACTCCTCCACTCAATCTCACCCTGCCGACTGAAATGCCGGTCTAAATCATGCACAATTTGTCTCTTCTATATCAAAACCCAGCCAAACATCAAACATTCACCGTAATCAATCAAAACTTTATTTGTAATATTTTAATCAGCAAAATCAGCGTCTTAATTACAGGCATGTAGCAATATTTACGACAGCATTTACACAACCGATAATGCTCTCAGCCTTTCACTGCTTCCTCATTTACATTTTCACACACACACGCAGTCTAAAAATAGCCTCAGCGCTGGATCACAGACACCTTTCACACAAAGATCTCTTATTTTATATTACAAAGACGTCTTATAATTACAACTGCAGAGATGGTCAGGCCTTTTAACACCTACACAATTTTGACAAATTTAAAGTAACGGTCCAACCGATAAACTTCCTGAGTGTTTTTGCGATCAATTTAACCAGTATCCGTCCCGGACGGTGGCCCGATTTCTAGTGCCCTAACTGAATTTAAAAGCGTCAACCAACCCAAACTTTGCCTCAAGCTCTATTTTTGGCATTTCACAGCCAAGGCTTTCCCCGAAGTTTTAAGTTAAGGTTTCACGCCCGAAGTCCGACTTCTGCTGGCCAAAAAAGCGCAGACCACCGTTCCAAACGGTGAGGAGACTAACTCCTAGCTTATTCCAGGATGCCCTGTACCCCACAGTTAAGCCACACTGAACTAACCCTCTTCACCGAGAGGTCAATGTCGCGCGTCCACGACAAGGAGGGAGCGTAAACTCCGGGCTATGTGCTTCTTAGTAACCCCGCTGCCGTTATAGAAAAATTTATAATACTTTGAAACAACAATCAACACCTCAGAAAAAATGTATGACTGACGCAGGTCCAACCTTATGACCAATGGGGACTTTAACCCACAAAATAACCAATTACCTATTATACTGAATTCACTTAGCAGTCCAACTGCTTTAAACTCTCTTAGCAGTCCAACTGCTTTCTCTTTACTCAGCACTGTCACTTACAAACTCCCATTATCATTATTTCAACTTTCAAACCTCATGAAAATTTCACCAAAATCAAAACAGACTTTCACCAGTGATTTAGTGAGTAGACTTTAATTTTCAATGTCCAATTTGGCACACTTTGGAAATAATTCAACAGGTATGTGCCTCACCTTTTAAATAGGCCGGCCTTTGTCCACTCAGTTCGATCACCGGATCGTGTCTGCGCATCTGACTGCCCTCTGGACCCCGGATTTCTCTGTCCAAACCTCCGAACTCACTCCCTCCTCAAGTCACAGGACAAGCCCCCAAAATGTTACGAGTTCAAATATTGAGGGTGAGCACAAAACAATAATGGTCCAGAAGAGCTTCGGTCAAACAGTGATTTTAATGAACACGCGCGTGGGGAGATGAACACTGCCCACAGACAGCATCGATCTCCGCCCAACGATACACAAGCAGTTGTTTTATACCATCAGGGTTTACTTTTATGACGCCCCCTCATGCGTCAAGCAGATACAACACATGCATAAGTTTCAAAACCACAAATGTTCTGTTGACGACTTTTGACACATTTAAAAGGACATCTTCTCCGTCTCGAGGCCAGGTGCTTCCTATTAATCTTCTAACTCTCGCTTATCTCCTGGAACAAACTGTCCCTTAGGCAGACACAATTTTGCAGTCACAAGCTTTTGCAAACTATTATTTGAACTCTTACCTAAATATGAGTCTAACTACTGTTTGTGTGTGTGTGTCTCGACCTCCAACGCACTCAGCCTCACCCCGCCCGTTGATGCTTCTAACCTTTTACCAGACAGAAGCTCTCTGTGATAGGTGTAATAATCTTAACTAAGAACATGTGTAATCTATTGAATAAATGCTTTGATGAAATGATAATTAATGTAATGGTAATGATGATGGTTATGAATAGTAGCAGTAAAATATTTCCCTGATCTCCACACCGAGTTATTCATCTTGGAGCAGTTTGTGTGTGTTTAACAACTCCACAACATTAATAGATGATTCCTTTGCTCTAAACTGAAGATTCGTTTATTTTGGGGTTTTGCACATTTTGTTTCTGAATAATTGTTTCATTTGTAAATTCTTATTTCTGTGTTATGTAGAGAAATGACACTCTACATATTTGAAAACACAGACTTTGACCATCTGCATCCACTGAGGAAACACAGCACTACAAACACAAAAGTAGATTTGGTGGAAATTTCAAACAGGACTGCCTCATAGTGTGTGACTGTGTTGACTATAGCTAAGGACATTAATGCTAAGTCATGATTTTCTCAGGATGTTGCTGCTCGCTGACTTCAGCTTACAGCAAATTCCACTTCTGCTCACCCAGCATTTGTTTCATGTAAAGTACATTTATGCTTTTGATCTGTATTTAATGTTTTTAATTGAATGTCCCCCTCTTCTGTATGTGTGACTGGATGTGGATCAGTGGACCACATCCACAAATGGCAATTCTGTGAGGAACAGAGAAGGTCAGCCACCAGTCAGTCAGAAGTTTTTCTTTTTAACGAAAATCAATCAGTTGATTTCAACATGCCACAGACACTCCATCACACTAATGCAGGGACCCATAATGAGACATCAGTCCTCTGAGATCTGAGAGGAGACGGTTTGTATGAAGTAAACCATGAGAAACAAAGTTTATCTGGACATACTGACATACAAAAAGCTTAACAAACAACACAGAGCATATAATTAAAGTCCTTTTGTTGGCTCTGTTGGGCATTTATAAAGAGACCATGCCTGGTAAGATAACACAACATTTATGCAGCACTGGTCACACTGAAACACAACAGCTTCTCATTTGCTTTACCTCACTAGTTGCTGCTGAAAGTGTAATTTGAACTAGAAAGCGAAAATTTCAGAAGAAATTTTAAGTGTGCCTATGCTGCTAATCAGTGTAGTTTGCCATTCAAACGGCTACAGAGAGCAAAACTCAGCAGAGCAGCCATTCTCCGCCATGAACTATGGTAAAACCAAACACCGCTCACGCCTCACAGATGACAGCTTACAGTTTTGTGTAAAGATGAGGTGACTTCGTACAGCCCCGATTTGCAGACGCTGTGCACAGAGGTTCATGAGCAGAAGTCCCATTGTACCACGGCAGACCCAACAATGTTTGCATGAACACGCTTTGAAGCATTACGTTATGGACCACTTTTCACACATGGTTGGTGTACCCACACAGCCGGCTGTAGCTTTTCAACTCACAGCCTGACACACACCAAAAAAAAACAGCCGAGAGAGCACAGACTTTACGCCTGAGAGGCGTGATTGCAGATGCCGCTCAGGTGGGTCCACTTCCCCTGCAGCGGCACTGCACTCCACGCCCCGCCACACACATCAAACACGTAAAATAAACATTTATGCACTTTTGCATTCACTTTTTTTTTTTTTTTTTTTTTTTTTACACAGTGTTCTGAATGATTAACAATGGTCTACAGCCAATCTTGTGTTTTATTATACAAACTTTGGTTGTAAGATTCAGATAACTATTTAATAAAAGCTAAATATTTTATGAGAGTAAGAAAGAAAAGTATATCTTTGTGCCCCCCTTTCCCTGTTAATGCCCTACCTGGCCCCTGGCAAAAGCTTTGCTAGATCCACCCCTGCACAGTTACCAGCTGTTTGTGTCTTCTTCGTTCTACCTGAAGTAGGGGACAAACTGTGTTCCTTTTCAGCTCAATAGGTAATATTTTCTCTGAATGCCGGACAATTCCGTTTGTACGGAACAGTTGGCAACTCTACAACTAACCCTTATGAATAAAATAAAGTTCAACATCAGTAACTCAGCACGCACACAGTTATTTTAAGTTATTGTAACTGATTGTAAAAAGTCAGCACAACGAAAATAAACTACACCTAAACTGGGTTTATATCTGACCCAAATAGAGTGCAGTTCATAACTTCTTACCTGAAATTCAGTTAACCTGACGCTCTGACCGGCAGCCGCCTTGGGTCTGCTTCTCCTGCCTTCAATTTCCCTGATCCATGGCTGCCATCTGTTTGAGCTCCGTGTTAGCCACCACCAGTCGATCAGCGGCTGCCTCGTATGTGTCTTTTTCCCGCATGTCCTTTCTGTCATACACCGGTGGCTAGCTACCCTTTGTTGGAGCTCCGTGTTAGCCGCCACCACCAAACAACTCAGTTATTTTTCCACATCGACCAGCATCTGGACAACCACCTTTCACTGTTTATACCATTACTAAAATTAATAATTGAATCATCGGCCCATATAAACGAAAAACAAGTTCAGCTGAGACACAGACTCTTTGTGAGCGATCGGGGGCTGAAACGAGTGTGAGCCGCCTCACTGTAAGCCAAGCCCGGGTGCTTTTGAGCAAAGCGACGCTAGCTAGCTAGGTAGCTAGGTAGCCAGCTAGCAGCAACATGTAAGAGAACTGTTGCTAATATGGGATGTCTTGATAAAATGAGCAGATATTTGAAGTTTACACATCTACATTCTCGCCTGAAAATATCTTAAAAGTTTATTTTGTGACCTAGAAACACGAATAAGAGGAATATAAAAACAAGGTGGCAGCCGCCATTGTTACACTCGATAGAAGTGTGCTATGAATTGTGGGATATGGAGTTTTCCACGGAGCATACGCCCTTTCGCTTACCATAAGTATTCAATGGTTCGAGCAACCTTAAAACTTCCAATGGCTCCTGAAAGCAGCGACGCTGTGCGTGCAGTTGATATTGTCGTCATTACGGTAATCCAAATAAGGGTAGACAGGCCGTACCACTAGGCCTTTCACATGGTGAAAGTGACCTCATCCTCATAGGGAGCAAAAAGACAAACTGAACAATTTGGGGATTCACAGACTTTTATAATCCTTAAAAAATGAAGAAAAATTGTTCTGTTTCAACAAATATGAACCATCCTGACACACTGACACAAATGATCTGCTGTCTATAAGCAGGACAATTTTTTCATGAGCCTGGGTGAAGCTAATTTGCATGAGTTTAACCACCTGGTCAAAAACTGGCATGACTCTGTTATCACTGTAACTTTCGCCTGAATGTTTGCAGTTTCAGGTCCCACTGATCAGTTTTAAGTACAGTACACGTTTAACAATGTGTAAGCAGACTACTTTAACCTGCAATTTACTGCATGTTGTTAGGCTGCATGGTACAACCACAGTCTGCTAACCACCCGTGGTGATCGAAGGTTTTGAGGTCTTGTTCGAACTACTGATGAAGTTTTTTCAAAGCTTGTTAAGTTTCCCAACCACATTTCATCCCGATGGTCCAAGGCTTACAGCTTTATGCTCACAAACGTACTTCTGTAATTAATCAGTGACCAATTTTAAGTTACAGTGTGAGGAGCATTAATGAACATAAATCAGATTTAACATGATTACGTGTTTAGGTCAAGAGACACAGACCTTCATCTTTAAGAGGCTCTTCTTAAATGTCTAATCACGATGTTTGTGTTTGTCTGCAGCATCACTGCAGTAGAGAGGGTATAACACAAGGCCACAGTCATGTGGTATTCTGTCCTGCTATTAAGTGAATAAAATACTGAAAAAAACATCTAGACACTAAATACAGTCACTGTCCACTTCATTAGTTACACCTTGCCAGTACTGTTTTGGACCTTCTTTCACCTTCAGAACTGCCTTAATTCTTTGTGGCACAGATTCAACAAAGACCTGGAAACATTCCTCACAGTTTCATATTGATATGATAGCATCACACAGTTGCTTCAGGTTTGTCGGCTGTGCATCCATGTTGCAAATCTCCTGATCCACCACATGCCAAAGATAATCTGCTGGATTGACATCCGTTATAAGATACTGTGGTCATAAAACGATGGACATGGTCAGCAGGCAGCAGCACAGCTCAGAGAGCTTGTACCTCTAGAAAGGCCACCTGAAGTTTTCACCAGCGAGTTAGAAAAGAACAGAGGGTTCCTCAAACAGTGTTTCCTAGTGTTTCATCAACAAAGTAGAACTTATTCTTCAGACTGTGCAAAATTTGCTTTCATGGTTATCCTGCTGTGAGGGTGAGCTCTGAGATGGGCCGAAGCCATGCTGAAACCAAACCCAAATTTCATTGCAAAGTGTTTATGACAAAGAATTTAGCTGATGCTGCGGGCAATAGGCTGTTTACCCTTAACCAAAGTGAGAGGAGGTTTAGCTCTTTATCTCACACCTCATCGTCCTTATGACTGCTTCATTGACTCGCTTACTGGTCCTCCTTCACCTTCCAGTAATCAGTATAATTTTTAAACCCAAATGGGTCGTTTCGGTTATTTGAAAATAGCATTTTCAGCAAACGCACCAGGAGTCTTTCAGGCCCTAGTCAATGACATCCTTTGTGACTTCATCATCCACATTTTCTTTATTTCAACAATATTCTTAACTTCTCCCAGTTGTTTTATACCTGTCAAGTCCTTCTCAAATGTCTCCTAGAAAAAAACATCTCAATTTAAAAGGTGAGAAATGTGAATTTCATGTTGATTCAGTGTCATTCCTGGGCTTTATTGTTGAAAAAGGTCATTTAAAAGCACACTCAGTCAAAGTGGTTAAATGGCCAGTTCCCTCAAACAGGAAGCAGCTTCAACAATTGCTGTTTTGCTGACTTTTACTACCTTTTATGATTTCAGAAAAAGAGCTCTATTGTTATCAAATTCAAATTTTATTTGTCACACACACAACCATACACAGTATGACATGAGGTGAAATGCTTGTAGCTGTGCAATGCAATGCCCGACCATTAAATGACAGTGGTTTTACAGTATTTACAATTTACAGGTTATTACAAAATTTACAGATTTAACTTAGAAATTTACAGTAAAAATGTGCAAATAGCAGAAAGAGATTATAAATTATAGGAAGTGTGCATGAAGAAAAACCAGAGTACATGTGGTGATGTGATGTGTGGGAGAGTCCAGTCCTACACCTGGTTCAGGGCCCGAATAGCCTGGGGGAAGAAGCTCCTCCTCATTCTCTCTGTTTTGGCCTTAACGGAGCGGAAGCGCTTCCCAGACCTCAACAGTGAGAAGAGTCCATTGTTGGGATGGGAGAGGTCCATCATAATCTTCATAGCTTTGGTCTTGCACCGCTTGGTGTAGATGGACAGCAGGTCAGGGAGCTCTGATTGAATGATGCGTTCGGCCGAGCGCACCACTCTTTGCAGATCTCGTCTGTCCTGCTTGGTGCTGTTCCCAAACCAGGCGCAGATGTTTCGCGTCAGGATGCTCTCGCGTCAGGATAAGGCTTGTAATTCCTCGCCTTATATTTCCTCCTGTAGTGTCAGTACACTGATTAGGGCTTATACAGAGTCAGACTGATACACACGGTAGCTTGTTTACATTTCCACTTATTCTCTTTATTAACATAACACAGAAGTTACACACACACATAACTGGGCATAGTGCCCGCTACTGGCGATAGCTTGTATAGCACACCATATATTTTGGTTCATACATAACATCTACCATTGACCAATCTCACCTGTCCTAAGGTCTTTTTTCTCACTTCCTATCACTTCCTGTTCCAACACATGGTTGTGTTTTTGTGTAGCTTATCTGGAGAGCCAAAATAATTAAAAACTTATAGATAACTTCTTATTTCATAGTTTAATCTTCACTTGCTTCATCCGAAGCACACTCTCTTGTATTCACTTACTGTATTTTTAGGAATTTTCTAGCTTAGCCTAGCTAAGCCAGATAACACACACCAATGAGTTAAGCTACATGAATGTCTTAAAGCCATAAAGACCCGGATGACCTCTAATTCCTGCTTTTAAAACTGAGGCAATTGTAATCGGCCCTGAAAATCTTAGAAATATGGCATCTAACCAGATTCTTACTCTGGATGGCATTACCTTGGCCTCCAGTAACACCTTGGAGTCATTTTAGACCAGGATATGTCCTTCAATTCACATATTAAACAAATATGTAAGACTGCTTTCTTCCATTTGTGCAGTATCTCTAATATCTATTACTTCTAGGCTGCACTACTGTAATTCATTATTATCAGGATGTCCTAAAAACTCCCTGAAAAGCCTTCAGTTCATGCAAAATGCTGCAGCAAGAGTACTGACAGGGAGTAGAAAGAGAGAGCATATTTCTCCTATATTGACTTCTCTTCATTGGCTTAGAATCAAATTCAAAATCCTGCTCCTCACATACAAGGTCTTAAATAATCAGGCCCCATCTGATCTTAAAGACCTTGTAGTACCATATCACCCTATTAGAGCACTTCACTCTCACACTGCAGGCTTACTTGTTGTATTAAAAGAGAATTTAAAAGTAGAATGGGAGGGCGAGCCGTCGGTTTTCAGGGCCCTGTTCTAGTGAACCAGCTTCCTGTTTGGATTCAGGAGACAGACACTATCCCTACTTTTACGTAGAGATAGTGTCCCTGAGCCTGGTTCTGCTGGAGGTTTCTTTCCGTTAAAAAGGAGTTTTTCCTTCCCACTGTCGCCAAAGTGTTTGCTCACAGAGAGTCATGTGGTTATTGGGTTTTGTATGGTATTTTGCATGGTCTACCTTACAATACAAAGCGCCTTGAGACGACTGTTGTTGTGATTTGTTTTCTGTATAAATAAAAATGAAATTGAAATAATATAATAATATAGTTTAATAAGATTATAGTCACATGGAGACAAAGGGCACTATTAATTCCTTTAGTACGTTTTCATGATAATATAGTCATATTTTTAGTTTATGTGCAGAGAACAGAGACAGTTTGCTGAAGTACAGATGATGGTGTTGGGCCATCACCAGAACAGCTTCACTTCATTTGGCTGTGATTGGTCCAACTATCAGGAACTGTAATTATATGATGAAACACAATTCTTTCAAGCTGGCCTGAGACCTGACATCTGTGAAGACTATATCATATAAATAAATCCTTTTACGAGTCCACAAGAAACACCACAAATCACAGGGCAGTCTGTGATCTTTCAGGACAGAGACATCAACAACAGTGACAGGACCCTCAGCGTCTTTCTACTGAAGCTGTCAGGCCCTGCTCAAATTTGAGCCACAAGCCTTTGGATGAAACTTGATTCAGGTCTTGACCAAAGTACATTTATGGTCAGTTCATACTGTATATCTTCTATAATAAATCGACGGTTTACACAATACTCAAAGTTTCATTTCTCAGCTTCATTTCCCTCCCAGCACTTTATGAAAGGCAAAAGCAAAAACTGCTGATGAGTAACTTTGCATAAATATGTGGAGTATTGCAGCTTTTCATGCAGCATGATAAGGCTTCATAATGACACTGGTGACTATACAATGGTCACCATTCAGACAGAAAGGCAGTTGTTAGAGGGTGAATGGCAGGAACACTGTGTCTGCTGCCTCTTCTCTTGCCTCTGTGTATCAGTGAGTATTCAACAACAGTTTCTATATTTAACTGCTGGTTCTTACTGCATAATTCTGTCTGTATAATATGAAAATGATTCAATGCATCGAGTTATGCCAAACCTCACAGAAACTGTGCACGGTGGGTATTCTGAATTGCTGCTCGGCACATATATGCAGACCACAGTCAGAGCCTTACCCTCTGCAGCTTGAAGTCACACAGAGGTAACCCACTCGCTCTCTGTCAGCACGCAGTCGCAGACTCGTGAGTGAGGGTTTTTTTTCTTTTGTTTTGCTCTTCAACTCTTAAGAGCGCCATTAGCCACACAGAGGGCACAATATGTTCTGCATTGCTTCTCAAAGTTAGCATTGGTTAGTGATCATGAGCTGTTTTAGGTTTATAAATCATTGGTTTACACCATATTCCTCTGAATTAATGTCACAAATTGACAAACTGACAGTGAGATACAGTGAAGTGTGTAGAACATGTAATTCAAATCAGAGCACGAGCAGAACAAGAGCATGAAGCTGAGATCAAACTTCATTTGCTTCCATCTATAAGGTGCAGGTCACTGAGGTCTTCTGACAGAAACCTGCTGGTGGTTCCTCGTTCTAGGCTGAAAACTAAAAGAGGCTAAGTGTGTCTTCAAGGCTGTTGGCTGATAATCTGTGGAATGCACTAATATTACATTTGATCTCTTCTTTTGTGGGAGATCCGGACTTTGTATGCAGAGCACCGGCTGCCTTCATGGACCTCTGTGATCCTGAGTATGCAGATTGGATCAGGAAAACTATCAACCCATAAAAAGCTGTGAGGTGTGGATAACTGTAAACAAGCTGAAATAAATAATCTTTTAGAGTTTAGCTTTGGTTTCTTTTATTCTGTTTGATATAAGCAGTAGAGGATTTCAGAATTTCTGTGTTATTTACAAAAAGACGTTTTTTCAGCTGCACCCACACACAGTTTCTTTAGATAACTTCAACTGCAGAAAGTAAAAACTCAGCATTAAGTTTCAAATGCAGTTTTAAAGATAATGATAATATGGTGTCCCTGAAGAAAACACCCGTCAATAGAAAAAGCTGCAAAATCCTGCAAAATGTAACAGAAGTTGAATAAAACACAACGGAAATAGAAAAAAATGCAACAAGGCTGAAAAACTGAACAAACAAAAAACAAACACAAATTACAACAGAAATAATAACAACGATATTAAAAAAAATAATAGAAGTAGAAAAAAAACGTTCTCATCCTAAACCTTGGTGACAAAGTGGATTATGGTAAGGAAACACTCATTTAAGTGCTGTCATTACTCAAAGGTTCCTGATAATCATGCATGAAGTGATTTCTGGAGGGGAATGAAACTTAACTGAACTGCTCCCTGTGACATTTTGACCTGTCAAACGCAGGTGTAACTCCTGTTATTCATTGTTGTATTGCAGGTCTGCTGTGCACGACGTCTGTGAATCTGAGTAATTTGGTACAGATGAAGGAATAAGACTGCTCAGATGCTTTGGGTGTCACGTAATGATCCCTCAGGTTTGGGTGTCTTTGGTGCCCTTTGATTTCAATCTAACTGCACATTGAACAGAAATCCTGCCATGACAGAACACACTAATGCCTTTTCAAGGGAGAACCGATCCTAATCTGAGCTGTCAGCCCCAAGTTCTCTGCAGTCATCAAATCAAGCATAATCTGGTTTGAACAGGCTCCCTGCCTCACTGCAAAAGCCTTTTTACCAGCTGCTGTTTGACAAATTGCAAAGCCTCTGAAGAGACTTTAGAAAGGGGAAAAAGGATACGAAGAAAAAGCAGAACAAAAAGCTATCCATGCACTGTTTAACATTTCACTTGGAGTTTATTGACTGTATTCTATCTGTGGATTGCATTATAGTTTCTCTGAGAGCTTTGCTCCCTGAAGATTTTATGATCTGTGAACGCTGAGTCTCTCTTGTGGCTGTAAACCAGTCTGCTCAGCATGGCACTGCATGGCAGAGATTCTCTCCATTTTTTTGAATCACCTTTGCTCAGTTGTGCTCCTAACTGATCTCCTGAGTTTGGCTGTATACAAGCACTTTTCTGCACCTAAGTTCTTTCTATCTAACATTCATACTCTGATGGACTCATGAAAGAGCAGTTTGGGGTTCAGTATCGTGTCCAAGGATACTTTGAGATACAGACCAGATCAGGCAGCGATCGAACCTCCAACCTTCTGATCGGTACTAATTGGACGTTTGCTGCTGCACATGTAGCATCACAGCTTAGAAGATGGTGGTGTGGAAATGTGTTTCCCATTAACATTTGACTAAGAAACTCTTAGTCAAGGGTTAACATCACTAATGTCAGTATTTTCACTGACTCTAAAAAGGCACTGATCTTCATTAGATTAGATCAACATTGTGCCTTAAACCTGAGCTGTACAGGAAAATAGATTTCTGATACACATGTACATAAACAAATAAAGAGAGATGTTTCCCACCTGCTGAGAAGACAACAAATGCATAACCTGATTACCACCATTAATCTCATATCCACTAATTTCTGGCACCTATAAGTGAGATTGATTTCACTGTCCTGCTGTCTTGGCCTTTAGGAGAACATAGTGAGACAGATGAAGCTTGCACCAGATGGTAGAAACACAATGATCGTGGTCTTAGACACAGCATCCACACTCTGTACATGATAGTGTGTGTGTAGAGCTGTTTGCAGGAACTTGATGAGGCTTTGCTTAAGTGGAAATCCACTGATGTTCAAGCCCCAGGGAAGTGGGCGGGGGCATAGGACCTCTGGGGCCCTCTTCCTGATGGAGCCCTACCTGACTCCTTTCACTGCTAAAGCAAGAATGGTGCCACAGCTCATTGAAACAATACTTCATTTCATCAGAATCATTAAATGATTCTGTTAAAAACAACCGCCCAGTGTACTTGCATGGCAAACATCGTGATTAGACATTCAAGAAGAGCCTCTTAAAGATGAAGGTCTGTGTCTCTTGACCTAAACACATAATCCAGTTAAATCTGATTTATGTTCATTAATGCCCCTCACACTGTAACTTAAAGTAATAAATCGGTCACTGATTAATTACAGAAGTATGTTTGTGAGCATAAAGATGTAAGCCTTGGACCATCAGGATAAAATGTGGTTGGGAAACTTAACAAGCTTTGATAAAACTTCATCAGTAGCTCAAGCAAGACCTCAAAACCTTCGATCACCACGGGTGGTTAGCAGACTGTGGTTGTACCATGCAGCCTAACAACATGCAGTAAATTGCAGGTTAAAGCAGTTTGCTTACACATTGTTAAACGAGGGAAGGGAACTAATGTGGCTGTCACATTACCCTTTTGTCCCATTTCATCCCAGAACTCGATTTAATTGCTGCTCACTTTCTACAATACTTAACACTGATCAGTAGGACCTGAAACTGCAAACATTCAAACATTCAGGCCAAGAATCAGTTGGTGAACATATTAATCTACTACAATTAGCAAAAATGAATAAATAAACAGAAGAAAGTTAGAGTGATAACAGAGTCATGCAAGTTTTTGACCAGGAGGTTAAACTCATGCAAATTAGCTTCACCCAGGCTCATGAAAACACTGTCCTGCTTATAAACAGCAGATCATTTGTGTCAGTGTGTCAGGATGGTTTATATTTGAGCTTTTAGTTCACACAGAACAATTTTTATTAATTGTTTTTAGCGATTACGAAAGTCTGTGAATCCCCAAATTGTTCAGTTGTTCTTTTTGCTCCCCATGAGGTCACTTTCACCATGTGACAAAAACAACACCCCACTGTACACACTCGGGCCACCAGCAACTTTCTAAATCCTCAATAAAAAGCTGACAGGTTGCATTGATGTTCCAAATAACTTATTAAGAAAACAACTAAATACACAGAAAATGTTATGAAAATTGGTTTATTTTATATCTCATAGTTTTAAATGATGCAATAAAAATATGTATAAAACATCACAAACTGTAATATTTTACAAATGCTTACGTCCTGCTGATGCAATGGAGACATCTTCCAGTGACAGTCTTCATCTGTGTGTGTGTGAGGAGGATCCTAAACCCACCGACACAGAAGTGCATGTTCACAACTCCCTCTGTGCAGGCGGGGTCAGGACCCTCCTCACCCAGGGTGAGGAGGGGTGGTGCTGTGGCCAGTCAGGTATGAAGTGCTGAGAGTGGATCTTTGGTCCTCTGTGCAGCTCTGTCCACTCTCAGCTTCCCTGCAAAGCAATAACACAAGAAAGACGTCATTTTAACACAAAACAGCATTTTCATTGTTGGTAGCTGCAGTATGTTGTTAAAAAGCAATTTTAAACCCAACGTATACACATGAAAAATATAAATAAACCTAAACCTAAACCTACCTAAACCTACAGTGCTGCTGACATAGGATGATGATTTATACCAACTATTGGAAGAATTTCGCCTTCAATACAGTTTGTTGTCAATGTGAGGTGATAACTTACATAGTTGGAACACAGCACCACTCTCCCGTTTTTCACTTGGTCATCCATCCTTCTCATCGGGTTGGTCGGGGTAAGGCTGTCTTCTGGGTGGGGTGTTAGCTCCATCTTGGACGTAACTGGAAGTAATAACAACTAAAAAACTACCTTTCAGTCACAATGTAATATTAATATTAATGTCACATATCAAGAAAAAAACAATACATTTCACATGTCCGAGTCAGATGTTCTTATATCTGTAAAAACAAAAACACAAAGGCAAAGTTTAAAAACACGTTCTAACATAAACTAATCAGAGTCACTGTCATCAAGGGAAAGGTTAAAAGGCCTCTCCCAGAAACGTCTGACTCCAAAACTACCTGAGGATGTTGAAGGGGCATCAAACTGGTCACTTACCTTGCACCTCTTTGCACTTACCTCTTCGGTGCAGATGTCTTCTCTGCTTCTCTTTTCTGAGGAAGGAGCAGCAGAGAGATCAGCTGAGGAAGCAGATGACAGAGCAGCTGAGGAAGGAGCAGCAGAGGGAGCAGCTGAGGAAGGAGCAGCAGAGAGAGCAGCTGAGCAAGGAGCAGCAGAGGGAGTAGCAGAGGAAGGAGCAGCAGAGAGAGCAGCAGAGGAAGGAGCAGCAGAGGGAGCAGCAGAGAAAGGAGCAGGAGAGGGAGCAGCTGAGGAAGGAGCAGCAGAGGGACCAGCTGAGGAAGGAGCAGCAGAGGGAGCAGCTGAGGAAGGAGCAGCAGAGGGAGCAGCTGAGGGAGGAGCAGCTGGCGGATCACCAACTGGGGCAACAACTCGAGGGAAGAGTGGGGCGTTGGCCTGGCCGAAAGGCGGCATGGCGATGGGGGCAGCACCTGGAGCAATAGGATGTTGCCAATCGTGCCAAAACGGCTCTGGAGGGTGCTCCCGGATGAGAGGGGAATCATCTCTCTCATCCATGGTGTCATACCCCGAGTCATCGCTAAGCCAATCCCCCCACTCTTCTGAGTCGTTCCAGTCAGATGAATTGTCAGTCTGTTCACTCACCTCGTCATCGTCTACAGGTAGGTAGGGGGGGTACTCACCTTGCTGTTCACCGTCATCAGCATCTGGTGCTTCATGAGAAGAGGGTGAGGGTGAGAGAGGGATAAAATACTCACCATACTCACCTTGCTGTTCACCGTCATCAGCATCTGGTGCTTCTTGAGAAGAAGGTGAGGGTGAGAGAGGGAAAAAATACTCACCATACTCACCTTGGCTGATACGCTGGGTATCAGTGTCCTGTTCTTCATCAGAAGAGGGGGAGGATGAGATAAGAATATACTCACCATACTCACCTTCGCTGATACGCTGGGTATCAGTGTCCTGAGCTTCACCAGAAGAGGTGGTGCTCTGGAGACTGTCATCCAGGATCCTGATGACTTCAGGAAGGCCTTCTTCTGCAGGGCGTTCAACCACATAGTCAAGACGCCCTGTGAGGAAACAGTTTTTAAAATAACATTAGGAATGTAATAGACACCCAGTGTTAAAGCAACAGACCTACATCTGTTAGTTTGAGCAGAGGATGAGAGAAAAGCATTTTATGTCAGACTGAATGACACTTCTACTTGTTCAATCTTTAAGTGAAGTTTTTTAATAGAAGACCACCAAACCTCCACCAAGGCAGCTCACTCTGTGTACTTTTAAGGTGACACTATATTGACACTATATATGACACTGTATTTTGTGTACATTCAATTTGTTTTATTTGTTCTTTGTAAGCCTTTATGCAAACACTATGTTGGAATAGGTAATGGATAATAGGTATTGATTTGTAAATAGCCGGACATGAGTAACTTATTATATAAATATACTACAGTAAATTTATAACTAACCATGCAGCTCATTCTCCTGTTTTATTTACAATTCACGATGTCACACATTTTGAAAAAAGCTCATAAGTTAAATATGTGGATGCAAACCATAATGTAACATTTAGACCACATGTACCAATCGCATGTCCTAAATATAAAATTTTTTTTTTAAATAAAAACACAACCTCCTTGGCAAGAGTAAAAATTGCACACACAAAGCTCTGCAGGTATGTCTGAAAATGATGGTCAAGTGAAAAACAAACAAACAAACAAACAAACAAACAAACAGAAACTCTTAACGCAGAATCCACATTTTTAGAAATGTGCACAAGGACTGTATCTGCCATAAGGACAGATACATCTAATCTGTGGTAAACATGCTATCCCTGTGTAAATATCCCTGTGTACAATATCTCTCTCTGCTATCCAATAAGGTTAAAAGCATTACTGTAACAGAAGATAGGTCTTAATGCCATTATTACTACTGTTTTCATATTCTTTTGATATTATTTTATTTGTATTTTTTTTATCTTTGTGTTTTGCAGCAGAGAAAAAATATAGTTTATGTCAATAAAGCCTTTGATCCGGAGAAGAAAAGGATGTTAGGAGGCGACCTGGATCTGTTTACACCTGCGTGTTCTGACGCCATGACATCTTGAAGATGCCGTTACCACGGAAACTGATTTTTGGTTATTTTACAAATTTTAGTCCATTAAGCTATTTTTAACCATTTCATTTTAAAGAAAAGTGTCAAATTTGAAGCCTTCAAATCAAAGTAACACCTTTTTTTCATATTCATACACCAGTCGTTAATAATTTCTACACCTCTCCCGGAAAATTTAAAGCTTACAAACAATTTACGGGAAACAATCTTGGAATACACATATTTGATCACGTTAAAACTTGATATTCACACTGGAACTTGTTAAATTATTACAGTAATTTACATTTAAAGAAATTTTCAAACGTACCTGCAGCGAAGTCCAGGTGACAGTCGGGGAGTCCGGGTCCACGGCGAGCCATCTTCAAACTTGAAAAACAAAAACAAGTACAAACAATCCACAGATGAAGTACTTGTTGTGCTTTCAAGTTAAATCCGCTTTCAGTAAAGTGTTTTCCAAAACTTAGCTTTCCACAGGCTGAGGTTGGAGCAGGTCGAAACAAGTCCACGAGCAAGTGTAAACAGACGTTTGGAACCTTGTGCAGCATTTATATACCCTTGGCGGCCATGGTTACGGTTGTCAACACATGTGCAGGTGATATAACTATATGAATGGAGCTCATGGCAGTGTAATTTACAGTTAATTAATGGTCATTTACAGTCAGGGGTGGAAGTAATGAATTACAAATACTCACGTTACTGTAATTAAGTAGATTTTTTGGGTACTTGTACTTTTATGAGTAATTTTTCAAGTGTGTAATTTTACTCATACTTGAGTACAACTTACACCATGTAATCTACTTCGCTACTTATAAAATCAAAAGTCGCTACTGAGTACGCCCACAATTTGAATTAATATTCAAACCTTTCGTCTGCATTTTTGCAGCCAATAAGGCCGTGCAATCGCAACCGTGCTGTTGAGTATTGCAGCATCACAGCGATCAACTCGAAGGAAAATGACAACGGAGTCAAAAATGTCCTTAATATTTTGGGAACTTTATTCCACATCAACACGCGGCAAAACTTTCCTCATGGGTGCCATTTTCGTTGTGGTGTACTTTTTTCTTCTTAGGGGCGTGATGACGCAGCATCCGTGATCTTACAATGAAACAGTGCCTCCTTGTGGTGACAACTAAAATACTGTCTCTGTTAAACCACAGTAACCATAATCCAGTTAAACACTGTACAACATGAGTACACACAATGAATATCTTAACACGTGCCAATTTAAGACGTAAGCAAAGAATAAACTGCGCTGCAGCAGCAGGCACAGGTGTCTAGAGGTGCTAAATGGTGGAGTACAAACTACTTTATAGACGGAAGATTTCGAGACAAAGAAGCCAAAATGGAGACAGAGGACAACACTGTCAACCATGAAAACGACGTAGAAAAGACGGAGGACGCGTGCCCGTGGCCATACCTGGAGGAATTTTTCATGTACAGAGGGAGAAAAGGAGACAGCGTCCAGATGCAGTGCAAACTTTGTTTGACCTCTACAGTCATTTCAGCTTACAAGACTTCAGCGTCTAAACTTAAAAAAACACATTGAGGTAAGAGGTTTTACAACTATACGTGTACAATATTGCCTTCTTATTTTTCATGTGTGTTAAGGTTATTAGTTTGGCTAAGATATTGTCACCGCCATTGGTTAGCCTGATAGTAAAATAAGACGGAGCTAGCTAATGTGCGTGTGTGCATGCATAATTGAGCTACAATTCATAGGAATGTTTTAGCTTATTATTTGGATAACCACCGTCATTACAATAAATTAAATTTGTAGTCATTTAAAACTCACAGGCCTACAATCAGCTGGCCTATAAAAAAAAAACAAAAACTTGAACACAGTGCTGAGCTGCATCTCAAATTAATCTTCCAGCTCTCAGCTGACATGTACCAGAGCCCGATTGATGGATCAGTTGATCAGTATCATTGGCCTGATATAGGTCTATCATAGTGACATGGCTCTTAATCAGTAGAGTTATATGTTTCCCAATATGATATATTTTTTTTAAAGAACATAATGTGGATTGTTTTTATTTGTTAGCTGTATGGGCAGCATTTTTGTGTATGTGATCCCTTTTCTTAAATTAGATTTGCTATATACACATATTTTGCTCTCTTAGTATTTTTAGGACCTGACTAATACTGAAAACTTTAGGGTGATACTGATAAAAAGGAGTTAAAAATTTAGATACTGATACATTGGTCGATACTCTTTTTACAGATAGTATACAGATTACAGAACTTAGAATGTATACAGAAATTCATGTTTTTTGCAATGATCGTTCAAAATTGGTTTACATTTGTAAATAAATACAGCAATATATCTGCAAGATTTGATCAAATTCACCACTCTTTTATACTATGCTAAACAATCAAAGATTAGCTCATGTCTAGTTGAATGATGTTTTAAAAATGTGTTTTCCTTTAGTGTTAATCACAGTGATGTTATGAAGTAATGTATGAACCTGACGTATGATAATATTTATCTCTACAGAGGAAACATCCATCGAAGATTGAGCAGTACAATATCACTGTGGCATCAACATCTCGTCAGCGAAAGACCACTGCCACACCAAACAAGCTCTCAGCAAATACACAAGCCAAGTTACCAGACCTGATGTTGAGAGCTGCAAACAAACATGTTCCACAAGCAACTGTTGACAAGCTTGTCATCAATTTCATATGTGAGGGTCTACAGCCATTTGCAGTGGTAGAACAGCCATCTTTCAAAGAATTGGTTACCACATTACAACCTCAAGCCAAAGTCATCTCCAGACCCACTGTCTGTGCCAGAATCTGTGAAGCTGCTGATCACATGAAGATGACTTTGGTTGCAGCATTGGATAAAGTCAGATTTGTTGCTACCACTACTGATTGTTGGTCAGCTCATCAGAAAAGTTACCTTGGAGTCACATGCCATTGGATAGAGGAAGAGTCCCTGGAAAGAAGATCTGCAGCACCAGTATGCAAAAGATTGAGAGGGTCTCACACATTTGACATGCTTGCTGGTGTGCTTGATGATATCCATTGCCAATACAAGATTAGAGGCAGAGTTGTAAGAACCACAACTGATAGTGGATCCAACTTTGTCAAGGCCTTCCACATGTTTGGGGCACAAAATGATGCAGATGAAGCTGAAGATGAAGCAGACCCAGAAACTATTGACCTGACTGACCATATTGACTACCATGAGGCAAGTGCAATTCTTGATGAAGACTCTGGTTTGGAGTATCAACTCCCGCCTCATCAGCGATGTGCATGTCACCTGCTAAACCTTGTGGCAACATCTGATGCTGCCCTAGCAGAGAGCATGAATGAAACCTACAAGAGGCTCTCCCGTGCAACCTTTGCAAAATGCCAGGCCATTTGGAACAAAACTGGCCGGTCTCATTTGGCTAATGAAGTGGTAGAGGACAAGTGTGAACTACAGATCATTCGTCCCAATGCAACACAATGGAATTCAACCTACCTTGTCATTGAAAGGATAATACGCATCATTGATGAGAAGGGGGAAAATGCCATCAGGAGCATTTGTGAGGAGTTCAAGGTGAAAATGTGAGTAAAATTGGACACCTACCAATATGGTTGCAAATTTTGTGAATTTTCCTTAATGGATGGACGTGAGCAGACTCTTAATATTAAATCAGAAGATCCCTATTATAGTCATGGTGGGTTTTGTTGTTGTGTCTTACAGGTTGAGTCCTGCAGAAGTTGCATTCCTTAGGGAGTACTGTACCACCATGAAGCCACTGGTGAAAGCTTCAAGAGCAGGTCAGTATGCCGTGGACTTTTACACCACCATGTTAGGGATGGAGGAAAGTAATAAAGCTTGAGTGGAGAAGCTGCTGCAGGGGTTTCCTCAGCTGAGCTCTGAGGACAGAGCTGTCCTGGATGCTAACTTTTCTTTGGAGGAGATTAGTGCTGCTGCTGGTCAGCTGGCTCCTGCACAGGGTGGGCTGCCTGCAGACTTCTGTAAAAGACTGTTACTGGCATCGAGTCATCACGTGGGGCTCTCTCTTCTCCCTAAAAAACAGAGATTTGTCTCTGCTTAGAAATGGAGACGTGGCTCTGTTATGCACAGATTACTAACTTCCTTCAAAAGTACTGGCCACCAGGCTGAAACACTTTTTACAGTTTTTGTACAATTGTACAGTTTGATGTTGGAATAATTTCTTTAGATTAAGAGAAAGTGTTTGATAGGATTGACAATCTTTTTTGTTTTTCCATTATGAGAAGTTTTGCTTTTTGGAGGTGGATTTTTGTCACTTTTGGGGCTGTTGTATCAGGCGGCTTTCTGTTTTGTAAAAGTGGATGATGGGCTGAGCTGCCCAGTATAAGTTTGGAAAGGATCTAACTGGAATGTCCTGTTCCTGGAATATATATTTATATTGGTATATTTGTTAGAAATTTAATCTTTGTTGAATGTTTTAAGAGAAGCAAAGTTATCTAGATTTATGTTGCCAGGTTTATGTCGGAGGCCTCTGCTGGTGTTGTCATTGTTTTTCTGTTTTCATTACAGATCAGAGTGATGTGGACTTTCTCAAAAGATGTTTAGATTTGTATGACAACCTTCAGCAAAGGTGAGCTGGTGAAAAAATATGGTGTAACAGGTTTGTTGGTGGTCATATAGAGACTTTTTTTTTAGGAAAAGGAGAGTCTTGGAGGTTGCCATGGAGACGGTCTGTGTCAGACTGTCTAAGCCAAAAATGGATGCTGTACATACACTGATAAATGTCATTTCAGGAGTGGCCAGATTGAAATCCAGAGAAAACTATGCTAGAGGTGAAAGGTCAAACATTGGTCATCATGTTGAGATTTTTTTAATACCACAGACTGACAAAGAAAACTGAAATTTGTGAATTTTAAAGGTGTGCAAGATGTGCTGTGTTCATTCGCAGGGCCTTGCCTTTTTATTTCATTTGTCTTTGGTTTTGAGTTTTTATTTGTGCTCTTGTAATTATTTTGTGATAAAACTTTTTCTATTTTGAGACCAAGATTCAAGTGGAAATCTTTGTGTGTCTGTCTCTCTCCCTTGGTTTCTGTAGAGGTACAGTGTGGGGGCGCCTGGATAAATGTTAAACAGAAGCTAGATGTAGTGTTCCTCCACTGTCCGTTAAGGATATGAGGAAAAGAAATGGTCGACAACAAAGTGTATGGTGTATTTATAAAAGAAAATGGCTTTTAAATTGTATACCAAAACGACCACCAGAAAGTCAACTACAACTTGCTACATAATCATCATGACTGTTGTGTCAGTTTAACAGTTTATGGGTTGACTTCTTTCGGTTCTTTCACTGTTTACATCATGAAGGAAAAAGAAGGCAACAGGCTGAGAAATGAAGCTGTTGTGTGTCTTTGTGGCCACACGGGGGCAGTGCTGCATAAATAGTAGAATCTCTTCCTGGACACTTTTTCTGGACCTCTTTTTAAATGACTAATAAAGACAACAAAATTAATTACATCAGGATCTGATATGGTTTTGTTTTTTTGTTGAGCTTTATATATTTCAGAATGCCTAGAGTTTGTTTGTTTCCCATGTTTTGTGATACAGAACATCTCCTCTCAGACGGCTGTTGTCTCATAATGGGTCATTACCTGGTCTGATGGGGTGTTTGTTCCATTTATAAATCAAGTGATTGATTTGTGAAATGAGAGATGGCCTCTGACCTGCTGACTGGTGTCTGATCTTCTCTGCTCCCCTCAAATGTGACAACTACTCAGCTAATGTGATGGTGGACAGGAAGTCACTAAACCTGGGACTCTGGAAACACAGTAGATCGTTTCAGGAGATAAATATGAAATGATCGATTTGGCGATTATACTAATATAGTAAGAAAAGAATGTATGAAAAAAAGATTTTTTATTTATACACTTAAGCAACGACCAGAGTCTTAGAATTGCGCTTTCACCAGGTTTTACTTGACTGAACAACAGAACTTCTCTGTCTCCTTTATAAGGGGTCACATCCTGAGTTACACAATGAGTCTTTCAAATGTGTGCGATAACTCACTGCATGTGTAGTCGTGCTGAGACCGCGTGGTCTTATTTTTATTACCCCTTGATTCAGCTGTGACCTGCTTATCAAGTCTTTTTTACAAGTACATCATAATTATCTGCTCTCATGCAGACATAAGTTGAGCAATGGTTTAACACAATTTCCCATCAAAACCATGAAGGTTTAGCTTTAAGCTTATTTGTCCAAACAACAAAGGATAAACTGCCAGCACCTGGATTGAAACAGAACATAGTAGTGTTGGATGTAAGTAAAGGAAATACAAGCATAACTGTGACTATGGAACAAATCTCCTTCAATGTTAAACCTTGATGTTAACCTGATTGTGTTTATTAGAAAAATCAGCCAATACAGTGTCTGTGATTGCTTCACATAGTTAACTCTGGTTGTCTGTGGGTTTGTGTCAAATTTGGAGCGAACAAAAGCATGAAAACTGTGGAAGATGCAGACTGTGAAAGTTTAGTTTATTTCATGAATACAAATTATTTTTTACAGTCGCTAGAACAAAGTAGCGTACATTCATGATAAAGTAAATACCACAACACAACATGGACAGTAAGAAGTAAACTGAATTGTCTTAGAACTTATTATATTCTTTAAGCTTAAAAGCAACACCCAGTATTAGACTGTTTGTGTTTTAAGCCTTTTATTCAAAACTAGTATGTGTCAACACTTCTTTCTCCCAGCAGCATTATTGAAGTGACACTTTAACGACACTTTACCTGCTGATGCTTCACATCACAATCTTTATGAGGAAAAAGCTCAGATGTCTGTGCTGTCACTTGTTATGAAAATGGACAGAACCTGGGCTCAGGCTTCCTCTTCTTCTTTCCTTCCTCTTTAATAATAACCATAGATCAGTAAAATAGCCATATTTTTAAACAAATGATTGTGATGAAGAGAATTTTTTTTCCAGTGTGCATGAACTCAAAATCTTTTAAGTTCAAATCTTTTATGTTTACCAACAACTGGGGAAATCCAAACTTGATGTACCAGGTCAACTCAGCGAGCTCCTGTCTTGACCTCCCCTCTGCTGAGCGTGCGCGCACACACACACACACACACACACACACACACACACACACACACACACACACACACACACACACACACACACACACACACACACACACACACAGAGTATCATCATAAATGCCATGATATCTTTCTTGTTCAAATAGTTTATTCACTTAACAAAGAGGTAGCTTGGAAACTCAGTAAGAAGCAGGAAAAATAGTTTAAGGACACTTTCTCAAATAAAGAGGATTTCATCATCTTTCTGTACATAATACAGGCTAAATAAAAGAAGAGATACATCAGAAACAAATCAGTAGATCCAGAAATTATAGAGGCAAACTCTTTTCAGCTGTAGAGGTAGAGGTACACTTCATGTACTCATCAGTGTACAGTTCAAATGCCTGTGTTAGGGTGCATTGTTTCAGTTTCATTAAGTCTTCTTGCAGTTACATGACAATTATTATGCTGGACAAGAGTGATAAAAGCTATAGTGTCTTTGACACATGCTGACTGCATTCTTCTTATAACCAGAACAGGAAGTGAGATCAGAGGAGAACAAGAGTGAGCAGTTTGGTGAAAGGAACAGGAAGGATGAAGAAGAGGTGAACATCCACACAGTTTAAAAGGAGACATCATGGCACAATAAGAGCACAAGCTCTAAGATGAAGACTGGTAATGATTAAAAACTGCACTAAGTAGTATCATTCTGTGACTTCAAACTTTAGGTAGTGCATAACATTTACCACTTTATATTAATTTTACTATACGTTTAAATAAATAAAAACAAATAACTTTAAAAGGTGCTGTTATTGAGTGAAAATTCAAAAGATTTCAGGGCTGTTGTAAGCCCTGTATGCTTCAAGATCCAAGTAACGCCCTCACCAGCAGCAGCAAACTGATATGGACCAGTTTATGCCTTTTATTCGGTTGTAAACTCTGATATACTTTTATAATTAACCTTTGGGTGACTGCACAAAGACTGAGAGGGGTTGACAGAGAGGGAGAAAGATGGAGGAACACAGCACATATACAGTGGCTTGCAAAAGTATTCGGCCCCCTTGAACTTTCCCACATTTTGTCACATTACAGCCACAAACATGAATCAATTTTATTATTGCACGTGAAAGACCAACACAAAGTGGTGCACACGTGAGAAGTGGAACGAAAATCATACATGATTCCAAACATTTTTTACAAATAAATAACTGCAAAGTGGGGTGTGCGTAATTATTCAGCCCCCTTTGGTCTGAGTGCAGTCAGTTGCCCATAGACATTGCCTGATGAGTGCTAATGACTAAACAGAGTGCACCTGTGTGTAATCTAATGTCAGTACAAATACAGCTGCTCTGCGACGGCCTCAGAGGTTGTCATCTGTAAAATAACAAGTAAAGATGTCAGATATTTGTAGTGAAGTTAAATGTGCCAATTTCCACTTAGAAGCAGTGGAGAAGAAGCCACAAATGTGATGGAAAGACCAAATAAAATACAATAAAGTACAAATTCCTCACATTTGTACTTAAATGCTGTACTGTAGTAATTGTACTTAATATCATCTGGAAAAAATGACCCAACAACCTCAATGCAAACATCACAGTTTCTGAACAACTGAATGATCTACTTGACGCCTGAAACTACATTGAAAACACACATGACATATTTATATTTTAACAATCGAAAGTTCACATGTAGAAACAATTCACACCGAAGCAGCTTCTTGCATTGAGGACTGTTTATTTTGAATGTTATTTTAATTTTATTATTTTCCATTACTCCGTGTAATGACTTGATTTATCCAACCAATGTAAGAGCAGACCTTCAGAGAAGTAGCAGGTCCGGTACTGGCATGTTCATAACCACCAACAAGCACACCATGAATCTTGTTGTTTTTGGCCATCACTCCACCACCAGAATCACCCTGAGAGAGAAAACATAAATTATGTTTGTTCCAAAACATCTGATAATGATACAGATAAAATGTTGGCAGCATGGCAACTCACCTGACATGTGTCCACTCGAGGTTCTTTGTAACACATCGTGTTTCCATTTGGCCATAAGAATGCTGAATTACATGGATGGAGGTTAAGCTCACACTCAACAACATGCATCTTTGCACACTGGAGATGAGGCGGTGTACCAGGGACTAGAGAAAAAAATGTAAAAAACAAAAGCTACTGCGTGTTTCATGCAAGGAAATCAGACATGAAACATGCTTTGCCTCATTTCTGGAACAAAATGTGTTCTTTAAAAGAAGCTGAGCAGCATTTAAAAAGGAGGGAAATTGACAGTATATCCACAAAAAAAAAGAAATAAATACTTTATGTCATCACAGTTTTCAAATAAAATGAAAATGTAACTATAACAGGCACACAAGAAAAATTAAAATATTATATAAACTAGAAAATTGTGAAGTAATCAAAACAATACTGGTCTTACGTTTGTGGTAGGTTGCATTGACTGTATAACCACCAAAGCCTGCAATCTGAATGACACGCAGCCTACAAATAAAAAAAAAAAAAAATAGTACATATCCATGTTTTGTGAGCACAAAATAAATCATCTGAATGGAGTCTGCAGGCTGGGTATTTCCAGTTCACTCTAAGTCAGCTAATCTAACTTTGCAGATTCAAACATTTTATTAAAACATTACATTTCCTTCCATTTCCTCATGCTCGTGTTTTATTGTCAGTTATTATAGATCATGGATGTACCTCCTAAGCAGGTACCTAAAATCAAAACCAGAACCCTTTGCTCAATATTCAAGTCTTAGTTACATTATTGTTAATAAAGAAGCTCTGCAGTCACTAATGGGGGTTTGTAACTTCAAAAGCATGATGTCATTTTTTTCATAGACTACAGATGTTGCTACATTTTTTTGCTCTTCCTGGATGTTTAAAAAACCAACCAACTAAACAAGAAAAATACATATTATGTCAACATATTAAGGACTTCCAGAATTCAAACTTTACACTTAAAAAGTTACTCAAAACTCACTTTTTGCAACGTGTACATTTAGGTAAGTCAACAGGCTTAATCTTATTCTCTGGTGGGTCGATTTTCAGAAGCATGATGTCATGTTTTCCTGTTTGGTCCTCAAAGATTTTGTGATCAGTAATTGTCACCATTCTTCCTGGACCTGGATGAATTCCTACATATGCAGACATAGTCCTAAACAATGGAAATGGTAAAAGAACAAAATACCAGTAATGATTTTTGTCTCTGGACTGTTTTTTTAAAATATGTGAAACAGTCATTTCTCACCATCCAGGTTGATCTTTCCAGCAGTGAGCTGCAGTTAGAACCCACTCGCTGTGGATCAGAGAGCCGCCACAAAGAGAATCATGTGTTTCATTAGTTGCAGTTATTTTTACGTGATACAGACGATCATTTTTCTCACAGCTATGGTCGTGAAAGATTCTCTTGTGCAAATCCACCTCTGTGCACACTGTGAAACCTGAGAGAAGAGGCTTACCACCTGAACAACATATTGTCTTAGCCAGGAGCCAGTTATTATGGTTGTAACCAGCAACATGGCTAGAAAAATGTACTAATAAAATTCAGACATTCTGAAAAATTTACAAAAACCTTGAGGCTGTTTTCCTGCCTTAGTGAACAAAGATATGAAATGCTATTTGATTCTGAGTAAGCGCAAAATGAAGTTCATTGTTCTGTGACATACAGCTGTCTTACAGCCTTAAAACTTTTTGTGTGGGCCTCTTTTAGTGGTCACTTATTGCACTCTTAGTTGTTAATACTCAATATTCAGTTTTTCCCCATGCAGGTTAATCAGTCATGTTTGCATGGTTGTAAAATAAAAATATTCATTGTTAATTACTGAAAATCAATAAGTACATAACCTAAGAAGTTGTTTCACATCCTCCTGGATCATATCTTGATATTGTTACCTTTTTAATAATAGCACAACTTTAATCAATTGAATTCTTTCACCTCAGGTGTCTATTTCCAAATCCACTCTAAGCTTCTTCAGAGCGGTTGGTGATGTGTCCAGGTGGCAAAGACCTTAAGGTCGGATTTGTGATATTTGGCTGTATAAATTAAAATATGCATACTATGTGATGTGATTGCAGAGAGATTCAGATGGTGCAAGAGGAGATTTAATGGTTCATTACCTGGACACAATTTAAACGACCATTTATCACAACTAGCTTGTAGCAGTATTTCTCTCTTTCTCTTTCTTTCCCACACATGCATGAGCGTGCAGTGGCGTGTGAGCACCTACAGAGTTAGTTTTTCGAATATATTTCAAATATGGACCCAAATTCAGAACTCAGGAGACAAAGGATGAACTCAAAGATCAGCTTCAATGCAGTAGCAAAAAATACAAAAACACAGTGGCAGGGCAGCAGGAGGGAAACTGGATACTAGCAAAACCAGGGAAACACTGAGGAAGGAAACAATACAGAGAGGGAGGACACAGCAACCAATTAAGACAAACTGAGGGAGTAAATACACAAGGAGCTCAGGACAAACAGGAGACACCTGGGAGGACAGCTGAACCTAAATAAGAAAACAGACAAGCGACGTAAAACAAAATAAAAACCACAAGAGACAACAGACTAACACAATAAGTAACTTGGTGTGCAAGAACAGAAACACAGACGTGACACAGAACGCAGGACAATGGAGGAAAATAAACTCACTGAACTATTTTTAATTACAAATTACAAAAGGAGATAGTCTGAGAAATAAGCTCAAAGCTACAAAATTCAAAGTAACCAGAACAAACTAAGCATAAAGATGAAAGGTGAAAATTTAAATCACAAATAAACTAAGAAACAAATTGAAACTATTTAATAATAACAGTAGTATCTTGGGCTACGTCCACACGTACCCGGGTATTTTTGAAAACGCAGATTTTTCTATGCGTTTGCACCTTTCGTCCACACGTAAACGGCGTTTTCGGTAACTGAAAACGGAGATTTTTAAAAACTCCAGCCAGGGTGGATATTTTTGAAAACTCAGTTTTTGCGTTTACGTATGGACGAGAAAAACGGAGAAAACGCAGCGTCAAAGGTGTGCGCATTTTTTAACGTCACACTGTGCGCCAGGTTATTGTTTCAGTGAAATGAATTTCTAGAATGGCGGACTTACACAAAATACCATTACTGTTAATTTTACTCTCTGCGGTGTTTAAATGCTTACACAGTTACTGTCCCTCCACACATAGGACTCAGTTCTGCTTCTATGCGCCATCTTTGTTTACTCTTTCCCACCCAGGCTGACTTCTGATTGGCCAACATTTCTACACGGATAGGAATATAGCGCCATCTGCTGCTTTGGCATGTTCCTAGCAGCGTTTTCCTTCGTTTTTGTGGACAGGATTTTTTTAAAAAACGAAAAATCTCCATTTTCAAAAGTACCCGTGTACGTGTGGACGTAGCCTTGTTTTGTGTTTCTAGCTTCTAGGGATTCTAGAAATGGAAAAATGTACTTGATGGAAGGGAAGAGCAGTCATGCTGTCCAAATGTAAAGTAAAACATGAGTTGAATCTATCAATTTACACACTTTTCTTATTTGCCTTTCCATCATACTGTGTCATAATGTGCTATTTCTTCTCTGCTGTGCTGAATTTCACAATAGAAGACGACCATTTGGCAGCCACTGTGCAGAGCTGTGGCCCAACTCCAAATGTAACCAGAGCTCTTATCCATCCATTTAGTGGGTTTATCAGCAGTGATCAGTCCCATAGATATGGGCTAGTAGGGCCTTCTACACCTGCTAGTCAGTTCAGAAGGTTGTTATCATCCATTCAGATGGAGGATCACTAACAGGAGGATGGGAAGACTCCAGAATCCATTCTCACTGATCTCCGGTGGATACGGCAGTGTTTACAAGTGAGATGATTTAAATGGACAGCATTTATAGAGTGACTATAAAAAGTCAGCGAGTGTCAGTAATCACTCAGTCAGTGTTGGGAAAGTTACCTTTAAAATGTATTCCACTACAAATGACAGAATACATGCCCCAAACTGTAGTTTGTAACGTATTCCATTAAGTTACTCATTGTGAGTAACGTATTCTGAATACTTTCAATTACTTAATATATTAAAAGTCTAAAGAGCTCGGAAAGAAAAGCGTCTGGACTTCTTTAAGCTGCTTGAAAACGTTTCACCTCTCATCCGAGAACATCTTCAAGCAACTTAAAGAAGTCCAGACGCTTTTCTTTCCGAGCTCTTTAGACTACGATGACCTGATGACTGAGAACCTTCCCAGACTTAATATATTGTCATGCTTTTTACAACTACATGAATGTAGCGATCACATCCTGCAAATTCTTGTTTGTTTTTCTCTACTAATTGGCTGTTAAGCCCAAATCTCCCTGAATATTTACTGTAGAGGAGCAAAGACTTATGTTAACATAAGTTAACATAAGATGTTAAGATAAGATTTGATATTAGCTTGGTGGTGAGTAGCCTTCAGTAATAATAAAAATATCACACAGCAGTAGTACATCCTAGATACTGACGGTAGTTTCAGTAGGCTAACGTTAGTTTTTAAAAACAAACTTACTTCCAGATGTTTCTTTAGGTTGGAGGTGGAGTCTTTGATGCTGAGAGCAGCTTGGTTGCTAGGAAACAGAGTTTGCGTTGCAGGGTCAGATTTCATCCTTTTCTTCTTTAAATGTGAAGTGGTGTTGGAATTTCCAAGTAAGAAATGCATTCCTGCCCTGCTGCTGGCTCTGTTGTGCTGGCTCCGGGTCCATTGTGTAACTGACGCCATCAACATCAACAGTACATTCGAGCCTCTTATTACGTGTTTTATTTGGGTTTCCGGCAATGCGTTTAATTACCAAAATTAGAGATGGGATATCCTAACATATGAAACAGAAAATGACTGCTGTGTAATCCATTTATTTCAGTAACTGTATCCTAATTATCACCTATTTAAACGGTAACTGTGACGAAGTGGTTACTCATATTTTGTATTTTACATACGTAACACCTGTACATGTATTACTCCCCAACACTGCACTCAATAATGTTAATGTGGTTGTGTTGAGTAATACTGCGAGTGCTGATATAAGAGCTTTGAGCTGCATTTGTAGATATTACTACGTGTTTTACAGTCTTTATGGTGCTAGCTTAAAGTTACGGTGTAAGGGTTAGCTTATATTGTGGTAAAGCGGTTACTATTTAAATGGTGTCTAGACAGAAATATTAACTCCTGTTATGACTAAGTTGCTAAGTTACTAGTTAATGAAGTTACCAGTAACATGGTTAATCGCATCCACAGATTCACAGTAAATATCCCGATTAGCTTCAATGGATCTATAATAAATTTCTAATAGTTCTAGCGCTTCATTTAAACCGTATGATACTCATACTTACCCAGAGTCAGTGTAAAATAAAATTATACCTGTGTGAACAAAGTCTGGCTCCTTTAATCCTGCATGACAAACTTCAGGATGCAGGTTTATTGACCCACTTTCCTGCTGGCACACCTGTGACACCTGAGAGCCAGCTAGAAACTTACAGGAATGTTTACATCATGCAAAGACTGATAGACTCTGTAATACTGTAAATGATCAGTAACTTAGGTTAATACTAAACATTTGTGCCTCTCTGTCTGTGCTGAACCATTTATAATCAGGTTTTGAGTCAGGCTGCATTGAGTGTGGGACTTAAAAGCATTAGGCTTGAAGATGGTATGAAAATCTCTACTTACCTTCTACGCTATATTTTTGTTACTGATTTATTAATACATTTTACATTGTTTCTTTTGTTTATCAGTAGAGAGAACACAGATTTCAGAGGCGCAAAGAGAAGCACTGTTGCTTCATACTTAATACTTTAAAGCTGCATTAGGGGAAGACAAGAAGCAGAAGTACTTCCAGGTACAGCCGCAGTGAGGGAGCAGACACCTTACACTGAGTTCAGAGAAGTCAGAATTTCAAAAAGCGTCTGAAATGTGCTCAGAAACAGCACATTTTATAATAACAACTATAATATTATTATAAATAGTAGTTATTCTCTTATTATTATAAATAAATATCAAACATTTCAGTTGATTTTCTATCACATATATTGTGTTAGCCCTGTGATAAACTGGCAGCCTGTCCTGCTTTTGCCCTGTGGCAGCTGGGATAGGCTTCAACCTCCCACTGTCACGATCCTGGGTCTTTTGACCCAGCGTTTTAAGTTTTAGTTTATTTTTGATGTTTATGGTTTATTTTTAAGTTCATTAGGTTATCTAAGCTCATTTGTTTATTTAGATTCCCCTTGTGTCTTCTACCCCTGTGTTTTAGTCTCCCTTTGCCCTTTATGTGTTTCATGCTGCGTGTCTTATGTTATCAAGTTTATATTGTCTTGTCTGCGTCTCATGTTTCCTGTTTTACTTTGAAGGTCTGTGTCCTATGTCAGTGTAGTCAGCTTTGCTTCCTTTGTCTCGTTATGTCAGAGTAGTGTCAGCTGTTTCCCCATGTGTTTCCACTTCCCCCTAATCAACCTTGTGTGTATTTATTCTGTGTGTTTCTGTTCATTCTTTGTCAGGTCGTCTGTTGTTCCATGTCTCCCGGATTTTCCATGTTTATGTTTTTGCAACGTTCAAGGTTTTGTTCTTTGCATTTAGTTTTCCCAGTTTAGTTCTAGTTAGGTTCTTTCTTGTGTGCATCTGCCTTTTGTTTTTGTACTCTTTTATCAGCCACATTAAACGGCTCGCTTTTAACCTGACTGTGTTTTACCCAGCAGACATTTATTTCAGTGACTTTTTTGGATTTAACGGACTTTGGATTATTTCCTGTGCAGGGAAGCAGGAGAAGGAGAAGGAGGCTATTTGGGCTCAGATGACCCGGATAGCCACGGCTAACCCAAGGTTTCTGGATTTTCTTGCCTGATGATTTAAAGAACTTTGTTACTGCCTCAACCTCAGTAGTAATATAAAGGCACTTTTTAACTAGTTTAGGAGCATTTCACTTTTCTTTTGTGCTCTGAAAGACACAGAGGCTAGTAGTTTTTAAAACAGAGTACCACAAACAACATGTATCTTTTTAGAAATAAACTTTTCTTGTGATACTTCTAAAAACCACATATTCTTAACTAGCCACAATAGCACTGTATCGACCCCCCAATGTTCCTTTAATGCAACCTATAATTGTCTAGTAGCCACACAAACGCACTGCAACAGTAAGACTTGATGATTAGACAGAGGGGGTTACAGGTAGGGCCCCAACAGTCAGCAAAACAAGTCATAAAACAATAAAAGCTGCATACTTATCAAGAGCATCCCAGCACACACATCCCAACTGTAGTTCCATAGTTTCCACCTTTTTTCTTTACAAACTGCTCCTTTATCTAACAATGACACCTCCTAGCGACTAACTGAACCTCCATAGTTTTTCACCTTTTTTCTTTACAAACTGCTCTTTTCATCTCTCCATGTCAGAGGTCAACTGAAACCAAGTCCACCTATATAAAAACACCCCATCAGACACACAGTATTTTCCTCAGCACTTCACAACTTTCGCAAGGTATATCGTTTTAAAATGCCACCGGCCACACACGTAAGACCATATTTTGTTTGATTATTTCAGTTAATGCTAGAATCTGATTTCGGTTTCTGTGACTGTTTTATACTTACATTTATGTATTTGTTTAATACTGTATGAAGAACAAGTTTTTTTCTTTTTGTAAATTTTGGAGTAGATATACTGTGTGCCAAGTTCCTTGTTTAAAAATCATTTGGAAACATAAAAAAAGATGAAACATCATTCTACTCAAAATTTTAGCTTTTGAAAGATTATGAATAACTTTTGTTCTTTTCCTTTTTCTCTAGTCCCTGATGAACCACCTAATCTTCAGTGTGCAGACATGTGTGTTGCTGACTGTGAGCCTACCAAATACTCTCAGTGTACTGCATATGTGCCATATAACAACAGGCTGTGTCTGGAAGAACATCAAGTAGATGCACGTGGGGTTAGTTGACTGCTAATATTACTGTATATCATCTGTGTATGTTTTAGATATTTTGGGGAGCACAAACTACATTTCTCTTCTCTCGGGGTGATTCTGGTGGTGGAGTGATTTACAACAACATGATTTATGGTGTAATCAGTTCTGGTTTTGAACGTGTCTGTACTGGACCAGCTGTTACTGTGAATGTTTGTTCTGACATGAACTGGATAAATCAGAAAATTGCTCAAAATAATGGAAAATAACTGAATGAAAATAACATCCAGAATAAACAATCATCTCTACATGAAACTTGTGTGCTGTGTGTTGTTTCTACTCTAGAATATCTTCATGTTAACTGCAAATTGTGAACCTTTTTCTTTGGTCTAAAATATTGTGTCAGATTTGCAGCTTGTGTGTGTTTGAATGTGGTGTCACGTGTGTAGCAGCTCATCCTGTTGTTCAGAAACTCTCAGACTCACACTGTGAAGATGCAGAAAGGCTTTCTGATCAGACATGCCACCAATCAGCTGCAGGGCCTGAACATGATAAACTTCATAAATCTGAGTTGATTGTTGGGGGTGGAAATGTTTACATGGAGGCTGTTGGCTCATTGGTGTCAGATGAACTTTTTTTCAATCACTGCACTGAGGGCATTAAAATAAATACAGTAACCATCAAAATAAGTTTTGTTGATAAAATACATTTCTTGAAACCGTCCATTGTATTGTCCGAACTCTAAACACTGAATCCAATTTTCAAACTAAAAGCAGTGCTTTCAAAATTTACACTAAAGCAAAAAAACCTACAAGAACAAAAAAAAAACAAAATAAAATTATAGTACATAGCGACATATGTGTTTTATTTCTCATAACACATCATTTCCATCTTGTCTTCAGTCCTGCATTTTTATACTTCTAAGACCAAAATGAAAACTAAACTCTTCATATTCACAAACACTATTTGTTTCAGGATTTCATCATGATTAATTTTCCATATGAGGCAGTGCTTTCAAATTACTTTTGAAGTAGTACAGAGAAATTACTCTTCTCCTCTTCTTTTAAATTGCATCAATATTTTCCAACTGAGCAGTAAAAGGACACGGAACTCAAACATGAAGCATCAACGTGATGTTTAGATGTCGATTAATATTACAATAAGAGACTAAAGTAACTCGCTTTGAACACTTCAGTTTTCTCTCTTGATGCTGCTCTTTGTTTCCTCCTCCACTTGTATTTTTCTGCACTTCAGTGAATGTGCATAGCGCCCTCTGTTGTATGTTTGGGAGAACTGCACTGCATTGTCATCAAATGAAACTGTGCAGAGGTGGAAAATGAGCAAAGGAAGCACATCAACTGAAGAAGCTTCTTGGATCAGAAGTTAAACATCATCCAGAACCTTAAAGAAGTAAAGTCGCTTTATTTCCAGGCTCCTTAGACAACCATGACCTGGATGACTGAGAACCTACAAACACACATGAGCAGCAGTTTATTTAATGTGGACCTGAGCGGTGCCCAAACCAACAACCAAACAATTTTTATTGAACCCTACTTCAGCCAATCAGCAGTCTTTATCTCTTTCAGCATCAAACACAAACCACACCTTGAAGAGAGGTGACAAATCCACAAACACCTTCAAATGTAAACACACATCACACATGATCAACATGGATCCTAACATAGTTGATACTTTTTTTTGTAAAGCCTGATACTAAATGTATGCAGGCCACCTGAACTGCTTTGTCTCGAGTGCCGCCCACTGGGTTGGTCACTAGAACTGTGTGTTGCCATCACTGGAGCCGTGGTTGGTCTTTTAGATTATTTAGACTGGGACTGTTTTTTGTTGATTAGGCGGCATGGTGTCCTGACGGCTGCCTCTGTTGTTTTTTTTCCCAGGAGGAGGAGAGTGGAGCACAGGTGGACAGCAGCCACGGAGCAGAGAGCACGGAGTTTTGGGTGAAGACATGACACAGGAGTCGAGACAGCTCAAGGGATTATTGTGTTGTCTTATTTACTCCACTGTAAATAAAGAGCACTGTCCATCGCACGAGTCCTGCTTTTGGGTCCTCCTTCCCCACTTCACAAACACTGAAACTAATTATACAGGTAATAATAAAGGAACCAAAAGTTCACATCTATAGCTTTAAATTTGGACAAATCTGTCAACACAACCATCAAGAATAGAATAAAATACAAACAAACACTGAAACTAATGAAAAATTACACATGATATATGAACTGTGGAAACTAACTGAACAATAAAACTCAGAATAAACAAATTCAAACATTATATGAAAGGTATAAACTGATTTGCATCTTATTGATTTGCAGGCTTACTTTGCTCCAGGACTTGACGACTGGCCCAACCCGTACAGTCTTTGTCTCTTAACCCTTTAGAGCCGGTCGGAGCGGGTACGCTCTGTTTTGCGTAACTATTTTTAAATCCCGGTAGCTCTGCAACCACGTGAGCTAGCGCAATAATTTTTTTTGCATATGAAACCGGAGGAGTTGTACTTACATCTTATGCCATCAGCTTGTCCTCGGTCACGGTTTCCTTCCACATAAAGCTTTGCAAAAACTGCATAAAAAGCGCTTGCAGCAACAAAAACATAATATTCCAGAAACAGGCTTTGCCGATCCGATCAACTGTTCATAACACTTCCTACGTTGGAATAGACGTCAGCACGAACTTTTGCATGTCCGCCATTACCTGCCCGAAACCGGAAGTGACGTCATATTTCGCGGAAATGTAGTTTTTTTTACCATCAGGGCCTATACTGGATTTTTTAAAAGTTATCTTTGACTTCATGACTTTCTGTGTCGTTTCTGGGATGCTTAGGACTCATATTGCACTGCTGGAAATAGTTTATTTTGATGCATATGCTGCTTTTTTGCAAATTTGCAGTATAATATTTATTTTCGTTTTTCCTGCAGTGTATAAAAATTGGTGTATTTCAAAAATAAAACTATGAAGACACTCAAAATAAATTTCCTGTGGTAGGAAACTATTTTGTGCAACTTTTTTGTATTTACAGTTTTGAGGGATAAGCCTCTTAAATTTCTCTAACTAGAAATATATGTTAAAAAAGCAAAAACGATTTTCAATTTTTTTGTAGTTTATTGCACTTTTTTGCAATTTATGTGATTACTATGCACTTAATGAATACATATTATTAAAATCTGGGCTATAATTGTTGTATTGATGTATAGCAACTTGAAATGCTCCCAAAAATGGCACCACACCATGTAAAAATATAATATAAGCTCTGGCGGACTTGGTTCTATGGTAGGTCTTAAAGGGTTAATACTGAATGTTGAAAACTGATACTCATGGACACCTTATTTCAGTCTCTTTACTTTGCATAAGAGACCCAAAGCATTACATCAACATGATGTTGTCTAGTGGACCAGCACGTCCATTACATGTTTTGCCGTTATTGCTGTTTGTTACGAGTTCAAATATTGAGGGTGAGCACAAAACAATAATGGTCCAGAAGAGCTTCGGTCAAACAATGATTTTAATGAACACGCGCGTGGGGAGATGAACACTGCCCACAGACAGCATCGATCTCCGCCCAATGATACACAAGCAGTTGTTTTATACCATCAGGGTTTACTTTTATGACGCCCCCTCATGCGTCAAGCAGATACAACACATGCATAAGTTTCAAAACCACAAATGTTCTGTTGACGACTTTTGACACATTTAAAAGGACATCTTCTCCGTCTCGAGGCCAGGTGCTTCCTATTAATCTTCTAACTCTCGCTTATCTCCTGGAACAAACTGTCCCTTAGGCAGACACAATTTTGCAATCACAAGCTTTTGCAAACTATTATTTGAACTCTTACCTAAATATGAGTCTAACTACTGTTTGTGTGTGTGTGTCTCGACCTCCAACGCACTCAGCCTCACCCCGCCCGTTGATGCTTCTAACCTTTTACCAGACAGACGCTCTCTGTGATAGGTGTAATAATCTTAACTAAGAACATGTGTAATCTATTGAATAAATGCTTTGATGAAATGATAATTAATGTAATGGTAATGATGATGGTTATGAATAGTAGCAGTAAAATATTTCCCTGATCTCCACACTCCCGCTTTTGACCTCTTGACCACAAGAGGTCACCATACGTTGCTTGTGTCACTCCTCGACCCACTCAGCTGCTTCCATGTCCATCAACGGCATCATGGGCCCGGGTCACCGTTCCCTCTCTAGCCGTCCTCTGGCCCAGGGAATGAGACAACACCCTCTGAGACATCAGACAAAAACAAACACCTTTCCCTACTACGCCTCCCACACTTATCTCCTCAATTGGTCTCTTAATTCTTCAAACTTGGTTCAAGCTATCATGTTTGGGACTCTCTAATCAAAAGCAAGCCTGACTTATGGCCTTGGCTCCCTATTTCGTCTACCTTTAACAACGGCGGGAGTGAAGCTCCCGTGGAATGTGCTCTGTCTCCTCTATTATCAGAAAAAGCAAGGTCCTGACTCTCTGAAAACAGTATTTCTTATACCTCAGCAGTATAATGCATCATAAAACAATATCATTCATTCACAATAAATCAGCAGCCTAATGTAATACAAATCAGTTTAACAAATGTAATAGTTATCACCTTCTTCTAATTCAGGAGAATAATGCAAACTAAAACTACATAATAATTTCACAATCATTAATCAGGGGCATAACGTGGCATAAGATAATATAATAATCTCACAGTCCCCCTTTGATCTCTTTTAAAAGAGATCACTTACACCCTAGAATCCAGGTTTGTGAGGTCCATTTCGTCTTCTTAGTCCTGAGGCCCTGTGTCCCCGTTTAACGAGTGGACCATATTGGATGACCTCTGTGATTGCGCAGTTCAGATGCAAGAAAAACTATGATTACAACAACAGTAGTTACAGATAACACTCCCATCGCTCTCCAGTTCTCCCACAGCTTTATCTTGGTGCTCCAGTTTCCCCAACCTCATTTTGGTGCCACCTTGTACCTTTCAAACATACTCAGACTAGAACCTCTGTCCAAGGAGCTTTTAACCTTTACTTTATTGCTGCAGCTATCAGTGTCTTCCAGTCGGGTGATTCTCTGCTCTTCTTTCTTCGACCTCAGGGGTTAGACCACCCTTCAGTCGTTGCACAGATCAGGGGATTATTCTGCCCCGATTTTCAAACAACGATCTGTGTATTCTGGGGTCACAGCCGTGTCCCCCTTTTTACCAAGAGCCTCTCGAACCTCGTTGGTCTGGTGTTCCTGGTTTTTTGCCAACCCCTTCATGGTTATTGCTGTGTTCATGGGATCCATCCTTTTGAGGTGACTAACTAGAGCCCAAACTGCATGACCCTTGGCCCCAGTTGCTGTCTCGGCAGTCTCCACGTCTATCTCTGCTGCGAAGGATCCTCATATCTCCGTGACCTCGTCTGGTGTCTGTTCCTTTCTCTGTAAGACAGAAAACCAAAACACCTCTCTGCCTAGCCTTAATAATCTAATGTTGTTATTCATTGTTCCTCTAGTCATTCAAAATTGGTTTAGAATATTCAGAATATTCAGGACTCTCTGGCCCAGGGACTTATTCTAATCATAATCTATGTGTGTGTAAGCGTGTTTGCATTTAGCCCTCTGCACTCAAAGTTAATACCTGCAATATATCAGTCCGGACCATCATGCCGAACGAAGCTTATGACCTTCTAAAGACTGAGTGCCAACTCATTATGAGCACATTTGCAATGCGTATATGAAAATAAAAATAACCACTTATTTTAGTAAAAGAAATCAAAAACAAATTAACCATTTTTACTTCTAACCTTTGCCACCTTTTTACAAAAATCATGTGTTTCTTTCAGCCTTCCGTCCTACGATTTCCTCTCCAGTGCGATACTCAGCTTCTCATGAACACAGGCATTTTATCCTCTAAACGCTATTCAGTTTATTTCAATCATTAATGCTTAAACATGAAAATCGTGCTTTAAACTTCTCACTGGTTCTCTAAAAAGGTCTGGGAACTTTTGGGTCATTACAAGCTTAAGTTTTACCATACCTAAATTATTAAACACACAAATAAAGTCATAGAATATTCATAAAACCATTGTTTGATGTTAAAACTCATCTTCCCCCTGGAGCTAGAAATTAAAAGAAAAGGTTAGTGACATCATATCTCAGAAAGTATCAGAAATTCTCCTCTCGAGTATCGTTGCCCCAGTCTTGTCATCCTGTGTTAGGAAATGAAATCAGTGTAGTTATTATGTTAAATCTGTTAAACTCCTGGCTCCGCCCAGGACCTGCATCTGCACAATTGCCTAGAAACAAAACCTGTATTAATATGAACTTCACATTTGAAACGTCGTTTTTTTTTTCCCCCACTGTTTTTCCCTCACTGACCACAGCAGGGTAATCTATGTCTTGATTCAGCCATGAATCCAGCTCACCTGATTCATCCCTGAGCCCAACCGTCACTGGCATCTGATAGTGCTGCACTGCATGTTTTTCCCTTGATGTCACTATTTTCAATGTTTAACCCTTGTGCTCCCCTTCGGGGCAGCCCCAGACCCCGGGGGTCCCAAAGTACCCCACCCTCAGTAGAGACAGGTGAATGAAAATGAAAAAAAAAACAGAATGATCATTTGGGGTCGAAGAGTGCCCCAAAGCGATTCTAATGGGTTCGTCAGGGGATCGGGAAAGAAAACGTAGCACTTGGGGGCCACGCACAGAAGCTGCTGCGGCAGCGTGGGGGTCATTGATACCCCAGTACATAAAAATGAAGCATAATCACAATAATGATAATAATGATAATAACAATAATAATGAGAAGAAGAAGAAGAAGAAAAAGAAAAAGAAGAATACAACACACAGACGCTTCTGAGTTTTATTTTATTTTATTTGAAATTACACTCACGATACAACTGAGGCAATCTGGAAGGCCATACCTTTTAGGGTATGCTCAATAGGGAGGGTGCGTTTTTAAAATGCCCCCCCTCCCCCCCGGGGCTGTATTTTTGATTACAATATCAACAAACTGTCCGTGTTTCAGGTGCTCGGTGCTGTACAGCGCCCTCGGTGGCTGTGAATACATGATCAGGAGACGTTGAATGGAAGGAATGAAACGCGGCGTGAGGAGTCTTTTCCTGATGCTGTAATAATGTTCAGCGTAAAAGTCATCCTCCAAGTGTCACAGCGGGATGGAACGGACACACGCGCAGGCTCTGAGTTGGGAAACACAAGAATCTTTATTACAGCACACCAGGTGATCTATTTACAGAGGTGAGGGGGAAGCCGGGCTCCGGGGGTCCACACACAAAGGGAAAAGACGCTGAAAGTCCACACGCACTCCGTCCACTCCTCACGCTCCTCTCCACACTCCACAGAAAACACGATGACGTACTCCACTCCTCGCACACTCAATCACTCAGGAAACACAGGGGTTGGTCCAGGGAATGCGGGTCGGCAACGGTCCAGCGACGAGAAACACAGAGCTGCCGTCTTATAAAGGAGCTGGAACACTCTCGTAACGAGCCACAGGTGCGTGATGGCGACCAGGTGCGTGGACCAAGGGCAGAAGCCCACAGGTGAGCTCCGCCCTGGCAGAGGGAGGAGGGAAAGAGAGGAAGGGAGAGAGCAGGAACAAAATGAAAAACATATGTAGCCATACTGAGCCGACCGGGTAGGCACAGGGACCCTGACACCAAGACTCGCAGACACTTGTGTTGTCTCTGGCTGGGGTGATTGGTCTTGCACCCGTTGCATGCTTCGGTGCGGTACTCGTTGATCACTAGGTCGAGTAGGTGATACACCTACGCAGTTTTCACGGTATCGACGAGTAAAGAAGACGCCCAACCGTCAAGCTCGGCGTCTTTAACTGAGAATATCCAAGGGCTCCAACGAGCCCCATGAGAACACAAGATGTAAAGTACGCTCCTGTGCCAAATAATCCCAGGGAAGCGAGGCGGAAGAATTTACACCGCTCCTTCAATTCGATCCTCTCCTCTTCTTCCCTTTTTCTTTATTCTTCCTCCTTTCTCCTCTTCAGCCTTTCTCCTTCGAGAGTCTTCTGGGCCGCCTTATGCATCTCGTTGGTGTAGTGGTTTCCTCCATTGAAATCCACCATTTCATCCAAAAGACAGCCCCAGAGTGTCGATCACAGCGATATTTCTACCGTCTTCGCCCTCTGCCTCTTTTCTCAGACAGCCGTCGGTGACAGACTCGGGCGAAACGTCTTCTTTGAAAGCGTTCGCATCCCCCAGGATGGTGTTTCCGGATGCACTCTTTCCCGATCCTGTTTTACCGACCAGAAGGAGTCTCAGTTCTTCACGGGTCGCAGAGCCTGCGGGGTTGGGGAAATGATAGTAACATTTGAATCATTCTAGAAAAAAAAAAAAACATAAAACACTACGTTACACTAGGCTTTTCTTTTGTTATCTTTGTATTGATGTTGACAGCAAGCAGTTTGTCCACATAAAGCGAGTAGCACAAGCAGCACACAACCCTAGGATTGCACTTTACCTTTGTATCGATGTTGACAGCGAGCAGTTTGCCCACATAACGCCAGTAGCACAAGCAGCACACATCCCTGGATCCGGCTTTTGGTCGCCAACATTTTCAGTAAGCTAAGAAAAGAAGAAAGAAAAAAGAGGTGAAATTAAGGCACATTCAAGGAAAGTATTTCAGATCAGATTAGCAAGTTAAACCACACTGAAAATACACGTTGAATAAACCATGGCCCCAAACTGGTCGGTTGTCCCATGTGTTTCCCCCGTAGCTGCTCCGGGCGCACACACAATGAGCCCTGGTTTCGCGACGCAAGCGTAGCAACAACCTCCTTCTACTCCTCACTGCCTCCTGTATGTGTGTGTGTGTGTAGGAGGTACTGGGTTCCTCACAGACGGTGGTGTTCGCGAAACCCACCCTCCCCAAAGCTAAGGGCTCGCCAGCGAGGCGCGTGAGAGTGAGGAAAATGTTTTAAAAAAGGGAAAGGAGGATGAGGAGACACTGAGGGTCCGAGGTCTAAACGGAAGACTGTGTTCAGGTAACCCGCCCTCCGCAGACCTAAGCGTACGCTAGCGAGGCTCTTGAGAACGATGTAGAGGGAGCAAGGATGAGGAGGAGGCAAGGAGTGTCTGAAGTCCAAACGGAGGGCGGTGTTCGCGTAATAGGCAGGCCACATAGCTGGTCTTTCACTAGCGAGGCAGATGAGAACGAAGGCGAGGGAGCAAGAAGGACGAGGGGCATGGAGAGCCCCAGGTCCAACTGGAGGGTGGTGTTCATATAATAGGCAGGCCAAGCAGCTGCTCTTTCACTAGCGAGGCGCATGACAACGGTAGAGAAGGAGCAAAGAGGATGAGGAGCAACGGAGAGCCCGAGGTCCAACTGGAGGGTGGTGTTTGCGTAATAGGTAGGCCAAACAACTTCTCTTTCACTAGCGAGGAACTTGAGAATGATGGAGAGGGAGCAAGGAGTACGAGAAGCAACGCAGAGCCCGAGGTCCAACTGGAGGGCGATGTTCGCATAATAGGAAGGCCAAACAGCTTCTCTTTCACTAGCGAGGCGCATGACAACGGTAGAGAAGGAGCAAGGAGGACAAGGAGCAACGGATAGCCCGAGGTCCAACTGGTGGGCGGTGTTCGCGTAATAGGCAGGCCAAGCAGCTGCTCTTTAACTAGCGAGGCGCAGGAGAAGGATGGAGAAGGAGCAAGGAAGAGGAGGAGCAACGGAGAGCCCGTGGTCCTCACTTAGGCCGGTTTACGCATAACCCAAGACCCATCCGGCAAAGCGCTCACCTGCGAGGAGCAGGAGAACGGAGCAGAAGGAGGTCGCAGGACGGGGAGGCAGGAAGTGTCCGAAGTCCTCACTTAGGCCGGTTTACGCGAACACTGCCGAGAAGGAGACGACGATGATGATGAGGTGAAGTTGAGAGTTGTTTGCTCCGGCGGTTCGGGGTCCCTCCAGACCCCAGTGTTTGCCATCGTAACTTACGAATGTGCATTGGGGTTGCGAAATACCCCATCGTGGGTACACTTTGACCCCTTAGTAATCGCGGAGCAGAGAGCACCCCCGGTCCTCGCGAAGGCCGGTTTACGCGTAACCCGGGGCCCACCTGGCTAAGTGCTCCCCTGCGAGGAGCAGGAGAAAGGAACAGAAGGAGGTAGGAGGACTAGAAGAGAGGGGGAGTCCGAGGTCCTCACGGAGGCCTGTTTTCGCGTAACCCGGGGCCCATCCGGCTAAGCGCTCGCCTGCGAGGAGCAGGAGAACGGAGCAGAACGAAGAAGGAGGACGCTGAGGCAGGGAGAGTCCGAGGTCCTCACTGAGGCCCGTTTACGCGAACACTGCCGAAAAGGAGACGATGATGATGATGATGATGTGAAGTTGAGAGTTGTTTCCTCCGATGTTTCGGGGTCCCTCCAGACCCCAGTGTTTGCCATCGTAACTTACGAATGTGCATTGGGGTTGCGAAATACCCCATCGCGATTCCTAAGGGGTCACACAGTACCCACGGAACACAGAGCGCCCGAGGTCCCGAGTTAGGCCTGTTTACGCGTAACTCGGGACCCATCTGGCAAAGCGCGCACCTGCAAGGCGCAGGAGAACGGAGCAGAAGGAGGAAAGAGGACAGGGAGTCAGAGAGAGTCCGAGGTCCTCGCTTAGGCCGGTTTATGCGTAACCCGGGGCTGATCCGGCAAGGTGCTCGCCTTCGAGGAGCAGGAGAACGGAGCAGAAGGAGGAAGGAGGACTAGGAGGCAGGGAGAGTCCGAGGTCCTCACTTAGGCCGGTTTACGTGTAACCTGGGCCCGTCCGGCTAAGCCCGCCGCTGTGAGGAGCAGGAGAACCGAGGAGCAGGAGGTAGGAGGACAAGGATGCAGGGGGCATCCGAGGTCCTCATAGAGGCCAGTTTACGCGAACACTGCCCTCTGCAAAGCTAAGTGTCCGACAGCGAGGCACAGGAGAACCGAGGAGAAGGAGGGAGGACTAGGAGGCAGGTAGTGTCCGAGGTCCTCACTTAGGCCGGTTTACGCGAACACTGCCAAGAAGGAGACGATGATGATGATGATGATGATGATCTGAAGTTGAGAGTTGTTTCCTCCGACGTTTCGGGGTCCCTCCAGACCCCAGTGTTTGTCATCGTAACTTACGAATGTGCATTGGGGTTGCGAAATACCCCATCGCCATTACTAAGGGGTCACAGTGTACCCACGGAGTAGAGAGCACCCCATTGGAGAATGGAGAATGGAGCAGAAGGAGGTAGGAAGGCGGCAGGGAGAGTCTGAGGCCCTCAAGGAGGGCGGTTTACGCGAACTCTGCCCTCTGTAAAGCCAAGCGTCCAACAGCGAGGCCCAGGAGAACTGAGGAGAGGGCCGGTTTACGTGAAGACTACCCTCTGTAAAGCTGAGCGTTTGCAAGCGCAGGGTAGAAGGACCAAGGAGAAGGAGGAAGGAGACGATGATGATGATGATGATTATGTGAAGTTGAGAGATGTTTGCTCCGGTGGTTCAGGGTCCCTCGAGACCCCAGTATTTGCCATCGTAACTTACGAATGTGGTGCGGGGTGGCGAAATACCCCATCATGATCACTAAGGGGTCACAGAGTACCCACGGAGCACGGAGCGCCCACGGTCCCCACTTGGGCCAGTTTACACGTAACCCGGGGCCCATCCGGCTAAGCGCTCGCCTGCGGGGAGCAGGAGAACGGGGGAGAAGGAGGAAGGAGGTCGAGGAGGAACGGAGAGTCCGAGGTCCTCACTGAGGCCGGTGTACGCGAACACTCTCGAGAAGGTGACGATGATGATGATGATGTGAAGTTGAGAGTTGTTGCCGTGGCGCTTTGGGGTCCCTCCAGACCCCAAGGTTTGCCATCATAACTTACGCGATCGATGGAGGGTTACAACCAATTAGGTGCCTTTGTCCGACACTGTGACGAGACCCGCTATAGCCGGGGGTCCGCCTGACCCCCATCTGCCCCCACCGCCAACCGGCGCCCTGTTTCGCAACAAGACCTGGGTCCGCGCTGCCGGGGTCTGCGTGACCCCCCCCTTCTTTTTTTTTTTTTTTGGTCCAGGGCGCACAAGGGTTAAGGAGTGAATAGTGAACTTCTTTTAATGGTGTATTTAATTAATTTTATTTAATAACTTGTGACCTTTGAGTCCCTTCCTTGCAAGAATTATGGCCAATGACGGAAATGTATGTATTACATTTAAGATTGGAAAACAATGTCAATGCCACAAATGTGAGTTGTCATATACATCTGTGAGTTAATCTGCACAACCGTGTGCACATGTGCTCTGTGCATGTACACACACAAAGAATTGACCTTCGTTCCTTAAATTTGTAGCATTGCCTCTGTGCTGACTGATGGTGCTCAGTGGCTTTTGCTTCTTGCTTTTAAATCAGATGTCACTCTCAACATAAACACAAGCTACAGCAGCCAAGCAGTCTTAGCTGAGGAAACAAAGATACATTTCCTCATTTAATGTAAAATATTGTGGTGATGTTATGTTATATTAGGCAGGCAGCTGCCCAAATAACACTGTGACAATCAAAAGTATATCTATTTTGAACGCCTCAGCTGGAAAAAATTCAAAATGGTTTATAAAGTTGGCCACAGGTCTGTATGTAAATGGGAGTTAAAACATTGCTTCATATTTGGATATGTATGATGTTAGTGTTTCTAAAATACTAAAAAATGTGTTTATTAACAAAGTAAACTAAAAATAGACATTATTAAATTTTATACTTTTAACTACTGAATTGAACATAATATGAAATAATGTGTTTCCACTGTGGGAATGATGGATCCAATGACAAATAACTTTCAGATTAGTAAAGCTATATTTTTAATTTTTCTAGTTTTCCATTTCTATTTAGATGATTTATATTTATATTTAGATTTAAAAAGAACAGGATCATAACAAAATAACACCACTGCAAGTGTAACAAAAATATGTTGAAATCAAATGGTATGTTATTTGAAATCAATATGAAACAATGACACATGCATTTTATCCAATTTTTTTTATTTATTTAATTTTTCCCAATTGTCCAAATTAGTCTGTGATTTGCCTTATTGTCCAACAAATCATATTTATATAAAAATATATGTGACTCTCAAATATGATTTAAATGGATCATTCCTCACTTGATGATGAATTATCCATTTAAATAAACTTGATGCCAGTGAACTTATCAGCGGTTGGTTTTAAAAAAAAAAAAAAAGCCCAAAAAATCCCCTATGAGCAAGCACTTGGCGACGGTGGGGAGGAAAAACTCCCTTTTAACGGGGAGAAACCTCCGACAGAACCAGGCTCAGGAAGGGGTGGCCATCTGTCGCTGCCGAGTGGGCTTAAAATGTTCACTGTCCATCCTCCTTCTGACAGGAACTTCCTACAGACCAGGTATGAAGGATGCCTGAGTGGACATACAAAACTCACAAGTTCCTGGCTCTCACGGCTGCTATGCAGAGGGTTAGTCGAAGAAGGAGGGGCATCGCGAGGGGCGTCAGGGGACGGGGGACTGTGCCTCACTGCCCTCCCCTTCTCCAAGAAACCCGTCTTCAACCGAGTCGAGAGAGCCGGGAACTTGTGAGGTGTGCATGTCCTGGTGAGCCTCCACCTTTTATAGGTGGGTGCAGCCTCGACTGTACAGAGACAGACCAGACCAGCTGCACCACACAGACACTTCAAACCTCATCTGAGGACAAAAAACATATACATACATACATACATATATATATATATGTCTTACTATTAAAAAAATTAATAAAGTTAGGGTTCCTTTACAATGTCAGAAGGAGGGAGGCACTAAGGCACCGCCTTCCGCCCCTCGACGCCCTCGCGGTGCCCCCTCCTTCTGACAGGAACTTCCTACAGACCAGGTATGAAAGATGCCTGAGTGGACATACAAAACTCACAAGTTCCTGGCTCTCACGGCTCCTCTGCAGAGGGTTAGTCGAAGAAGGAGGGGCATCGCGAGGGGCGTCGGGGGACGGGGGACTGTGCCTCATTGCCCTCCCCTTCTCCAAGAAACCCGTCTTCAACCGAGTCGAGAGAGCCGGGAACTTGTGAGGTGTGCATGTCCTGGTGAGCCTCCACCTTTTATAGGTGGGTGCAGCCTCGACTGTACAGAGACAGACCAGACCAGCTGCACCACACAGACACTTCAAACCTCATCTGAGGACAAAAAACATATACATACATACATATATATATATATATGTCTTACTATTAAAAAAATTAATAAAGTTAGGGTTCCTTTACAATGTCAGACGGAGGGAAGCACTAAGGCACCGCCTTCCGCCCCTCGACGCCCTCGCGGTGCCCCCTCCTTCTGACAGGAACTTCCTACAGACCAGGTATGAAGGATGCCTGAGTGGACATACAAAACTCACAAGTTCCTGGCTCTCACGGCTCCTATGCAGAGGGTTAGTCGAAGAAGGAGGGGCATCGCGAGGGGCGTCGGGGGACGGGGGACTGTGCCTCATTGCCCTCCCCTTCTCCAAGAAACCCGTCTTCAACCGAGTCGAGAGAGCCGGGAACTTGTGAGGTGTGCATGTCCTGGTGAGCCTCCACCTTTTATAGGTGGGTGCAGCCTCGACTGTACAGAGACAGACCAGACCAGCTGCACCACACAGACACTTCAAACCTCATCTGAGGACAAAAAACATATACATACATACATAGATATATATATATGTCTTACTATTAAAAAAATTAATAAAGTTAGGGTTCCTTTACAATGTCAGAAGGAGGGAGGCACTAAGGCACCGCCTTCCGCCCCTCGACGCCCTCGCGGTGCCCCCTCCTTCTGACAGGAACTTCCTACAGACCAGGTATGAAGGATGCCTGAGTGGACATACAAAACTCACAAGTTCCTGGCTCTCACGGCTGCTATGCAGAGGGTTAGTCGAAGAAGGAGGGGCATCGCGAGGGGCGTCGGGGGACGGGGGACTGTGCCTCACTGCCCTCCCCTTCTCCAAGAAACCCGTCTTCAACCGAGTCGAGAGAGCCGGGAACTTGTGAGGTGTGCATGTCCTGGTGAGCCTCCACCTTTTATAGGTGGGTGCAGCCTCGACTGTACAGAGACAGTCCAGACCAGCTGCACCACACAGACACTTCAAACCTCATCTGAGGACAAAAAACATATACATACATATATATACACACACACACATATATATATATATGTCTTCCTATTAAAAAAATTAATAAAGTTAGGGTTCCTTTACAATGTCAGAAGGAGGGAGGCACTAAGGCACCGCCTTCCGCCCCTCGACGCCCTCGCGGTGCCCCCTCCTTCTGACAGGAACTTCCTACAGACCAGGTATGAAGGATGCCTGAGTGGACATACAAAACTCACAAGTTCCTGGCTCTCACGGCTCCTCTGCAGAGGGTTAGTCGAAGAAGGAGGGGCATCGCGAGGGGCGTCGGGGGACGGGGGACTGTGCCTCATTGCCCTCCCCTTCTCCAAGAAACCCGTCTTCAACCAAGTCGAGAGAGCCGGGAACTTGTGAGGTGTGCATGTCCTGGTGAGCCTCCACCTTTTATAGGTGGGTGCAGCCTCGACTGTACAGAGACAGACCAGACCAGCTGCACCACACAGACACTTCAAACCTCATCTGAGGACAAAAAACATATACATACATACATATATATATATATATATGTCTTACTATTAAAAAAATTAATAAAGTTAGGGTTCCTTTACAATGTCAGACGGAGGGAGGCACTAAGGCACCGCCTTCCGCCCCTCGACGCCCTCGCGGTGCCCCCTCCTTCTGACAGGAACTTCCTACAGACCAGGTATGAAGGATGCCTGAGTGGACATACAAAACTCACAAGTTCCTGGCTCTCACGGCTCCTATGCAGAGGGTTAGTCGAAGAAGGAGGGGCATCGCGAGGGGCGTCGGGGGACGGGGGACTGTGCCTCACTGCCCTCCCCTTCTCCAAGAAACCCGTCTTCAACCGAGTCGAGAGAGCCGGGAACTTGTGAGGTGTGCATGTCCTGGTGAGCCTCCACCTTTTATAGGTGGGTGCAGCCTCGACTGTACAGAGACAGTCCAGACCAGCTGCACCACACAGACACTTCAAACCTCATCTGAGGACAAAAAACATATACATACATATATATACACACACACACATATATATATATATATATGTCTTCCTATTAAAAAAATTAATAAAGTTAGGGTTCCTTTACAATGTCAGAAGGAGGGAGGCACTAAGGCACCGCCTTCCGCCCCTCGACGCCCTCGCGGTGCCCCCTCCTTCTGACAGGAACTTCCTACAGACCAGGTATGAAAGATGCCTGAGTGGACATACAAAACTCACAAGTTCCTGGCTCTCACGGCTCCTCTGCAGAGCGTTAGTCGAAGAAGGAGGGGCATCGCGAGGGGCGTCGGGGGACGGGGGACTGTGCCTCACTGCCCTCCCCTTCTCCAAGAAACCCGTCTTCAACCGGGTCGAGAGAGCCGGGAACTTGTGAGGTGTGCATGTCCTGGTGAGCCTCCACCTTTTATAGGTGGGTGCAGCCTCGACTGTACAGAGACAGACCAGACCAGCTGCACCACACAGACACTTCAAACCTCATCTGAGGACAAAAAACATATACATACATACATATACACACACACATATATATATATATATATGTCTTACTATTAAAAAAATTAATAAAGTTAGGGTTCCTTTACAATGTCAGACGGAGGGAGGCACTAAGGCACCGCCTTCCGCCCCTCGACGCCCTCGCGGTGCCCCCTCCTTCTGACAGGAACTTCCTACAGACCAGGTATGAAAGATGCCTGAGTGGACATACAAAACTCACAAGTTCCTGGCTCTCACGGCTCCTCTGCAGAGGGTTAGTCGAAGAAGGAGGGGCATCGCGAGGGGCGTCGGGGGACGGGGGACTGTGCCTCACTGCCCTCCCCTTCTCCAAGAAACCCGTCTTCAACCGAGTCGAGAGAGCCGGGAACTTGTGAGGCGTGCATGTCCTGGTGAGCCTCCACCTTTTATAGGTGGGTGCAGCCTCGACTGTACAGAGACAGACCAGACCAGCTGCACCACACAGACACTTCAAACCTCATCTGAGGACAAAAAACATATACATACATACATATATATATATATATGTCTTACTATTAAAAAAATAATAAAGTTAGGGTTCCTTTACAATGTCAGAAGGAGGGAGGCACTAAGGCACCGCCTTCCGCCCCTCGACGCCCTCGCGGTGCCCCCTCCTTCTGACAGGAACTTCCTACAGACCAGGTATGAAAGATGCCTGAGTGGACATACAAAACTCACAAGTTCCTGGCTCTCACGGCTCCTCTGCAGAGGGTTAGTCGAAGAAGGAGGGGCATCGCGAGGGGCGTCGGGGGACTGTGCCTCACTGCCCTCCCCTTCTCCAAGAAACCCGTCTTCAACCGGGTCGAGAGAGCCGGGAACTTGTGAGGTGTGCATGTCCTGGTGAGCCTCCACCTTTTATAGGTGGGTGCAGCCTCGACTGTACAGAGACAGACCAGACCAGCTGCACCACACAGACACTTCAAACCTCATCTGAGGACAAAAAACATATACATACATACATATACACACACACATATATATATATATATGTCTTACTATTAAAAAAATTAATAAAGTTAGGGTTCCTTTACAATGTCAGACGGAGGGAGGCACTAAGGCACCGCCTTCCGCCCCTCGACGCCCTCGCGGTGCCCCCTCCTTCTGACAGGAACTTCCTACAGACCAGGTATGAAGGATGCCTGAGTGGACATACAAAACTCACAAGTTCCTGGCTCTCACGGCTCCTCTGCAGAGGGTTAGTCGAAGAAGGAGGGGCATCGCGAGGGGCGTCGGGGGACGGGGGACTGTGCCTCATTGCCCTCCCCTTCTCCAAGAAACCCGTCTTCAACCGAGTCGAGAGAGCCGGGAACTTGTGAGGTGTGCATGTCCTGGTGAGCCTCCACCTTTTATAGGTGGGTGCAGCCTCGACTGTACAGAGACAGACCAGACCAGCTGCACCACAAAGACACTTCAAACCTCATCTGAGGAGAAAAAACATATACATACATACATATACACACACATATATATATATATATGTCTTACTATTAAAAAAATTAATAAAGTTAGGGTTCCTTTACAATGTCAGACGGAGGGAGGCACTAAGGCACCGCCTTCCGCCCCTCGATGCCCTCGCGGTGCCCCCTCCTTCTGACAGGAACTTCCTACAGACCAGGTATGAAGGATGCCTGAGTGGACATACAAAACTCACAAGTTCCTGGCTCTCACGGCTCCTATGCAGAGGGTTAGTCGAAGAAGGAGGGGCATCGCGAGGGGCGTCGGGGGACGGGGGACTGTGCCTCACTGCCCTCCCCTTCTCCAAGAAACCCGTCTTCAACCGAGTCGAGAGAGCCGGGAACTTGTGAGGTGTGCATGTCCTGGTGAGCCTCCACCTTTTATAGGTGGGTGCAGCCTCGACTGTACAGAGACAGACCAGACCAGCTGCACCACACAGACACTTCAAACCTCATCTGAGGACAAAAAACATATACATACATACATATATATATATATGTCTTACTATTAAAAAAATTAATAAAGTTAGGGTTCCTTTACAATGTCAGAAGGAGGGAGGCACTAAGGCACCGCCTTCCGCCCCTCGACGCCCTCGCGGTGCCCCCTCCTTCTGACAGGAACTTCCTACAGACCAGGTATGAAGGATGCCTGAGTGGACATACAAAACTCACAAGTTCCTGGCTCTCACGGCTCCTCTGCAGAGGGTTAGTCGAAGAAGGAGGGGCATCGCGAGGGGCGTCGGGGGACAGGGGACTGTGCCTCACTGCCCTCCCCTTCTCCAAGAAACCCGTCTTCAACCGAGTCGAGAGAGCCGGGAACTTGTGAGGTGTGCATGTCCTGGTGAGCCTCCACCTTTTATAGGTGGGTGCAGCCTCGACTGTACAGAGACAGACCAGACCAGCTGCACCACACAGACACTTCAAACCTCATCTGAGGACAAAAAACATATACATACATACATATATACACACACATATATATATATATATATGTCTTACTATTAAAAAAATTAATAAAGTTAGGGTTCCTTTACAATGTCAGACGGAGGGAGGCACTAAGGCACCGCCTTCCGCCCCTCGACCCCCTCGCGGTGCCCCCTCCTTCTGACAGGAACTTCCTACAGACCAGGTATGAATGATGCCTGAGTGGACATACAAAACTCACAAGTTCCTGGCTCTCACGGCTCCTATGCAGAGGGTTAGTCAAAGAAGGAGGGGCATCGCGAGGGGCGTCGGGGGACGGGGGACTGTGCCTCACTGCCCTCCCCTTCTCCAAGAAACCCGTCTTCAACCGAGTCGAGAGAGCCGGGAACTTGTAAGGCGTGCATGTCCTGGTGAGCCTCCACCTTTTATAGGTGGGTGCAGCCTCGACTGTACAGAGACAGACCAGACCAGCTGCACCACACAGACACTTCAAACCTCATCTGAGGACAAAAAACATATACATACATACATATATATATATATATGTCTTACTATTAAAAAAATAATAAAGTTAGGGTTCCTTTACAATGTCAGAAGGAGGGAGGCACTAAGGCACCGCCTTCCGCCCCTCGACGCCCTCGCGGTGCCCCCTCCTTCTGACAGGAACTTCCTACAGACCAGGTATGAAAGATGCCTGAGTGGACATACAAAACTCACAAGTTCCTGGCTCTCACGGCTCCTCTGCAGAGGGTTAGTCGAAGAAGGAGGGGCATCGCGAGGGGCGTCGGGGGACGGGGGACTGTGCCTCACTGCCCTCCCCTTCTCCAAGAAACCCGTCTTCAACCGGGTCGAGAGAGCCGGGAACTTGTGAGGTGTGCATGTCCTGGTGAGCCTCCACCTTTTATAGGTGGGTGCAGCCTCGACTGTACAGAGACAGACCAGACCAGCTGCACCACACAGACACTTCAAACCTCATCTGAGGACAAAAAACATATACATACATACATATACACACACACATATATATATATATATGTCTTACTATTAAAAAAATTAATAAAGTTAGGGTTCCTTTACAATGTCAGACGGAGGGAGGCACTAAGGCACCGCCTTCCGCCCCTCGACGCCCTCGCGGTGCCCCCTCCTTCTGACAGGAACTTCCTACAGACCAGGTATGAAAGATGCCTGAGTGGACATACAAAACTCACAAGTTCCTGGCTCTCACGGCTCCTCTGCAGAGGGTTAGTCGAAGAAGGAGGGGCATCGCGAGGGGCGTCGGGGGACGGGGGACTGTGCCTCATTGCCCTCCCCTTCTCCAAGAAACCCGTCTTCAACCGAGTCGAGAGAGCCGGGAACTTGTGAGGTGTGCATGTCCTGGTGAGCCTCCACCTTTTATAGGTGGGTGCAGCCTCGACTGTACAGAGACAGACCAGACCAGCTGCACCACAAAGACACTTCAAACCTCATCTGAGGAGAAAAAACATATACATACATACATATACACACACATATATATATATATATGTCTTACTATTAAAAAAATTAATAAAGTTAGGGTTCCTTTACAATGTCAGACGGAGGGAGGCACTAAGGCACCGCCTTCCGCCCCTCGATGCCCTCGCGGTGCCCCCTCCTTCTGACAGGAACTTCCTACAGACCAGGTATGAAGGATGCCTGAGTGGACATACAAAACTCACAAGTTCCTGGCTCTCACGGCTCCTATGCAGAGGGTTAGTCGAAGAAGGAGGGGCATCGCGAGGGGCGTCGGGGGACGGGGGACTGTGCCTCACTGCCCTCCCCTTCTCCAAGAAACCCGTCTTCAACCGAGTCGAGAGAGCCGGGAACTTGTGAGGTGTGCATGTCCTGGTGAGCCTCCACCTTTTATAGGTGGGTGCAGCCTCGACTGTACAGAGACAGACCAGACCAGCTGCACCACACAGACACTTCAAACCTCATCTGAGGACAAAAAACATATACATACATACATATATATATATATGTCTTACTATTAAAAAAATTAATAAAGTTAGGGTTCCTTTACAATGTCAGAAGGAGGGAGGCACTAAGGCACCGCCTTCCGCCCCTCGACGCCCTCGCGGTGCCCCCTCCTTCTGACAGGAACTTCCTACAGACCAGGTATGAAGGATGCCTGAGTGGACATACAAAACTCACAAGTTCCTGGCTCTCACGGCTCCTCTGCAGAGGGTTAGTCGAAGAAGGAGGGGCATCGCGAGGGGCGTCGGGGGACAGGGGACTGTGCCTCACTGCCCTCCCCTTCTCCAAGAAACCCGTCTTCAACCGAGTCGAGAGAGCCGGGAACTTGTGAGGTGTGCATGTCCTGGTGAGCCTCCACCTTTTATAGGTGGGTGCAGCCTCGACTGTACAGAGACAGACCAGACCAGCTGCACCACACAGACACTTCAAACCTCATCTGAGGACAAAAAACATATACATACATACATATATACACACACATATATATATATATATATGTCTTACTATTAAAAAAATTAATAAAGTTAGGGTTCCTTTACAATGTCAGACGGAGGGAGGCACTAAGGCACCGCCTTCCGCCCCTCGACCCCCTCGCGGTGCCCCCTCCTTCTGACAGGAACTTCCTACAGACCAGGTATGAAAGATGCCTGAGTGGACATACAAAACTCACAAGTTCCTGGCTCTCACGGCTCCTCTGCAGAGGGTTAGTCGAAGAAGGAGGGGCATCGCGAGGGGCGTCGGGGGACGGGGGACTGTGCCTCACTGCCCTCCCCTTCTCCAAGAAACCCGTCTTCAACCGAGTCGAGAGAGCCGGGAACTTGTGAGGCGTGCATGTCCTGGTGAGCCTCCACCTTTTATAGGTGGGTGCAGCCTCGACTGTACAGAGACAGACCAGACCAGCTGCACCACACAGACACTTCAAACCTCATCTGAGGACAAAAAACATATACATACATACATATACACACACACATATATATATATATATATATGTCTTACTATTAAAAAAATTAATAAAGTTAGGGTTCCTTTACAATGTCAGAAGGAGGGAGGCACTAAGGCACCGCCTTCCGCCCCTCGACGCCCTCGCGGTGCCCCCTCCTTCTGACAGGAACTTCCTACAGACCAGGTATGAATGATGCCTGAGTGGACATACAAAACTCACAAGTTCCTGGCTCTCACGGCTCCTATGCAGAGGGTTAGTCAAAGAAGGAGGGGCATCGCGAGGGGCGTCGGGGGACGGGGGACTGTGCCTCACTGCCCTCCCCTTCTCCAAGAAACCCGTCTTCAACCGAGTCGAGAGAGCCGGGAACTTGTAAGGCGTGCATGTCCTGGTGAGCCTCCACCTTTTATAGGTGGGTGCAGCCTCGACTGTACAGAGACAGACCAGACCAGCTGCACCACACAGACACTTCAAACCTCATCTGAGGACAAAAAACATATACATACATACATATATATATATATATGTCTTACTATTAAAAAAATAATAAAGTTAGGGTTCCTTTACAATGTCAGAAGGAGGGAGGCACTAAGGCACCGCCTTCCGCCCCTCGACGCCCTCGCGGTGCCCCCTCCTTCTGACAGGAACTTCCTACAGACCAGGTATGAAAGATGCCTGAGTGGACATACAAAACTCACAAGTTCCTGGCTCTCACGGCTCCTCTGCAGAGGGTTAGTCGAAGAAGGAGGGGCATCGCGAGGGGCGTCGGGGGACGGGGGACTGTGCCTCACTGCCCTCCCCTTCTCCAAGAAACCCGTCTTCAACCGGGTCGAGAGAGCCGGGAACTTGTGAGGTGTGCATGTCCTGGTGAGCCTCCACCTTTTATAGGTGGGTGCAGCCTCGACTGTACAGAGACAGACCAGACCAGCTGCACCACACAGACACTTCAAACCTCATCTGAGGACAAAAAACATATACATACATACATATACACACACACATATATATATATATATGTCTTACTATTAAAAAAATTAATAAAGTTAGGGTTCCTTTACAATGTCAGACGGAGGGAGGCACTAAGGCACCGCCTTCCGCCCCTCGACGCCCTCGCGGTGCCCCCTCCTTCTGACAGGAACTTCCTACAGACCAGGTATGAAAGATGCCTGAGTGGACATACAAAACTCACAAGTTCCTGGCTCTCACGGCTCCTCTGCAGAGGGTTAGTCGAAGAAGGAGGGGCATCGCGAGGGGCGTCGGGGGACGGGGGACTGTGCCTCATTGCCCTCCCCTTCTCCAAGAAACCCGTCTTCAACCGAGTCGAGAGAGCCGGGAACTTGTGAGGTGTGCATGTCCTGGTGAGCCTCCACCTTTTATAGGTGGGTGCAGCCTCGACTGTACAGAGACAGACCAGACCAGCTGCACCACAAAGACACTTCAAACCTCATCTGAGGAGAAAAAACATATACATACATACATATACACACACACATATATATATATATGTCTTACTATTAAAAAAATTAATAAAGTTAGGGTTCCTTTACAATGTCAGACGGAGGGAGGCACTAAGGCACCGCCTTCCGCCCCTCGACGCCCTCGCGGTGCCCCCTCCTTCTGACAGGAACTTCCTACAGACCAGGTATGAAGGATGCCTGAGTGGACATACAAAACTCACAAGTTCCTGGCTCTCACGGCTCCTATGCAGAGGGTTAGTCGAAGAAGGAGGGGCATCGCGAGGGGCGTCGGGGGACGGGGGACTGTGCCTCATTGCCCTCCCCTTCTCCAAGAAACCCGTCTTCAACCGAGTCGAGAGAGCCGGGAACTTGTGAGGTGTGCATGTCCTGGTGAGCCTCCACCTTTTATAGGTGGGTGCAGCCTCGACTGTACAGAGACAGACC
>NC_140466.1:33316847-33416847 GCF_051167445.1 Perissodus microlepis | reverse complement strand
CAGTTTTTAGTTATGTTTATTTGTTGGATCCCATCAGTTTTTCTTCGAAGAGCCGAAAGACTTTCAGTTACTTATGATAAACTGTTTGTCTTATACAAACAGATAAATACAGAAAACAAAGAAGAAAACAAAGCTTGTATTCTATTTGATTTTCAAGATATTGAACTTTATTTTTTCCATTTCACCGAGTTCTTTTTTCCATGTACTTTTTGTCCAATAATTTTTTTAATAATCAGATTAATGTTTATTTTAAAATTAAGAATTATTTATATTTTTTATATTTGCTATATACTGAGCTGAAACATCCTTCTGTGTAGTCATGTAACACATTATTTTAAAATAATATATTTTAAACAGGTGGATGCAGGAATTAAGAGTTAAAACAGAGTCTTGTTCCATTTAAGCTATCTTTATTTCACATTTATTTGTACACAATAAATACAGTTAAACATCCATGGGTGTGTAAATACGACGCCTGGCAGCCTCCGCATAGCCGACGCTGTAAAACGTGGGAGTTTTTACGTCCTTTTTAAAAAAAATGAATTTCAGATTCTGACTTGATGCATAATCAAGACCAGTAAACAGGTTAACAAAAAATTCTCTAATGGAAAAGAAACTTTAGGTATTCTTTTAATACAACAGGGTAAATGCAAACTTCAAAAATAAGTTTGATGTCATTCAGATCTCAAGGAGATCAACGAGAACGCAGCGTCACGGCTGACGGATACCTCTTTTCCTCTGATCAGATTCAGCTACAGTTTAATTGTTTTTGTTTTCTTAAAATCCTAATTCTAAAAACAAAAAAGGGGAAAAAAGCTGTGCCATTACTTGCACAGATATCCATCTCTAAGCTCTCCGTAAACTATCAATACGATCGATAAGTCATATCTCAATCAAAGACACTACAATGGCTATTTACGGCTAAATAACAGGAAGTATTGATACCAATACGGCTGGTAAACAAACATCAAACAGGAAATATTGAACAAAACATCCACAATACTGAAAAGGAATAAGAAGACATCAGAAAGTGCTTCACTATAGATTTTAAACTGGACAGCTAGCAGCTCAGGATGGTTTCCTCCTTAAAAATAAAAGGCATCTTTAAACTGCACATGCTCAGTGTAAACGGTCCTCCCCAACAGCGACTGTTACTGGCATCATTAGTGTCGTAAAAACAGTTTTTTTCTGTATTATGCAACATAAAAACAAAAGAGTTAGACTGTGTGTTTACGTGCTATGTTTCCCACTTTAAACTTTTCCTAAACATTAGAAGGGGAAAAAAAGATAAGGGATCCAAAACAATCACAGGTAAAAATTGCCACTTTTCCCTTGTTTGTGTAACCGCGAGCGGTCACGTGTGTCGGCGGAGAGGACCAGCCTCTTTTCGAGACTTTTGGTTTGCTCACAAGTGCAGCTCTGTTGCATAGACGTGAATCTGATGGTGGTAACAAAGAGCTACGACGTGAGACACAACGGGGGCGAAATCATAACTATAACATAAAAAATTCTTTCTTCAATCCATAAACGAGGAGAAATTCTGCAGCTAAGGCATCCATAACACGATCAGTTAGAAGTGATGTTTTCCGACGAGCTGAAGGAAGAACTTATCTGTTTTCTTGCAGAGACTTTAATGTGAAACCGGAGCCAGGAGGCAGTTTATCTTAAACATCATCGACTAATGAAGCCAAAAAAGAAGTGAAAACATGTGCAATACCCGTGTGGAGCACGGGCAGCCTAAAGATCGCTCAGGTGAAAACAGAAAATTGATTTATGGTTTGCTGATGATGTAATTAGCGATTATCAGACTATTTTTGCCGATTACTGCTCACAATTTCTTTGTATTTTGACTTCAAACAACATTTTTTTTTGCGATTAAGTGTCAACAGAGATACAGAAAAGTGGTTACACCTAAAAAGCAAGGTCACTGAAGGCAGCGGTGTGGTTGTACAATGGTGCTGTAACCTTGCCCTGTCACCAGGGGGCGACGTCAAAATATCTGCTGTTGTCTTGTTGGCCCTTGGCTTACGGTGCATTCCAGATTGAGTCGGAAGTTGGAATTCCTGAGCTCCCAGTAGTAATTTTCATCTGGAACTCCCCCTCAACTAGTATTTCCTTCTTGGAAAGTCAGAGCAGCCTCAACAATCCAAGATGGTGACAGAGAACATAAACATAATCTGCTCTGTCACTCACCTGTATTTGTGACTCATGATATAAGCCACACGCTAAGCACTTACCACATTCTATCAATGAACGTGCTGCAGCTAAAATAAATCCCATCTTACTTTGCTTTTCTGACTTTCCTGCTGGAGTGCACAAACTCGGGAATGACGTCACTGCCAAAAAGGACCACAGACATCAGAACATTGACACAGCTGCCAGGTTGGAAAAGTGAAGCAACAAAAAAAAACTGTACTCTATTTACAGGCCACCAGGGGGCGACCCCTGCGTCTGTAAAAGACTTCTGGTCCTATAGAGGTCTCTGGGACCTCTGAACAGTTCCCTGATGTGTTCAAGGGTTCAGTTTCTCATTTCAGAACACAGCTGAAATTATCAAGACTCACTGAAGGGGTGTGAAATGTGTCTAAATCTAGGGAACAGAGGCCTGATCGACGATATGTTCTGCAGACTCGTGTCTTTGTTCATAAACAGAAAAATGAAGGTAAAACACAAATGCTTCCTTCAGTTTGACCTCTCAAAGGTCAAGGTCAGTCCAGTCTAACATGTTTTACTTTAACATGAAACGCTGCTATGACCGAGTCTCAAACAACAGAAAATCCAGGGTCTGCTCATCAGCTAACCACTCTGTTTTATGCTGTCGGTGGGTTAAATATCATGAAACGCCTCATTCAGTCAGCTGCATGTTCTTTAGAACCAAACTGGCTGCTCGAACTGATGAATGATACCACACTGAGCTCTCTGCAAGGGAACGAATGAGCTCGACTCCCTAAAATATCAGCCAGCGAGTCCAAACACACTGATTTTTATTAACGGATAAAATGATGTTAACTTTTCTATCAACTTCTTTTGCTCGTTATCACCTTATTAACTGTTCGGGGGTGAGAATGAAGCCTTGTACAAACTCTGGGTAAGGTAGTGTTGAGAAACAAGAACACTGAACGGGAAGTTAAAAGAAAAAGGCGCAGCGGTGTTCCTTCTCCGAGTGGGGGGGCTTCTTCCGTCTCCAGGCGTCTTCAGGAGTTTTTAAGTTTCCTTGGGTTTCCTTTGGGAGTATTTTTACGAGTCCCTGCTCGAGGGGGTGCCGCCTTCACACCAGTGTGATCTCAACCTCCTCTCGCCGCTTCACCTGCCCGCGAGGATGCTGCTTCGGCACGTACCTGTAAAAATCCACCGGCTCAGTTAAAATGAAGATAAAAAAGGTCTGCTGTCATTTACGTCACCACAGAAGGTTTTACTCACGGGTCGGATGGTGCCACCGCCGCTCTCCGGGTATTTGGGGGGTTGGGGGGAGCTTTGTGCTGGACCTGAAGAGGGCAGAGGAGGCAGATTATTATTCACACCAGCCTTTTTTGTTACAGATAACCACTCACAGACAAACCAGAGATTCTCACTGTGAAAGGGGCTTTTGTGTGGAGCCGGCGGCGGTCTGTGGTGTCCGTTGTGATAGGAGGGTGGTCGGCCAATGGGAGAGGCTGTGGCGCTGCAGGGACTCGACACTGGAGAGGACACGGTGGGGGTCTGAAGGGGGCTGCTGTGGAGAGGTCCCGGCTGGAAGGGACCACGAGGGGAGCGCTCGCACTGAGAGAGTGTGGACGGGGAAGCCTTCAACACAAACAGTGGACAGGTGTGCAAACTTTAATATTTTATATAAAATAAAAAGAAATAAATTATTTAACAACACAGTACTTAGTGTCATAAATAAGTTGCTACAGTAGATTCGTACTGCGCTGATGTAGAGGCAGCTGATCCAGGGGGGGACACAGTGTGTGTGCGTTCAACCAGAAGAACTTTAATTGTATAGAACATGAAATTTAGCGGCTAAGTCAGCGTGAGCCTACCTGTGCGCTGCCGTCTCTTTGCCCATCTCCATTCTCGCTGGTCACGGTGAGATCCTCCACAAGAACTGCGGGGAACACACCAACAACGCCGTTAAACTCGCCCTCCCAGAAGCCATCGTCCTCGTGGGTCTCTCTGCTCAGGATGCGGATGATGGCGCCTTCTGGGAACGACAGCTCATCTTCCGTTTGTCCCGCGTAGTCGTACGAAGCCTTTGCGAATGAAACTGCAACACAGACAGTGGCAACGAGGGTATTAAACAAAGCAGGAAATCAAAACTCCGATATTATCTGGTGGAGGCGGATCTCACCACTGGAGTCTCCGTTGACGGAGCCGGTTGGGAGTTCGGTTTCAGGTTCGGTGGAGTTGCTGGAGGAATGGGATCGGGCGTCCAGCGCGGCCAGCGACTGCAGCATGCTCAGCAGGCTGTTGGAGGAGGGCAGCTGCAGGTATTTCTCCGGGACGTAGCCCACCTGTCTGCTACGGTTTCTGGCCTGGAAACACAGACAATGCACACAGACGATGACAACAGCCAAAAATGTTTCAACAGGAAAACTCCTAATGAGAAAAAATAAAGTCAGATGTAAAGAGTAGGGCTGTAACAATATCACTGCATCGTCGCCAGAATTTAATAACAGCCACAAAGAGAATAATAGGAGAGCTTTTGTTCTCTCTTCCTGAATTAACGAGAAATCTAAAATCCTAAACAAGCCTCAACAAGCTTGATTTCATGAACACCGGTGGCCTCCCCTTCCGCTGCTTACTTATTTTCATTCAGATTGAAAACACTCAGAGGTATTGGGATCTCTGTTGGGGCATGCTGTGGGGAATCACAGCACTAAAACAGATCTATATAAATGATATTGCTCACATTTTTATGTATGATTATATTCATTAAAATAAATACCCCATTAAAACACTATATCTGTATATGAGAAGATAATCACCTAAGTAAATATACATAAAATATTGGCTCAACACGTGGAACATTTGCACAATGGCTCACAGGAAAGCCAGACTTACACAATAAACAAAAGTAAAACAGCAACAATGCACAATGTTCCTTCAGGGAAATGATCGGAAAACAACCACACACAAAGTACACAATGACTACACACCAGCAGCTCTGCAGAGGCGTTTATAAAAGAATGACTTCACACAATGATGGGAGCATCCACAGCTGACATTTCTACATTTAAGTATAAACCACTGACCACCCGAAAAATGTCCTCAAAGACTTCTCAAATTTTCTCCCAAAGGTCCAGGAGCAACTTTGTAACAGTCTGTGACAAACAAAGTGAAAATGATAACTAAGTAGCTGGGAGATCATCAAATTAACATTTTATATCCATGACCAGGTCACTCCGCAGATCTAAAACTGATCAAGAGTCCACGAACCGCTGTTAAAAAGCAGAAGCTGACAAACTGTGATCAAACCGGAGCGCTGCTGAGGCAGGATTGGATCACCATCAATCAGGATTTGGCCCAGATTTTCAGTAGCTGCACTTAAGGTATGAATTTAAAAACTGCCTCATTCATGAATTATTGCATTCACAAACTTGGGTGCCATGCCCGCCCACCTGCCTGCCCGGCTGGGTGACGAGAATCTCCCATCAGCCCTTTACGGCTGCGGGGCCAAAAAAAGAAGCAGAGAACTGTGTATTTGTACATTTTTTGATTTGTCTTTATGTTCAGCAGAGCTTCTACCACCCAGGCCAACCTGACCTGCCTCAATGCACCGCACGCATTTTAGTTGAATTATTCTAATTCCTGAAGCCACATCAGTCCAACTGATCCCAGAGAAACACTAAAACGTCCAGTAGATAGTCTGTACCGGTGCGAGGTCTTATAAAAACTGAAACTAAATGTTTGTCAAACAGTCTAAGAGCCAGAGAGTGAACTAATACACAAAACAACCAACCCTCAAACATGAGAGTGCTTCTGCTACATAATTGTGTTTGTGTTATTTTTGTACCTTGACCCAGTCCTCCATGTCGCCATCATCGATGACCTCCAAGATTTCCTGCTCCTCGATGGTCAGCTCGTCTGGCTGAGAAGCCTGCAGACAGACAAACACGTTAATTCAAATTAAAGCTGCGATGTAACAGTTTAACCATCTTCATTTCACCCGTGATGTATATTTTTCAAATACCGCCACACTGGTGAACGGACAAAAATGCTCACTGTGGCTTCAATAACATCAGCCAGAACACTGAAGAAAACACTGAGACCATGCCTGCATTTATACCACACTTTACTCAGGACTCAGGTAATATAAAACAACTAATACTCCAAAGCAGCACAAAACTCAGACTTACACTAGAATTTCTGTACAAATTCAGAGAGCAGGTGTTTTAAACCTGGACACAGAATCATTAGTGCCACAAAGTTTGGGAAAGTAAATCTAAATGGGGGTTAAACACGACTGGAACTGATTAAAAACAGCCAAAACAAAAAGTGGCTTTACTTCAAAGTCAGAATTATAATTGGTGACATGTTAAAGATCCACGTCCAATCCAAATATTTAAATCATGTGTGGAGAGGTTAACCGTATTTACATCTTAATAGATTTTATGACGACATCCATCCAGCAGGGATGGAGGAAATCCCAGCCAGCTTTGTAGGCTAACACAGAGAGCATCCACATTATAATGCACCACACAGACGGCAGACTTCAACCACACTTTCAGAAAATATAACAGGAATGAGTCTCCAGCTGTCTGCGTCAGTAACAGAAGCTTTAATCTAACAAGTTTGTCTTTTAATGAAGGAGGAACCTGGAGAGAACCACAGAGGCACAGGAGAACATGACAAGACACTTAAAAAGATTTAAATATTAATCATATAATTACCAGAAAATATGGTTAAACCTACAGAATCTTAAAAATACTTTTCCTTTCACTTCCAGCTGTTTTATGTATTCTGCATGAAAATGAGGTTTACGGAGGACAGAAAGTGTAACTCTGCAAGTCACTGTTCTTCTAAAAACACATTTTTTGTGGCTCCTGAATCTTCATCCATCAATATCCAGCTCCACCAGCTTCCTGCATTTTCTAATAATGACTGCTTCTGTAACTCCCAACACGCACTCCCCGTGCCTCGAGCTCGAGGCAAGGCCGGCCTCTGCACGTATTTTAAAGAGTTGTGAATACAGAAAGCGCAGAGATGCTGCAACAGCAATCAAACAGTGTTTTTTTCCAGAGCAGCGACACCGATTGTTTAGGAGACTAAACTCAGACTCGACTCGCTGCAAACACATGAGGCTTTGTAGATGTCACCATTTCTCTGGGCACTGACCGACTCATCGGCTACGACCCTGCTTAAGCGTGTGTCGTTACCTTGTAGGAGTAGAGCACTTTGCAGGTGAGTGGATAGTTTTTCAAGGTGCTGGAGGGGCTGGAGCTGCTGTCATCCAACACTTCACCGCTGTCCTCCATCTCCTCTTCATCCTCTCGCTCCAAATCTGCTGTTACCTACGGATGTTAGACCGACATCTGCGTTTAGGGCACAAATCTACAGCGCATATACTTCAAAACTACAGCACTGTGGAATTGGAGTTTTCGTCTTACGGAGAGTGAAGGATCGTGGGTACTGAGGTTGTTCCAGCGCTCGTTCTCCAGCTCCTCCATCACCTGGTTCATCGCACTCTTCAGCCACGTTTCAACCGGGACTCCAGCCTCCCTTAGCAGGTCCAGCCGGGCCTCGGCTTTCGCTTTCACCGTCTAGCAGCAAAAAAAATAAAAAATAAAGGTGAGTTAAAGACCACCAGACTTTCACAACCCACTGACAAGCCCCCCACCCCCCAAAGAATAAAGAAAACACAATGAGATTAGTATGAAAATAAAATAAATACTTAATGTGTTTTAAACACCTCTGCTCTCTTCTAACAGAACATTAATCCTTTAAATCTGTCACTTCACCTTTCAAACCAGCAGGTGGCGCACTGGGGCAACTTTAAATAAGGAGAAACTGATTCAGAAGATGGAGAAATCGCTGATCTAGAAGTTCAAAGGTTACCTCTGCCCTCCGGAGACTCTGCCTGGCCACCTCCATCTTGATCTCCAGTTCGCTGTTGTTTGGCTCCGAAGCTTCCTGGGTCCCGTATCCTCCAGGGCCTGAAAACAAAACAATTACAACTATTGTGGTGACGTATACAAAGGAACACATGGAATAGATGGAAACGGTCCAACAATAAAGCGATCAACATAACCAGGGACATCTGGAAACAGGTCGCTGCACCAGCCGTGCTCACTTATCTTAAACCAGCTTTCGCAATAAACCAGTGAGACGGAGCTCTTATCAATTTTATCCTTTCATGCCACAGTAAAATATGGAGAAGTTTATGATGCCGAGGTTTATTATTATCATCCAGCTGACCGACTTCGCTGCATTAAAGGCCAAATTCCAGTTTAATGGAAAAAAGTGACACATCAGTGCATTTTGTACACTTCCTGCAAAGATTTTCCAGGGATTGTGTGAGTAAGGGGTGACAAACCACATCAGAATAACTCCAAACCCAAACACAGACATAACACGCACGTTTAGATTCAGAGACTTAAACTTCCCAGAGGATTTCCTTCTCTTTGCAGAACGTCACACTCATCATGTCCAAAGGGTCATTTTGACTCCTCTGGAATTGTAAAAACTGTTAAATTAAAATCCCATGATCATCATATTTCATGACTTTTCCTTATATGGGTTTATTCATTATATAGTGAAAGCAAAAGCAACAAAAATTACCACCACTCATACCTTTAACTGCTGAGGATATCATTTTGATAGGCATCGAAATTTATGTCAATGCCAATTTTATTTATAGAGCACATTTCATTACATGCAAAATGTGCTTAAACAGAAGAGGCTCAAGGCAGTGAGAACAAGAAAATAAAATTTAAAATAGAGATTGCAAATGCATTTTGATTAGAAGGCTGCAGTAACGTGAGCCAGAGCTACCTAGACATGACTGATGGGTAAATATATTGCCTCAACTGCTGCTGTTGCAGGATGGGGGCAGGTCTAGCATTACATTTTTTCTCAATATGAAAACATGGACTAATTTTAACATATTTTTAAATCCACAGATTCTCCAAAAAAGCTACAGGATCTATTTCTAACAATAGAGGGCTCAACAAGTAATCTGTAGCTCTAAAACTAGCAGATTTTTACACCCTAAGAGAGAATTTAAACATCAACTTTGTGGGACTTTTTTTAAGGTGCTTTATGTTTAAAACCGGAATTTGCCAATTTTTTTGCTTAGCTTTATGAATCTAACAAAACACAGAAAAGTTGTTTCTGTTGCGAAACAGCAGATGGTGCTACGCTGGCACTGACCGGATTGTAACAGATGGACTTTCAGGACGTTTCTGTGTCGAACAGCCATCCAGTCAGATCGTCGATGATGATGATGTGAAGTTGAGAGTTGTTTCCTCCGACGTTTCGGGGTCCCTCCAGACCCCAGTGTTTGTCATCGTAACTTACGAATGTGCATTGGGGTTGCGAAATACCCCATCGCCATTACTAAGGGGTCACAGTGTACCCACGGAGTAGAGAGCACCCCCATTCCTCGCGAAGGCCGGTTTACGCGTAACTTGGGGCCCACCCGGCTAAGCGCTTGCCTGCGAGGAGCAGGAGAATGGAGCAGAAGGAGGTAGGAAGGCGGCAGGGAGAGTCTGAGGCCCTCAAGGAGGGCGGTTTACGCGAACTCTGCCCTCTGTAAAGCCAAGCGTCCAACAGCGAGGCCCAGGAGAACTGAGGAGAGGGCCGGTTTACGTGAAGACTACCCTCTGTAAAGCTGAGCGTTTGCAAGCGCACGGTAGAAGGACCAAGGAGAAGGAGGAAGGAGACGATGATGATGATTATGTGAAGTAACTGGTCCCTCCAGAGCTGTATCATTTTGAAATATACATACAACAAGCCAAACCACACCTTGGTCACACCAACCCTTTTCCACCCTGAGGATGTCCAACGCCATCCCAGTCTGGACTGTCAAAGGTGACTTTAACGCTACCTGTTCTGACATTCCTGCTCATTGCATTTCCTGGTCAGATTAGCCAATCTCTGCACATTACAATAAACATACTCAACATGGTCAACATTCTACTGCATGTTATCTCACAGTATTATAGATTCAAACTCTCCGATCTAGATAAGCAGTATGTTTATCTAGAGCTCCACTCTGTCTCTAAATATTGGATTTAATTTTTATGTTCGGTGTCCAATTTTAAGAATTTGACCATAAGTAAAATTAATGGTGTTATCACCCCCATCGGGGCTTACCTTTCCCACTTTTGATGATATTCCTCCCTCGATTATTCGCAATTACCTTCCTTTGGTATCGAAAAACTGTTGGTGTGGTCAAGTGGGTGCTATAGGAAAAAAGCTCAGGACAGAACAGTTATCAGTCATGTGTTTCATTTGCATATATTTGATTTCATATTGATCCTCTGAGTATAATGGTACATTTTAATTTGAATTTATCAAAACTAAACACAATAGGTTTTCCTTTCTTTACTTTGCTCTTGTTCTCTTGCAGTACCACATCCTATCACATGTCCCCGTCGGTTCTATTCTACTTTTCTAAATTATTGACTATTTCAATGGAGAACCTAAATCACGTGGACCAGTATTTGTTTTTACATATCTCTATTTTGAATGTGACAAGCCTACAATTTCCCTATTATTCATAGATATTGTTAAAGTTTTGGCTTTTTCCTCTATAAAATTTAATTGACTTTTTACAGTGGCCTGATATGGTTAATAGTAACATATTTTCTCCACTGTAACATTTGACACTTCCCCACAATATAATGTGATACATTAATTAAAACACAGCTAATAAAACACAATTTTCTTAATGCAAACATTAGTAACTCAAAATTAGCAACCAAAGGGTTCAGTCTGCAGTTCACACTCTCATGTGAAGCTACATTCTCCCCCTTTAGTCTCTGTCATCCTTCTGCTCCTGCAAAAACAAAACAAAGCAAGACAAAACATCCACCCTTCTTTTACAGGCTGGGTGAATTGTTTGTGGACATTTACTAATCCTAAAGTCGGTACCGTTTTTGTCTCCGTATCAAGTCAGTTAAAACTTTTAGTCGTCAGTCCATCACAGCCCAGTTACATATGCATACATCCACACACATTCATACCAGATATTGCTGATAATGGAGTCTCACGCGCGACCTATTCAAGCATCCATCACCAGCAAGATGATGTCATCATTTTAAAGGAAAACAATTCCTTGTTTTTTGGACTGGATTGACGCGCTGCAATCCTTTTAGACTCAGGACCATCTCATGTGATCAATGTCCCATATAAGTGAATCTCTCCAGGGCCCATTATAATCATGGAGAAGCACACTTTGCAACTGTTTTCAGTAAGAATATTTCATAGCACTTTAAATTTCAATCTTCCAGGCCTGGTTTAAAGAGCTGACTGTTAAATCATAAACTCACAAAATATGACCACCGGTGAATCACACCACTCAGACTTTCTTATTTCCGTGCACTGTAACAAAAGCAAAAACAAACGTACCCAATAAAATACTAATAACATAACACCTACTAGGGCCCGTTGCAGACATATCCAAACATAAAACCATCTCTCTCTCTCTTAGAGAAAGAAAACAATCCAAACCTCACTGATAAAATCAACCTAGTGCTAAGCAAAACCCAAAAATCAACCAGAAATTCACAGGAAAGTTTTGCTTCCTCCCGGGACAATATTGTGTGGGAATAAGAACCTCAGGTGCTATAGCAACTTTTGTTCCTCCTTGAATTAAATCTCAATCACAGAAAATGCGGTGCTCCGAAATAAAACTTTGACTATTAATTCCTCATTTTCACTCTGTACCACTGCTCCTTATCAGGCTGTGTGAAGCACAGTAAACAATTCAGTCGAGGCCTTGAGCAGCCGTACACAGACATCACGCGCAGACATTGTTTTCATAACCAAACTGTTTTAGATCTTGTCCCTTAAATCTACATAAATGCCCTCTGGGTGACATAAAACACATTCTAAGTAATCAATAGCTTTTTATAAAAATTATCTACTTGGATGTTTGTGTGCAGCATTTTGCATATCAGCATAAGCATTTGTTAGCAAAGCATTCTTCATTGCATCAGCATGTGTGTGCGTGTGCATCACTCTTCATTGCACGAGCATGTGCATCACTCTTCATTGCACGAGCATGTGCATCACTCTTCATTGCACGAGCATGTGCATCACTCTTCATTGCACGAGCATGTGCATGTGTATTTGTATTTGGATCAATTCTCAGTGAATCAGCGTTTCGGTTTGGGTTTGTGTGTGATTTCTCACTCAATCAACGAGTGCACATGTGTGTGTGTTTCTCTTCATTCTGGGTCAGTGTATTTAGGTGTGTGTGTGTGTGTGTGTGTGTGTGTGTGTGTGTGTGTGTGTGTGTGTGTGTGTGTTCATCACTTTCCTGTTCTGGTGTCTTGGGTAAACCACGGCCTGAAGCGTGCCCTGGGGTCCTGCCCTCCTCCTTTTCAGTCTGTTTGTGACCATTGTTGCTGTTCAAAGTTCAGTCCGTCCTGGTTCTGGCCCCAGTTGGGGCAGTCCTTTTCTCCAGTGTCCATGCTCACTGCAGGTGAAACCTGCATCTTCTTCCGTGTTTTGTCCGTTCTGAGGTGCCTCCTGACCTCAGTTGCTCCTCCTGTCTCTGGCACGCCCTTTTACTGCCCGATCATCCGTGTTGGTCCATCACTGTCCTGCACAGTGTTAATGCAGAGTTATTAAGGTCAGCCTTCTTTTGCTCGGCCTCACTTTTCATTCGGGCTTAATGGGCGTCTCGTCACAGCTCTGTCAGCTGAAGCTGTCTGAGAATTTTCCTCCGTGTAGTGAAACGGGCCTTAGGTTTAGCGCTCTCCGTCTCTGCTGCCTGAGATCGCTTTCCTGCAGCACTGTTGACATTCTCAGGCTGTTGTTGTGGGTCCAGCTGCTACAGCGTTTGGTCAGGGTCACATCGAAGATGGTAGAGGGGAGAGCAGGAGTCCAGGTCAGCCTCAGCTTCCAGGGCCGGCAAAGCAGCCTGTAATCAAGCATAAAGAGAAAAAACAAAAACAAAACAACAACAGGCGAACAGGAAAATGATGTTGTGTTGGCTGTGTTATTCAAAGAGGGGAGAAACACCGGGCCAGGCCCTGTGTCAGCCTTCTCTCCCCCTTTTTTTTGTTACAGACATTTTCATTACTATCATCAGTGCCTAACCGTCCAGTTTCTCTCTCTCTCTCCGGTCAGAAATCCCAATATATGTCATGTATGTAAGTGTAAGCGTGTCTTCATTGCATATGTATTTTTATAATCAGGTTTAATTCATGCATCTTTGCACTGAGCTGTGGATTCAAGCTGTCTCACTTCTGATTCTTTCCAAAAATAGTTTCACATGTAACAACTTGTATATGTGTTTTTCTATTCATTAATGTAATTGTTAGTTAGTTGCTCTCTTTATTTTACCTCTTTGTTGTGACGTGGTGGACATCTATAAACCATCATAAGTTCAGCCTTCAATTTCAATCCAATTATATCCTGTACGTTTGCACTCGAACTCGTCCGGGCTTGACCTCTGACTGGTCCCTGTCCCTCTCTTCTCACAGTGTCCTGTGTGGCCTTGAAATCTCCAGCAAATACAGTCCAAACTCAGCTGTCTCTGTTTCTTCTCCGTTGATCTTTTCGGTATTTTCTTGTAGGTCAACTCCCAGCATGGCTGGTTTCCAGCTTGTGATTCAAAGTTCCATCAGTGGTGTTCATACATGCTGCTGCTTGACCCTTCAGTGTTATTGGTCAGTTGCACTGTCTTTTGCCTGCGGTTAACTCTTCAAGTCCACGATGTTCTGTCGGTCTTCATCAGGAGATTAATTGTCCTTTAAGCTTCTTCTCAGGGTGGGGACAAAGTGAGAGGTCAAGCTGTAAAATTTTAAGCCAAAGCCTGGCCTGTTTGTCGTCCCAATTCTGTTAATCTATCCTTTTGCCGCTGTACTCGAGTTTCCAGGTTGAGAGAAATCCACCTGTATTAACACACTAAAACATTCAATTAGTATTTCTTTTCTTAAAACATCCATTGGCTTCATCTGCCTAGATTTTACTCTCTCTGTCTTTGGGTGCACACTTCACACAGTCAGGCAGTTGCCTTTTATGGGCATGCAGATTTCCTGTCACCCACACTGCTTCCTATCACACACACAGCTACTCACACCCAGCAGCTGCAAAGCCGTCTTCACGTTATCTATGCACACACTCAGTCGCAATCATCCGCTCCTCAATATGAATAAAACCAGTAGCAATTATCCATAAAAACACACACAAACACCCTTAAGAAATTTCACTGTATCTAATCATTCATTTATAATCACCGTGACAAATGCAATTCATATAAAGAACATCCCCTATAGGTGAAATTTCAATTCGGCAAGACCCCGAAATAAGCATGCCTTTTATCTAAATAAAAATGAAATTCCTACACCACATCCAGTGCTGAAATTCATACTTGATCACACCCTATATAATGATAAAATCAAATAGTAAATAAGTTCGTCAAACACAACTGCTTATATGTGATGAAACTGAAACAAAAACCACTTAAAATCTTACAAAATGCTGCTTCACACCACAAAAATGAAATAATTCAGCCCCATATTCATCACTCAACTCCTCCACTCAATCTCACCCTGCCGACTGAAATGCCGGTCTAAATCATGCACAATTTGTCTCTTCTATATCAAAACCCAGCCAAACATCAAACATTCACCGTAATCAATCAAAACTTTATTTGTAATATTTTAATCAGCAAAATCAGCGTCTTAATTACAGGCATGTAGCAATATTTACGACAGCATTTACACAACCGATAATGCTCTCAGCCTTTCACTGCTTCCTCATTTACATTTTCACGCACACACGCAGTCTAAAAATAGCCTCAGCGCTGGATCACAGACACCTTTCACACACAGATCTCTTATTTTATATTACAAAGACGTCTTATAATTACAACTGCAGAGATGGTCAGGCCTTTTAACACCTACACAATTTCGACAAATTTAAAGTAACGGTCCAACCGATAAACTTCCTGAGTGTTTTTGCGATCAATTTAACCAGTATCCGTCCCGGACGGTGGCCCGATTTCTAGTGCCCTAACTGAATTTAAAAGTGTCAACCAACCCAAACTTTGCCTCAAGCTCTATTTTTGGCATTTCACAGCCAAGGCTTTCCCCGAAGTTTTAAGTTAAGGTTTCACGCCCGAAGTCCGACTTCTGCTGGCCAAAAAAGCGCAGACCACCGTTCCAAACGGTGAGGAGACTAACTCCTAGCTTATTCCAGGATGCCCTGTACCCCACAGTTAAGCCACACTGAACCCTCTTCACCGAGAGGTCAATGTCGCGCGTCCACGACAAGGAGGGAGCGTAAACTCCGGGCTATGTGCTTCTTAGTAGCCCCGCTGCCGTTTTAGAAAAATTTATAATACTTTGAAACAACAATCAACACCTCAGAAAAAAATGTATGACTGACGCAGGTCCAACCTTATGACCAATGGGGACTTTAACCCACAAAATAACCAATTACCTATTATACCGAATTCACTTAGCAGTCCAACTGCTTTAAACTCTCTTAGCAGTCCAACTGCTTTCTCTTTACTCAGCACTGTCACTTACAAACTCCCATTATCATTATTTCAACTTTCAAACCTCATGAAAATTTCACCAAAATCAAAACAGACTTTCACCAGTGATTTAGTGAGTAGACTTTAATTTTCAATGTCCAATTTGGCACACTTTGGAAATAATTCAACAGGTATGTGCCTCACCTTTTAAATAGGCCGGCCTTTGTCCACTCAGTTCGATCACCGGATCGTGTCTGCGCATCTGACCGCCCTCTGGACCCCGGATTTCTCTGTCCAAACCTCCGAACTCACTCCCTCCTCAAGTCACAGGACAAGCCCCCAAAATGTTACGAGTTCAAATATTGAGGGTGAGCACAAAACAATAATGGTCCAGAAGAGCTTCGGTCAAACAGTGATTTTAATGAACACGCGCGTGGGGAGATGAACACTGCCCACAGACAGCATCGATCTCCGCCCAACGATACACAAGCAGTTGTTTTATACCATCAGGGTTTACTTTTATGACGCCCCCTCATGCGTCAAGCAGATACAACACATGCATAAGTTTCAAAACCACAAATGTTCTGTTGACGACTTTTGACACATTTAAAAGGACATCTTCTCCGTCTCGAGGCCAGGTGCTTCCTATTAATCTTCTAACTCTCGCTTATCTCCTGGAACAAACTGTCCCTTAGGCAGACACAATTTTGCAATCACAAGCTTTTGCAAACTATTATTTGAACTCTTACCTAAATATGAGTCTAACTACTGTTTGTGTGTGTGTGTCTCGACCTCCAACGCACTCAGCCTCACCCCGCCCGTTGATGCTTCTAACCTTTTACCAGACAGAAGCTCTCTGTGATAGGTGTAATAATCTTAACTAAGAACATGTGTAATCTATTGAATAAATGCTTTGATGAAATTATAATTAATGTAATGGTAATGATGATGGTTATGAATAGTAGCAGTAAAATATTTCCCTGATCTCCACACCGAGTTATTCATCTTGGAGCAGTTTGTGTGTGTTTAACAACTCCACAACATTAATAGATGATTCCTTTGCTCTAAACTGAAGATTCGTTTATTTTGGGGTTTTGCACATTTTGTTTCTGAATAATTGTTTCATTTGTAAATTCTTATTTCTGTGTTATGTAGAGAAATGACACTCTACATATTTGAAAACACAGACTTTGACCATCTGCATCCACTGAGGAAACACAGCACTACAAACACAAAAGTAGATTTGGTGGAAATTTCAAACAGGACTGCCTCATAGTGTGTGACTGTGTTGACTATAGCTAAGGACATTAGTGCTAAGTCATGATTTTCTCAGGATGTTGCTGCTCGCTGACTTCAGCTTACAGCAAATTCCACTTCTGCTCACCCAGCATTTGTTTCATGTAAAGTACATTTATGCTTTTGATATGTATTTAATGTTTTTAATTGAATGTCCCCCTCTTCTGTATGTGTGACTGGATGTGGATCAGTGGACCACATCCACAAATGGCAATTCTGTGAGGAACAGAGAAGGTCAGCCACCAGTCAGTCAGAAGTTTTTCTTTTTAACGAAAATCAATCAGTTGATTTCAACATGCCACAGACACTCCATCACACTAATGCAGGGACCCATAATGAGACATCAGTCCTCTGAGATCTGAGAGGAGACGGTTTGTATGAAGTAAACCATGAGAAACAAAGTTTATCTGGACATACTGACATACAAAAAGCTTAACAAACAACACAGAGCATATAATTAAAGTCCTTTTGTTGGCTCTGTTGGGCATTTATAAAGAGACCATGCCTGGTAAGATAACACAACATTTATGCAGCACTGGTCACACTGAAACACAACAGCTTCTCATTTGCTTTACCTCACTAGTTGCTGCTGAAAGTGTAATTTGAACTAGAAAGCGAAAATTTCAGAAGAAATTTTAAGTGTGCCTATGCTGCTAATCAGTGTAGTTTGCCATTCAAACGGCTACAGAGAGCAAAACTCAGCAGAGCAGCCATTCTCCACCATGAACTATGGTAAAACCAAACACCGCTCACGCCTCACAGATGACAGCTTACAGTTTTGTGTAAAGATGAGGTGACTTCGTACAGCCCCGATTTGCAGACGTTGTGCACAGAGGTTCATGAGCAGAAGTCCCATTGTACCACGGCAGACCCGACAATGTTTGCATGAACACGCTTTGAAGCATTACGTTATGGACCACTTTTCACACATGGTTGGTGTACCCACACAGCTGGCTGTAGCTTTTCAACTCACAGCCTGACACACACCAAAAAAAAACAGCCGAGAGAGCACAGACTTTACGCCTGAGAGGCGTGATTGCAGATGCCGCTCAGGTGGGTCCACTTCCCCTGCAGCGGCACTGCACTCCACGCCCCGCCACACACATCAAACACGTAAAATAAACATTTATGCACTTTTGCATTCACTTTTTTTTTTTTTTTTTTTTTTTTTTACACAGTGTTCTGAATGATTAACAATGGTCTACAGCCAATCTTGTGTTTTATCATACAAACTTTGGTTGTAAGATTCAGATAACTATTTAATAAAAGCTAAATATTTTATGAGAGTAAGAAAGAAAAGTATATCTTTGTGCCCCCCTTTCCCTGTTAATGCCCTACCTGGCCCCTGGCAAAAGCTTTGCTAGATCCACCCCTGCACAGTTACCAGCTGTTTGTGTCTTCTTCGTTCTACCTGAAGTAGGGGACAAACTGTGTTCCTTTTCAGCTCAATAGGTAATATTTTCTCTGAATGCCGGACAATTCCGTTTGTACGGAACAGTTGGCAACTCTACAACTAACCCTTATGAATAAAATAAAGTTCAACATCAGTAACTCAGCACGCACACAGTTATTGTAAGTTATTGTAACTGATTGTAAAAAGTCAGCACAACGAAAATAAACTACACCTAAACTGGGTTTATATCTGACCCAAATAGAGTGCAGTTCATAACTTCTTACCTGAAATTCAGTTAACCTGACGCTCTGACCGGCAGCCGCCTTGGGTCTGCTTCTCCCGCAATTCAATTTCCCTGATCCATGGCTGCCATCTGTTTGAGCTCCGCGTTAGCCACCACCAGTCGATCAGCGGCTGCCTCGCCGCCTCGTATGTGTCTTTTTCCCGCATGTCCTTTCTGTCATACACCGGTGGCTAGCTACCCTTTGTTGGAGCTCCGCGTTAGCCGCCACCACCAAACAACTCAGTTATTTTTCCACATCGACCAGCATCTGGACAACCACCTTTCACTGTTTATACCATTACTAAAATTAATAATTGAATCATCGGCCCATATAAACGAAAAACAAGTTCAGCTGAGACACAGACTCTTTGTGAGCGATCAGGGGCTGAAACGAGTGTGAGCCGCCTCACTGTAAGCCAAGCCCGGGTGCTTTTGAGCAAAGCGGCGCTAGCCACGCTAGCTAGCTAGGTAGCCAGCTAGCAGCAACATGTAAGAGAACTGTTGCTAATATGGGATGTCTTGATAAAATGAGCAGATATTTGAAGTTTACACATCTACATTCTCGCCTGAAAATATCTTAAAAGTTTATTTTGTGACCTAGAAACACGAATAAGAGGAATATAAAAACAAGGTGGCAGCCGCCATTGTTACACTCGATAGAGGTGTGCTATGAATTGTGGGATATGGAGTTTTCCACGGAGCATACGCCCTTTTGAGCAACCTTAAAACTTCCAATGGCTCCTGAAAGCAGCGACGCTGTGCGCGCCGTTGATATTGTCGTCATTACGGTAATCCAAATAAGGGTAGACAGGCCGTACCACTAGGCCTTTCACATGGTGAAAGTGACCTCATCCTCATAGGGAGCAAAAAGACAAACTGAACAATTTGGGGATTCAGACTTTTATAATCCTTAAAAAATGAAGAAAAATTGTTCTGTGTCAACAAATATGAACCATCCTGACACACTGACACAAATGATCTGCTGTCTATAAGCAGGACAATTTTTTCATGAGCCTGGGTGAAGCTAATTTGCATGAGTTTAACCACCTGGTCAAAAACTGGCATGACTCTGTTATCACTGTAACTTTCGCCTGAATGTTTGCAGTTTCAGGTCCCACTGATCAGTTTTAAGTACAGTACACGTTTAACAATGTGTAAGCAGACTACTTTAACCTGCAATTTACTGCATGTTGTTAGGCTGCATGGTACAACCACAGTCTGCTAACCACCCGTGGTGATCGAAGGGTTTGAGGTCTTGTTCGAACTACTGATGAAGTTTTTTCAAAGCTTGTTAAGTTTCCCAACCACATTTCATCCCGATGGTCCAAGGCTTACAGCTTTATGCTCACAAACGTACTTCTGTAATTAATCAGTGACCAATTTTAAGTTACAGTGTGAGGAGCATTAATGAACATAAATCAGATTTAACAGGATTACGTGTTTAGGTCAAGAGACACAGACCTTCATCTTTAAGAGGCTCTTCTTAAATGTCTAATCACGATGTTTGTGTTTGTCTGCAGCATCACTGCAGCAGAGAGGGTATAACACAAGGCCACCGTCATGTGGTGTTCTGTCCTGCTATTAAGTGAATAAAATACTGAAAAAAACATCTAGACACTAAATACAGTCACTGTCCACTTCATTAGTTACACCTTGCCAGTACTGTTTTGGACCTTCTTTCACCTTCAGAACTGCCTTAATTCTTTGTGGCACAGATTCAACAAAGACCTGGAAACATTCCTCACAGTTTCATATTGATATGATAGCATCACACAGTTGCTTCAGGTTTGTCGGCTGTGCATCCATGTTGCAAATCTCCTGATCCACCACATGCCAAAGATAATCTGCTGGATTGACATCCGTTATAAGATACTGTGGTCATAAAACGATGGACATGGTCAGCAGGCAGCAGCACAGCTCAGAGAGCTTGTACCTCTAGAAAGGCCACCTGAAGTTTTCACCAGCGAGTTAGAAAAGAACAGAGGGTTCCTCAAACAGTGTTTCCTAGTGTTTCATCAACAAAGTAGAACTTATTCTTCAGACTGTGCAAAATTTGCTTTCATGGTTATCCTGCTGTGAGGGTGAGCTCTGAGATGGGCCGAAGCCATGCTGAAACCAAACCCAAATTTCATTGCAAAGTGTTTATGACAAAGAATTTAGCTGATGCTGCGGGCAATAGGCTGTTTACCCTTAACCAAAGTGAGAGGAGGTTTAGCTCTTTATCTCACACCTCATCGTCCTTATGACTGCTTCATTGACTCGCTTACTGGTCCTCCTTCACCTTCCAGTAATCAGTATAATTTTTAAACCCAAATGGGTCGTTTCGGTTATTTGAAAATAGCATTTTCAGCAAACGCACCAGGAGTCTTTCAGGCCCTAGTCAATGACATCCTTTGTGACTTCATCATCCACATTTTCTTTATTTCAACAATATTCTTAACTTCTCCCAGTTGTTTTATACCTGTCAAGTCCTTCTCAAATGTCTCCTAGAAAAAAACATCTCAATTTAAAAGGTGAGAAATGTGAATTTCATGTTGATTCAGTGTCATTCCTGGGCTTTATTGTTGAAAAAGGTCATTTAAAAGCACACTCAGTCAAAGTGGTTAAATGGCCAGTTCCCTCAAACAGGAAGCAGCTTCAACAATTGCTGTTTTGCTGACTTTTACTACCTTTTATGATTTCAGAAAAAGAGCTCTATTGTTATCAAATTCAAATTTTATTTGTCACACACACAACCATACACAGTATGACATGAGGTGAAATGCTTGTAGCTGTGCAATGCAATGCCCGACCATTAAATGACAGTGGTTTTACAGTATTTACAATTTACAGGTTATTACAAAATTTACAGATTTAACTTAGAAATTTACAGTAAAAATGTGCAAATAGCAGAAAGAGATTATAAATTATAGGAAGTGTGCATGAAGAAAAACCAGAGTACATGTGGTGATGTGATGTGTGTGAGAGTCCAGTCTTATAGTGATGTGATGTGTGGGAGAGTCCAGTCCTACACCTGGTTCAGGGCCCGAATAGCCTGGGGGAAGAAGCTCCTCCTCATTCTCTCTGTTTTGGCCTTAACGGAGCGGAAGCGCTTCCCAGACCTCAACAGTGAGAAGAGTCCATTGTTGGGATGGGAGAGGTCCATCATAATCTTCATAGCTTTGGTCTTGCACCGCTTGGTGTAGATGGACAGCAGGTCAGGGAGCTCTGATTGAATGATGCGTTCGGCCGAGCGCACCACTCTTTGCAGATCTCGTCTGTCCTGCTTGGTGCTGTTCCCAAACCAGGCGCAGATGTTTCGCGTCAGGATGCTCTCGCGTCAGGATAAGGCTTGTAATTCCTCGCCTTATATTTCCTCCTGTAGTGTCAGTACACTGATTAGGGCTTATACAGAGTCAGACTGATACACACGGTAGCTTGTTTACATTTCCACTTATTCTCTTTATTAACATAACACAGAAGTTACACACACACATAACTGGGCATAGTGCCCGCTATTGGCGATAGCTTGTATAGCACACCATATATTTTGGTTCATACATAACATCTACCATTGACCAATCTCACCTGTCCTAAGGTCTTTTTTCTCACTTCCTATCACTTCCTGTTCCAACACATGGTTGTGTTTTTGTGTAGCTTATCTGGAGAGCCAAAATAATTAAAAACTTATAGATAACTTCTTATTTCATAGTTTAATCTTCACTTGCTTCATCCGAAGCACACTCTCTTGTATTCACTTACTGTATTTTTAGGAATTTTCTAGCTTAGCCTAGCTAAGCCAGATAACACACACCAATGAGTTAAGCTACATGAATGTCTTAAAGCCATAAAGACCCGGATGACCTCTAATTCCTGCTTTTAAAACTGAGGCAATTGTAATCGGCCCTGAAAATCTTAGAAATATGGCATCTAACCAGATTCTTACTCTGGATGGCATTACCTTGGCCTCCAGTAACACCTTGGAGTCATTTTAGACCAGGATATGTCCTTCAATTCACATATTAAACAAATATGTAAGACTGCTTTCTTCCATTTGTGCAGTATCTCTAATATCTATTACTTCTAGGCAGCACTACTGTAATTCATTATTATCAGGATGTCCTAAAAACTCCCTGAAAAGCCTTCAGTTCATGCAAAATGCTGCAGCAAGAGTACTGACAGGGAGTAGAAAGAGAGAGCATATTTCTCCTATATTGACTTCTCTTCATTGGCTTAGAATCAAATTCAAAATCCTGCTCCTCACATACAAGGTCTTAAATAATCAGGCCCCATCTGATCTTAAAGACCTTGTAGTACCATATCACCCTATTAGAGCACTTCACTCTCACACTGCAGGCTTACTTGTTGTATTAAAAGAGAATTTAAAAGTGGAATGGGAGGGCGAGCCGTCGGTTTTCAGGGCCCTGTTCTAGTGAACCAGCTTCCTGTTTGGATTCAGGAGACAGACACTATCCCTACTTTTACGTAGAGATAGTGTCCCTGAGCCTGGTTCTGCTGGAGGTTTCTTTCCGTTAAAAAGGAGTTTTTCCTTCCCACTGTCGCCAAAGTGTTTGCTCACAAAGAGTCATGTGGTTATTGGGTTTTTCTCTGTATGTATTTTGCATGGTCTACCTTACAATACAAAGCGCCTTGAGACGACTGTTGTTGTGATTTGTTTTCTGTATAAATAAAAATGAAATTGAAATAATATAATAATATAGTTTAATAAGATTATAGTCACATGGAGACAAAGAGCACTATCAATTCCTTTAGTACGTTTTCATGATAATATAGTCATATTTTTAGTTTATGTGCAGAGAACAGAGACAGTTTGCTGAAGTACAGATGATGGTCTTGGGCCATCACCAGAACAGCTTCACTTCATTTGGCTGTGATTGGTCCAACTATCAGGAACTGTAATTATATGATGAAACACAATTCTTTCAAGCTGGCCTGAGACCTGACATCTGTGAAGACTATATCATATAAATAAATCCTTTTACGAGTCCACAAGAAACACCACAAATCACAGGGCAGTCTGTGATCTTTCAGGACAGAGACATCAACAACAGTGACAGGACCCTCAGCGTCTTTCTACTGAAGCTGTCAGGCCCTGCTCAAATTTGAGCCACAAGCCTTTGGATGAAACTTGATTCAGGTCTTGACCAAAGTACATTTATGGTCAGTTCATACTGTAGATCTTCTATAATAAATCGACGGTTTACACAATACTCAAAGTTTCATTTCTCAGCTTCATTTCCCTCCCAGCACTTTATGAAAGGCAAAAGCAAAAACTGCTGATGAGTAACTTTGCATAAATATGTGGAGTATTGCAGCTTTTCATGCAGCATGATAAGGCTTCATAATGACACTGGTGACTATACAATGGTCACCATTCAGACAGAAAGGCAGTTGTTAGAGGGTGAATGGCAGGAACACTGTGTCTGCTGCCTCTTCTCTTGCCTCTGTGTATCAGTGAGTATTCAACAACAGTTTCTATATTTAACTGCTGGTTCTTACTGCATAATTCTGTCTGTATAATATGAAAATGATTCAATGCATCGAGTTATGCCAAACCTCACAGAAACTGTGCACGGTGGGTATTCTGAATTGCTGCTCGGCACATATACGCCGACCACAGTCAGAGCCTTACCCTCTGCAGCTTGAAGTCACACAGAGGTAACCCACTCGCTCTCTGTCAGCACGCAGTCGCAGACTCGTGAGTGAGGTTTTTTTTTCTTTTGTTTTGCTCTTCAACTCTTAAGAACGCCATTAGCCACACAGAGGGCACAATATGTTCTGCATTGCTTCTCAAAGTTAGCATTGGTTAGGGATCATGAGCTGTTTTAGGTTTATAAATCATTGGTTTACACCATATTCCTCTGAATTAATGTCACAAATTGACAAACTGACAGTGAGATACAGTGAAGTGTGTAGAACATGTAATTCAAATCAGAGCACGAGCAGAACAAGAGCATGAAGCTGAGATCAAACTTCATTTGCTTCCATCTATAAGGTGCAGGTCACTGAGGTCTTCTGACAGAAACCTGCTGGTGGGTCCTCGTTCTAGGCTGAAAACTAAAAGAGGCTAAGTGTGTCTTCAAGGCTGTTGGCTGATAATCTATGGAATGCACTAATATTACATTTGATCTCTTCTTTTGTGGGAGATCCGGACTTTGTATGCAGAGCACCGGCTGCCTTCATGGACCTCTGTGATCCTGAGTATGCAGATTGGATCAGGAAAACTATCAACCCATAAAAAGCTGTGAGGTGTGGATAACTGTAAACAAGCTGAAATAAATAATCTTTTAGAGTTTAGCTTTGGTTTCTTTTATTCTGTTTGATATAAGCAGTAGAGGATTTCAGAATTTCTGTGTTATTTACCAAAAGACGTTTTTTCAGCTGCACCCACACACAGTTTCTTTAGATAACTTCAACTGCAGAAAGTAAAAACTCAGCATTAAGTTTCAAATGCAGTTTTAAAGATAATGATAATATGGTGTCCCTGAAGAAAACACCCATCAATAGAAAAAGCTGCAAAATCCTGCAAAATGTAACAGAAGTTGAATAAAACACAACGGAAATAGAAAAAAATGCAACAAGGCTGAAAAACTGAACAAACAAAAAACAAACACAAATTACAACAGAAATAATAACAACGATATAAAAAAAATAATAGAAGTAGAAAAAAAACGTTCTCATCCTAAAACTTGGTGACAAAGTGGAATATGGTAAGGAAACACTCATTTAAGTGCTGTCATTACTCAAAGGTTCCTGATAATCATGCATGAAGTGATTTCTGGAGGGGAATGAAACTTAACTGAACTGCTCCCTGTGACATTTTGACCTGTCAAACGCAGGTGTAACTCCTGTTATTCATTGTTGTATTGCAGGTCTGCTGTGCACGACGTCTGTGAATCTGAGTAATTTGGTACAGATGAAGGAATAAGACTGCTCAGATGCTTTGGGTGTCACGTAATGATCCCTCAGGTTTGGGTGTCTTTGGTGCCCTTTGATTTCAATCTAACTGCACATTGAACAGAAATCCTGCCATGACAGAACACACTAATGCCTTTTCAAGGGAGAACCGATCCTAATCTGAGCTGTCAGCCCCAAGTTCTCTGCAGTCATCAAATCAAGCATAATCTGGTTTGAACAGGCTCCCTGCCTCACTGCAAAAGCCTTTTTACCAGCTGCTGTTTGACAAATTGCAAAGCCTCTGAAGAGACTTTAGAAAGGGGAAAAAGGATACGAAGAAAAAGCTGAACAAAAAGCTATCCATGCACTGTTTAACATTTCACTTGGAGTTTATTGACTGTATTCTATCTGTGGATTGCATTATAGTTTCTCTGAGAGCTTTGCTCCCTGAAGATTTTATGATCTGTGAACGCTGAGTCTCTCTTGTGGCTGTAAACCAGTCTGCTCAGCATGGCACTGCATGGCAGAGATTCTCTCCATTTTTTTGAATCACCTTTGCTCAGTTGTGCTCCTAACTGATCTCCTGAGTTTGGCTGTATTCCTGGACTTTGCCCTTTAGTTACTCTTCAGTCTCTTTGACACACAGGCTGCCAAATTTGAAATAACATTTTTAGTTTTGGAAAAAGAAGAGCGTGTCTAGCAAATTCTTGCACATCCTTGTTCTTAAATAGCACTTTTCTACTCAAGCACTCAAAGTACTTTATACACCTCATTCACCCATTCATACAAGCACTTTTCTGTACCTAAGTTCTTTCTATCTAACATTCATACTCTGATGGACACATGAAAGAGCAGTTTGGGGTTCAGTATCGTGTCCAAGGATACTTTGAGATACAGACCAGATCAGGCAGCGATCGAACCTCCAACCTTCTGATCGGTACTAATTGGACGTTTGCTGCTGCACATGTAGCATCACAGCTTAGAAGATGGTGGTGTGGAAATGTGTTTCCCATTAACATTTGACTAAGAAACTCTTAGTCAAGGGTTAACATCACTAATGTCAGTATTTTCACTGACTCTAAAAAGACACTGATCTTCATTAGATTAGATCAACATTGTGCCTTAAACCTGAGCTGTACAGGAAAATAGATTTCTGATACACATGTACATAAACAAATAAAGAGAGATGTTTCCCACCTGCTGAGAAGACAACAAATGCATAACCTGATTACCACCATTAATCTCATATCCACTAATTTCTGGCACCTATAAGTGAGATTGATTTCACTGTCCTGCTGTCTTGGCCTTTAGGAGAACACAGTGAGACAGATGAAGCTTGCACCAGATGGTAGAAACACAATGATCGTGGTCTTAGACACAGCATCCACACTCTGTACATGATAGTGTGTGTGTAGAGCTGTTTGCAGGAACTTGATGAGGCTTTGCTTAAGCGGAAATCCACTGATGTTCAAGCCCCAGGGAAGTGGGCGGGGGCATAGGACCTCTGGGGCCCTCTTCCTGATGGAGCCCTACCTGACTCCTTTCACTGCTAAAGCAAGAATGGTGCCACAGCTCATTGAAACAATACTTCATTTCATCAGAATCATTAAATGATTCTGTTAAAAACAACCGCCCAGTGTATTTGCATGGCAAACATCGTGATTAGACATTCAAGAAGAGCCTCTTAAAGATGAAGGTCTGTGTCTCTTGACCTAAACACATAATCCAGTTAAATCTGATTTATGTTCATTAATGCCCCTCACACTGTAACTTAAAGTAATAAATCGGTCACTGATTAATTACAGAAGTACGTCTGTGAGCATAAAGATGTAAGCCTTGGACCATCAGGATAAAATGTGGTTGGGAAACTTAACAAGCTTTGATAAAACTTCATCAGTAGCTCAAGCAAGACCTCAAAACCTTCGATCACCACGGGTGGTTAGCAGACTGTGGTTGTACCATGCAGCCTAACAACATGCAGTAAATTGCAGGTTAAAGCAGTTTGCTTACACATTGTTAAACGAGGGAAGGGAACTAATGTGGCTGTCACATTACCCTTTTGTCCCATTTCATCCCAGAACTCGATTTAATTGCTGCTCACTTTCTACAGTACTTAAAACTGATCAGTAGGACCTGAAACTGCAAACATTCAAACATTCAGGCCAAGAATCAGTTGGTGAACATATTAATCTACTACAATTAGCAAAAATGAATAAATAAACAGAAGAAAGTTACAGTGATAACAGAGTCATGCAAGTTTTTGACCAGGAGGTTAAACTCATGCAAATTAGCTTCACCCAGGCTCATGAAAACACTGTCCTGCTTATAAACAGCAGATCATTTGTGTCAGTGTGTCAGGATGGTTTATATTTGAGCTTTTAGTTCACACAGAACAATTTTTATTAATTGTTTTTAGCGATTACGAAAGTCTGTGAATCCCCAAATTGTTCAGTTGTTCTTTTTGCTCCCCATGAGGTCACTTTCACCATGTGACAAAAACAACACCCCACTGTACACACTCGGGCCACCAGCAACTTTCTAAATCCTCAATAAAAAGCTGACAGGTTGCATTGATGTTCCAAATAACTTATTAAGAAAACAACTAAATACACAGAAAATGTTATGAAAATTGGTTTATTTTATATCTCATAGTTTTAAATGATGCAATAAAAATATGTATAAAACATCACAAACTGTAATATTTTACAAATGCTTACGTCCTGCTGATGCAATGGAGACATCTTCCAGTGACAGTCTTCATCCGTGTGTGTGTGAGGAGGATCCTAAACCCACCGACACAGAAGTGCATGTTCACAACTCCCTCTGTGCAGGCGGGGTCAGGACCCTCCTCACCCTGGGTGAGGAGGGGTGGTGCTGTGGCCAGTCAGGTATGAAGTGCTAAGAGTGGATCTTTGGTCCTCTGTGCAGCTCTGTCCACTCTCAGCTTCCCTGCAAAGCAATAACACAAGAAAGACGTCATTTTAACACAAAACAGCATTTTCATTGTTGGTAGCTGCAGTATGTTGTTAAAAAGCAATTTTAAACCCAACGTATACACATGAAAAATATAAATAAACCTAAACCTACCTAAACCTACAATGCTGCTGACATAGGATGATGATTTATACCAACTATTGGAAGAATTTCGCCTTCAATACAGTTTGTTGTCAATGTGAGGTGATAACTTACATAGTTGGAACACAGCACCACTCTCCCGTTTTTCACTTGGTCATCCATCCTTCTCATCAGGTTGGTCGGGGTAAGGCTGTCTTCTGGGTGGGGTGTTAGCTCCATCTTGGACGTAACTGGAAGTAATAACAACTAAAAAACTACCTTTCAGTCACAATGTAATATTAATATTAATGTCACATATCAAGAAAAAAACAATACGTTTCACATGTCCGAGTCAGATGTTCTTATATCTATAAAAACAAAAACACAAAGGCAAAGTTTAAAAACACGTTCTAACATAAACTAATCAGAGTCACTGTCATCAAGGGAAAGGGTAAAAGGCCTCTCCCAGAAACGTCTGACTCCAAAACTACCTGAGGATGTTGAAGGGGCATCAAACTGGTCACTTACCTTGCACCTCTTTGCACTTACCTCTTCGGTGCAGATGTCTTCTCTGCTTCTCTTTTCTGAGGAAGGAGCAGCAGAGAGATCAGCTGAGGAAGCAGATGACAGAGCAGCTGAGGAAGGAGCAGCAGAGGGAGCAGCTGAGGAAGGAGCAGCAGAGGGAGCAGCTGAGGAAGGAGCAGCAGAGAGAGCAGCTGAGCAAGGAGCAGCAGAGGGAGCAGCAGAGAGAGCAGCAGAGAAAGGAGCAGGAGCAGCTGAGGAAGGAGCAGCAGAGGGAGCAGCTGAGGAAGGAGCAGCAGAGGGAGCAGCTGAGGAAGGAGCAGCAGAGGGAGCAGCTGAGGGAGGAGCAGCTGGCGGATCACCAACTGGGGCAACAACTCGAGGGAAGAGTGGGGCGTTGGCCTGGCCGAAAGGCGGCATGGCGATGGGGGCAGCACCTGGAGCAATAGGATGTTGCCAATCGTGCCAAAACGGCTCTGGAGGGTGCTCCCGGATGAGAGGGGAATCATCTCTCTCATCCATGGTGTCATACCCCGAGTCATCGCTAAGCCAATCCCCCCACTCTTCTGAGTCGTTCCAGTCAGATGAATTGTCAGTCTGTTCACTCACCTCGTCATCGTCTACAGGTAGGTAGGGGGGGTACTCACCTTGCTGTTCACCGTCATCAGCATCTGGTGCTTCATGAGAAGAAGGTGAGGGTGAGAGAGGGAAAAAATACTCACCATACTCACCTTCGCTGATACGCTGGGTATCAGTGTCCTGTTCTTCATCAGAAGAGGGGGAGGATGAGATAAGAATATACTCACCATACTCACCTTCGCTGATACGCTGGGTATCAGTGTCCTGAGCTTCACCAGAAGAGGTGGTGCTCTGGAGACTGTCATCCAGGATCCTGATGACTTCAGGAAGGCCTTCTTCTGCAGGGCGTTCAACCACATAGTCAAGACGCCCTGTGAGGAAACAGTTTTTAAAATAACATTAGGAATGTAATAGACACCCAGTGTTAAAGCAACAGACCTACATCTGTTAGTTTGAGCAGAGGATGAGAGAAAAGCATTTTATGTCAGACTGAATGACACTTCTACTTGTTCAATCTTTAAGTGAAGTTTTTTAATAGAAGACCACCAAACCTCCACCAAGGCAGCTCACTCTGTGTACTTTTAAGGTGACACTATATTGACACTATATATGACACTGTATTTTGTGTACATTCAATTTGTTTTATTTGTTCTTTGTAAGCCTTTATGCAAACACTATGTTGGAATAGGTAATGGATAATAGGTATTGATTTGTAAATAGCCGGACATGAGTAACTTATTATATAAATATACTACAGTAAATTTATAACTAACCATGCAGCTCATTCTCCTGTTTTATTTACAATTCACGATGTCACACATTTTGAAAAAAGCTCATAAGTTAAATATGTGGATGCAAACCATAATGTAACATTTAGACCACATGAACCAATCGCATGTCCGAAATATAAATTTTTTTTTTAAAATAAAAACACAACCTCCTTGGCAAGAGTAAAAATTGCACACACAAAGCTCTGCAGGTATGTCTGAAAATGATGGTCAAGTGAAAAACAAACAAACAAACAAACAGAAACTCTTAACTCAGAATCCACATTTTTAGAAATGTGCACAAGGACTGTATCTGCCATAAGGACAGATACATCTAATCTGTGGTAAACATGCTATCCCTGTGTAAATATCCCTGTGTACAATATCTCTCTCTGCTATCCAATAAGGTTAAAAGCATTACTGTAACAGAAGATAGGTCTTAATGCCATTATTACTACTGTTTTCATATTCTTTTGATATTATTTTATTTGTATTTTTTTTATCTTTGTGTTTTGCAGCAGAGAAAAAATATAGTTTATGTCAATAAAGCCTTTGATCCGGAGAAGAAAAGGATGTTAGGAGGGGACCTGGATCTGTTTACACCTGCGTGTTCTGACGCCATGACATCTTGAAGATGGCGTTACCACGGAAACTGATTTTTGGGCATTTTACAAATTTTAGTCCATTAAGCTATTTTTAACCATTTCATTTTAAAGAAAAGTGTCAAATTTGAAGCCTTCAAATCAAAGTAACACCTTTTTTTCATATTCATACACCAGTCGTTAATAATTTATACACCTCTCCCGGAAAATTTAAAGCATACAAACAATTTACGGGAAACAATCTTGGAATACACATATTTGATCACGTTAAAACTTGATATTCACACTGGAACTTGTTAAATTATTACAGTAATTTACATTTAAAGAAATTTTCAAACGTACCTGCAGCGAAGTCCAGGTGACAGTCGGGGAGTCCGGGTCCACGGCGAGCCATCTTCAAACTTGAAAAACAAAAACAAGTACAAACAATCCACAGATGAAGTACTTGTTGTGCTTTCAAGTTAAATCCGCTTTCAGTAAAGTGTTTTCCAAAACTTAGCTTTCCACAGGCTGAGGTTGGAGCAGGTCGAAACAAGTCCACGAGCAAGTGTAAACAGACGTTTGGAACCTTGTGCAGCATTTATATACCCTCAGCGGCCATGGTTACGGTTGTCAACACATGTGCACGTGATATAACTATATGAATGGAGCTCACAGCAGTGTAATTTACAGTTAATTTATGGTCATTTACAGTCAGGGGTGGAAGTAATGAATTACAAATACTCACGTTACTGTAATTAAGTAGATTTTTTGGGTACTTGTACTTTTATGAGTAATTTTTCAAGTGTGTAATTTTACTCATACTTGAGTACAACTTACACCATGTAATCTACTTCGCTACTTATAAAATCAAAAGTCGCTACTGAGTACGCCCACAATTTGAATTAATATTCAAACCTTTCGTCTGCATTTTTGCAGCCAATAAGGCCGTGCAATCGCAACCGCGCTGTTGAGTATTGCAGCATCGACAGCGATCAACTCGAAGGAAAATGACAACGGAGTCAAAAATGTCCTTAATATTTTGGGAACTTTATTCCACATCAACACCCGGCAAAACTTTCCTCATGGGTGCCATTTTCGTTGTGGTGTACTTTTTTCTTCTTAGGGGCCTGATGACGCAGCATCCGTGATCTTACAATGAAACAGTGCCTCCTTGTGGTGACAACTAATATACTGTCTCTGTTAAACCACAGTAACCATAATCCAGTTAAACACTGTACAACATGAGTACACACAATGAATATCTTAACACGTGCCAATTTAAGACGTAAGCAAAGAATAAACTCCGCTGCAGCAGCAGGCACAGGTGTCTAGAGGTGCTAAATGGTGGAGTACAAACTACTTTATAGACGGAAGATTTCGAGACAAAGAAGCCAAAATGGAGACAGAGGACAACACTGTCAACCATGAAAACGACGTAGAAAAGACGGAGGACGCGTGCCCGTGGCCATACCTGGAGGAATTTTTCATGTACAGAGGGAGAAAAGGAGACAGCGTCCAGATGCAGTGCAAACTTTGTTTGACCTCTACAGTCATTTCAGCTTACAAGACTTCAGCGTCTAAACTTAAAAAAACACATTGAGGTAAGAGGTTTTACAACTATACGTGTACAATATTGCCTTCTTATTTTTCATGTGTGTTAAGGTTATTAGTTTGGCTAAGATATTGTCACCGCCATTGGTTAGCCTGATAGTAAAATAAGACGGAGCTAGCTAATGTGCGTGTGTGCATGCATAATTGAGCTACAATTCATAGGAATGTTTTAGCTTATTATTTGGATAACCACCGTCATTACAATAAATTAAATTTGTAGTCATTTAAAACTCACAGGCCTACAATCAGCTGGCCTATAAAAAAAAAAAAAAAACTTGAACACAGTGCTGAGCTGCATCTCAAATTAATCTTCCAGCTCTCAGCTGACATGTACCAGAGCCCGATTGATGGATCAGTTGATCAGTATCATTGGCCTGATATAGGTCTATCATAGTGACATGGCTCTTAATCAGTAGAGTTATATGTTTCCCAATATGATATATTTTTTTAAAGAACATAATGTGGATTGTTTTTATTTGTTAGCTGTATGGGCAGCATTTTTGTGTATGTGATCCCTTTTCTTAAATTAGATTTGCTATATACACATATTTTGCTCTCTTAGTATTTTTAGGACCTGACTAATACTGAAAACTTTAGGGTGATACTGATAAAAAGGAGTTAAAAATTTAGATACTGATACATTGGTCGATACTCTTTTTACAGATAGTATACAGATTACAGAACTTAGAATGTATACAGAAATTCATGTTTTTTGCAATGATCGTTCAAAATTGGTTTACATTTGTAAATAAATACAGCAATATATCTGCAAGATTTGATCAAATTCACCACTCTTTTATACTATGCTAAAAAATCAAAGATTAGCTCATGTCTAGTTGAATGATGTTTTAAAAATGTGTTTTCCTTTAGTGTTAATCACAGTGATGTTATGAAGTAATGTATGAACCTGACGTATGATAATATTTATCTCTACAGAGGAAACATCCATCGAAGATTGAGCAGTACAATATCACTGTGGCATCAACATCTCGTCAGCGAAAGACCACAGCCACACCAAACAAGCTCTCAGCAAATACACAAGCCAAGTTACCAGACCTGATGTTGAGAGCTGCAAACAAACATGTTCCACAAGCAAGTGTTGACAAGCTTGTCATCAATTTCATATGTGAGGGTCTACAGCCATTTGCAGTGGTAGAACAGCCATCTTTCAAAGAATTGGTTACCACATTACAACCTCAAGCCAAAGTCATCTCCAGACCCACTGTCTGTGCCAGAATCTGTGAAGCTGCTGATCACATGAAGATGACTTTGGTTGCAGCATTGGATAAAGTCAAATTTGTTGCTACCACTACTGATTGTTGGTCAGCTCATCAGAAAAGTTACCTTGGAGTCACATGCCATTGGATAGAGGAAGAGTCCCTGGAAAGAAGATCTGCAGCACCAGCATGCAAAAGATTGAGAGGGTCTCACACATTTGACATGCTTGCTGGTGCGCTTGATGATATCCATTGCCAATACAAGATTAGAGGCAGAGTTGTAAGAACCACAACTGATAGTGGATCCAACTTTGTCAAGGCCTTCCACATGTTTGGGGCACAAAATGATGCAGATGAAGCTGAAGATGAAGCAGACCCAGAAACTATTGACCTGACTGACCATATTGACTACCATGAGGCAAGTGCAATTCTTGATGAAGACTCTGGTTTGGAGTATCAACTCCCGCCTCATCAGCGATGTGCATGTCACCTGCTAAACCTTGTGGCAACATCTGATGCTGCCCTAGCAGAGAGCATGAATGAAACCTACAAGAGGCTCTCCCGTGCAACCTTTGCAAAATGCCAGGCCATTTGGAACAAAACTGGCCGGTCTCATTTGGCTAATGAAGTGGTAGAGGACAAGTGTGAACTACAGATCATTCGTCCCAATGCAACACAATGGAATTCAACCTACCTTGCCACTGAAAGGATAATACGCATCATTGATGAGAAGGGGGAAAATGCCATCAGGAGCATTTGTGAGGAGTTCAAGGTGAAAATGTGAGTAAAATTGGACACCTACCAATATGGTTGCAAATTTTGTGAATTTTCCTTAATGGATGGTTAAAAACGTGAGCAGACTCTTAATATTAAATCAGAAGATCCCTATTATAGTCATGGTGGGTTTTGTTGTTGTGTCTTACAGGTTGAGTCCTGCAGAAGTTGCATTCCTTAGGGAGTACTGTACCACCATGAAGCCACTGGTGAAAGTTTCAAGAGCAGGTCAGTATGCCGTGGACTTTTACACCACCATGTTAGGGATGGAGGAAAGTAATAAAGCTTGAGTGGAGAAGCTGCTGCAGGGGTTTCCTCAGCTGAGCTCTGAGGACAGAGCTGTCCTGGATGCTAACTTTTCTTTGGAGGAGATTAGTGCTGCTGCTGGTCAGCTGGCTCCTGCACAGGGTGGGCTGCCTGCAGACTTCTGTAAAAGACTGTTACTGGCATCGAGTCATCACGTGGGGCTCTCTCTTCTCCCTAAAAAACAGAGATTTGTCTCTGCTTAGAAATGGAGACGTGGCTCTGTTATGCACAGATTACTAACTTCCTTCAAAAGTACTGGCCACCAGGCTGAAACACTTTGTGAAATGAATCACTCACAGAGATCAGTCGTACTGTGTACCACACAGCTCTAATGTGAACAAGAGTTTTCTCATGAGAGACTTGGTAGTTATTTGTAAATTGTACAGTTTGATGTTGGAATAATTTCTTTAGATTAAGAGAAAGTGTTTGATAGGATTGACAATCGTTTTTGTTTTTCCATTATGAGAAGTTTTGCTTTTTGGAGGTGGATTTTTGTCACTTTTGGGGCTGTTGTATCAGGCGGCTTTCTGTTTTGTAAAAGTGGATGATGGGCTGAGCTGCCCAGTATAAGTTTGGAGAGGATCTAACTGGAATGTCCTGTTCCTGGAATATATATTTATATTGGTATATTTGTTAGAAATTTAATCTTTGTTAAATGTTTTAAGAGAAGCAAAGTTATCTAGATTTATGTTGCCAGGTTTATGTCGGAGGCCTCTGCTGGTGTTGTCATTGTTTTTCTGTTTTCATTACAGATCAGAGTGATGTGGACTTTCTCAAAAGATGTTTAGATTTGTATGACAACCTTCAGCAAAGGTGAGCTGGTGAAAAAAATACGGTGTAACAGGTTTGTTGGTGGTCATATAGAGACTTTTTTTTTTAGGAAAAGGAGAGTCTTGGAGGTTGCCATGGAGACGGTCTGTGTCAGACTGTCTAAACCAAAAATGGATGCTGTACATACACTGATAAATGTCATTTCAGGAGTGGCCAGATTGAAATCCAGAGAAAACTATGCTAGAGGTGAAAGGTCAAACATTGGTCATCATGTTGAGGTTTTTTTAATACCACAGACTGACAAAGAAAACTGAAATTTGTGAATTTTAAAGGTGTGCAAGATGTGCTGTGTTCATTCGCAGGGCCTTGCCCTTTTATTTCATTTGTCTTTGGTTTTGAGTTTTTATTTGTGCTCTTGTAATTATTTTGTGATAAAACTTTTTCTATTTTGAGACCAAGATTCAAGTGGAAATCTTTGTGTGTCTGTCTCTCTCCCTTGGTTTCTGTAGAGGTACAGTGTGGGGGCGCCTGGATAAATGTTAAACAGAAGCTAGATGTAGTGTTCCTCCACTGTCCGTTAAGGATATGAGGAAAAGAAATGGTCGAGAACAAAGTGTATGGTGTATTTATAAAAGAAAATGGCTTTTAAATTGTATACCAAAACGACCACCAGAAAGTCAACTACAACTTGCTACATAATCATCATGACTGTTGTGTCAGTTTAACAGTTTATGGGTTGACTTCTTTCAGTTCATTCACTGTTTACATCATGAAGGAAAAAGAAGGCAACAGGCTGAGAAATGAAGCTGTTGTGTGTCTTTGTGGCCACACGGAGGCAGTGCTGCATAAATAGTAGAATCTCTTCCTGGACACTTTTTCTGGACCTCTTTTTAAATGACTAATAAAGACAACAACATGAATTACATCAGGATCTGATATGGTTGTCTTTTTTTGTTGAGCTTTATATATTTCAGAATGCCTAGAGTTTGTTTGTTTCCCATGTTTTGTGATACAGAACATCTCCTCTCAGACGGCTGTTGTCTCATAATGGGTCATTACCTGGTCTGATGGGGTGTTTGTTCCATTTATAAATCAAGCGATTGATTTGTGAAATGAGAGATGGCCTCTGACCTGCTGACTGGTGTCTGATCTCCTCTGCTCCCCTCAAATTTGACAACTACTCAGCTAATGTGATGGTGGACAGGAAGTCACTAAACCTGGGACTCTGGAAACACATTTCTAGGGATTGTGGGATTATAATATTATTTTATGCCATGTTAGACCCCTAATTAAAGATTGTGAATTATTATGTAGTTTTAGCTTGCATTATTCTCCTGAATTAGAAGAAGGTGATAACTATTGCATTTGTTAAACTGATTTGCATTACATTAGACTGCTGATTTATTGTGAACGAATGATATTGTTTTATGATGCATTATACTGCTGAGTTATAAGAAATACTGTTCGCAGAATGCCATTGCCTTATTTGTCTGATTAGAAGAGAACAGAACATACTGGAGAGGTTTTCTGCCCCATCTCAGCAGGAGCAGATAAACAGGGAGCCAAGGTCGTAGCTTAGGCGCTGTGTGAGAGAAAGAATGTGAATGTTTAGGCTTTTATGATTAGGTGGGGCCACTAGAGGCTATAAGAGTTTGATCAATGCTCCACTATTTTGAGATCTGATGCTGTCTGCGTACGGTGTCCATCTCCCACGCGTGTGATCATTAAAATCATCGTTTGACTCAACCCGGCCGGACCAGTGTGGTTATTTTGGTTTTTCCTCTTGTATCCATCCCCAATATTTGAATCCGTAACAGTTTGGGGGCTCGTCCTGTGGTATTGGGGTGGAAGTTGGAGGTTTGGACGGTCCGAGGTTGTCGAACAGACAGGCACAAGCCAGTGGTCTGACGTGAGTGGGCATAAGCCGGCTTATACAAAGGTAAGGCACTACCTGTTGAATCTATTTCCAAAGTGTGCCAAATTGGACATGATAAAATTAAAGTCTACTCACTGAAATTACTGGTAGATGTCTGTTTTGATTTTAATGAAAATCTCATGAGATTTGAAAGTTGAAGTAAGTTATAATACTGGGTTAGAGTCCCAAGGTAAAGTAGAACAGTGAAATTGGGTTAGAAGCCCAAGTAGTTTGATAGGGAATTGGTCATTTTGTGAGTTAGAGGCTCCATTGACCACTAGGTTGCACCTGCCTCAGTCATACTCTTGTTTTGGGGGGTTGACTGTTGTTTCAAAGTGTTATAAATTATCCTAGAACGGCGGTGGAACCGCTAAGAAGCGCAGTGCTCAGAGGTAACGCTTGCCAAGGCCGGGGACGCCTAGGCCTTGTCCTCTTTGAGGGATAGTCAGTTGGTCACTGTGGAGCTTGGGGCACTCCAGAATAACTAGTGGTTGCACCACTTTACCGTTTGGAACGGTATCTGCGCTTTTTTGGACACTGTTAAATTGAGTTAGGGATTTTAGAGATTAGGCCAGAAACAGTTAGAGTCTGATACTGGTTAATTGATCACAAAAAAGTTGGACTTTCTTCGGTTGGACCCGTTAACTTAAATTTGTCAAAATTGTGTAGGCGCTAAAGCTGTCAGGCCTGAGAGTGATTGTAAATATAAGACGTCTTTGTAATATAAAATAATAGAGCTGTGTGTGAGACGAGGCTGTGTGAGACGACAGCGCGCTGCAGCGCTGCGAGCTATTTTTAGACGGTGTGTGAACATGCAAATGAGGTGGCTGCTGTGAAGCGCACAGAGGACTTTTGCTTCCTGTTTAGCGTGTTTTTGAGTTTTATAATTATGATTTGCAAACAATGATACATGCCTGTAATAAAAACGCTGATTTTGTTGATTATAATATTACAAATAAGGTTTTGAATGACTACGGTGAATGTTTGATATATGGCTGGGTTTTGATATAGAAGAGACAAATCGTGCATGATTTAGACCGGCACTTCAGTCGGCAGGGTAAGATTGAGTGATAAATACGGGAGTGATTTGTTTCAGTTTTATGGTGAACAGTGAATTGTGTGTATACAGTGAATTTTCTTGAGGGTGTGTTTCTAGGGATAATTATTACTGGTTTTATACATTCATATTAATGGAGGATTGTGGCTGAGAGTGTGGAGAGAGGACGTGAAGACGGCTTTGCAGCTGCCGGGGTGAGTAGCTGTGTGTGAGACAGGAACTTTGCATGCCCATAAAAGGCAACTGCCTGACTGTGTGAAGTATGCACCGAGAGAGAGTAAAATCTAGGCAGATGAAGCGAGTGGATGTTTTCAGAAAAGAAATACTAAGTGAATATTTTAGTGTGTTAATACAGGTGGATTTCTCTCAACCTGGAAACCTGAGTACAGCGGCAAAAGGATAAATTAACAGAATTGGGACGACAGACAGGCCAAGCTTTGGCTCAAAAGTTTGCAGCTTGACCCCAGCTTTGTCCCCACCCTGAAAAGAAGCTTAAAGGACATCTTCTCCTCCAGTTATCGGTTACCATCACTGGAAATTTTCAGGCAAGTTTTTGGCTGAATTGTTATTAGCACCATGTGTCCCTGAATCTCACAAGCAAGCTCTAACTCCTGGCTGTAGACATGGAATGCTGTTATTTAAGGTGGGAAATCAAAATTTGGGAAACAAAATAAAAACACAACCAAAGAAATGTATAAGAAAGGCACGTGTTAGAGAAATGCCTCGTTTGAGAAAAAAGTTAAATTAACCCACCCACAAACGCACACACGCAATGAAAAAACAGCTTACATTCATGAACACGTGAAGATTTTCCAGCAAGGTTAAAGCAGCGAAACTTAACATACACCTGTTGTTGAATGATAAAGTTTATCCACAACTAACAAATAAACTTTCTGGGTTGCAGGACAACAGCTTAACTTCAAAAAAAAAAAAAAAGACACTGGTCTGACCAACCAGTGATGACACGACAAATTTAGTGGTTAAAAGATTCAAATTGTGACATGTTTTCTGCTGACTGATTAATACAAATGATTACTGAATAAAGGAAAATTCCTTTTTTGGGCTTTTAAACATGATCTTAAGAATTTTAACATGTACCTGTGTTGTCCTGTCAACTTGGTGGGTTATGAGTTGATTATATGGTGAGAAAAAACAAAAAAAGGGGGAGAGAAGGCTGACACAGGGCCTGGCCCCGTTGTTTCTCCCCTCTCTGAATAACACAGCCAACACAACATCATTTTCCTGTTCGCCTGCTTTTGTTTCGTTTTTGTTTTGTTTTTGTTTTTTCTCTTTATGCTTGATTACAGGCTGCTTTGCCGAGGCTGACCTGGACTCCTGCTCTCCCCTCTACCATCTTTGCTCTCTCCTCTACCATCTTTGATGTGACCCTGACCAAATGCTACAGCAGCTGGACCCACAACAACAACCTGAAAATGTCAACACTGCTGCAGGAAAACGATCTCATGCAGCGGAGACGGAGAGCGTTAAATCCAAGGCCCGTTTCACTACACGGGGGAGATTTCCAGACAGCTTCAGCTGACAGAGCAGTGACGAGACGCCCATTAAGCCCGGATGAAAAGTGAGGGGGAGCAAAAGAATGCTGACCTTAACAACTCTGCATTAAAACTGTGCAGGACAGTGACAGACCAACACGGATGATCGGGCAGCAAAAAGGGCGTGCCAGAGACAGGAGAAGTAACTGAGGTCAGGAGGCACCTCAGAATGGACAAAAGCACCAGAAGAAAATAAGCTGAAGGCACAGGTGTCGGGGCTCGGCCAGGAGCTGACCTCTGAGAAGAGCCGGACAGCAGAGCTGCAGAAGGCCGTGGAGCAAAGCAAGGAAAACATCAATAAACTTCAATCTGACGTGTACGGAAAAGACTCTGAGGTTTCTGCCCTCAGTAAGAGCTCAAGGCATCAGAGCAGAAACTGAGCATGGCTCAGGAGGAGCTGGCTGCTAATCGAACCCATCAGTCAGGCTTAGAGTCCCAGATACAGGACTTGAAATCAGGCCGGAGCTTGCTGGAGCAGGAGGTCGCCAAACCTGACAAAAAGCTCCAACAGCAGGAGCAAGCCCTGAAGGAGCTACAGAAGCAAAAGGGTCAAGTTAAGGAGGAGCTGGACAAGGACAAGATGCAGGACACTGGAGAAAAGGACTGCCTCAATTGGGGCCAGAACCAGTATGGACAGAACTTTGAGCAGCAGCACCAATGGATGCAAACAGACTGAAATGGAGGAGGGCAGGACCCCAGGGCACCCTTCAGGCCGTGGTTTACCCAGAACACCAGAACAGGAAAGTGATGAACACAAACACACACGAACACACACGAACACACACATCTACATACACTGACTCAGAATGAAGAGAAACACACATATGAACACATATGCACTCGTTGATTGAGTGAGAACTGACACACACACACACACGCACACAAATCGAAATGCTGATTCAATTCACTGAGAAGTGATCCACACACACACACATGCACACACTTGTGCAATGAAGAATGATGCACACACACACGCTGATGCAATGAAGAATGCTTTACTAACAAATGCTTATGCTGACACGCAAAATGCTGCACACAAACATCCAAATACAGAATCTGTTACAACAACAAGAAGCCATTGATTGTTTATTGGTTAAATGCATTTCATGTCACCCAGAGGGCGTTTGTGTAGATTTAGGGGACAAGGTCTAGAGCAGTTTGGTTATGAAAACAATGTCTGTGCGTGATGTCTGTTTATGGCTCAAGGCCTCGACTGAATTGTTTACTGTGCTTCACACAGCCTGATAAGGAGCAGTGGTACAGAGTGAAAATGATGAGTTAACGGTGTGAGTTTTATTTCGGAGATCCACATTTTTGTGATTGAGATTTAATTGAAGGAGGAACACATTGGAAAAAAAAAAAAGAAAGAAAAAAAAGAAAAGAAAGGGGGCCAGCCCTTGGATTTACGTAAGCATCTCGCGTGTGTTTAACACAATTGCCTCAGGCTTTAAAAGATCTGTACGAAATTCAACAACTCAATTTGTTCTCATTGAGATGACACGATACAATCTAATAAGAGTGGTTAGTTGCTGAACGCACAGAATTCACAACACCGCATAAGATTTCAAATTGCAGGAAAATCACTGGAGTTATAAGAGGCAGACAACGACACACACACCACATGCATGCTATTGCTATTTATTGTGGATTAACCTGTCAAGGACAAGAACAAAAGAATTCTGCATCAAATACAGGAAATCATAGCTTTCCTGTATTTCCTAATTGTTGGCATGCTGGTTAGTGCTGTTGCTCCACAGTAAGAAGGTCCTGGGTGCAAATCCACAGTCTGGCTAGTTTGCAGTGGTTTCTCTCTGGGTATTCTGGTTTCCTGCCACAGTGAAAAGTCATGCAGCTATTAGAGCTAGGTTAATTGATGATTCTAAATTATCCGTGAATGTAAGTGTAAACGGCTGTTTGTTTCTATCTGATAGACTGGTCAGCTGTCCGGGGTGTACCCTGCCTGGTAACCTGTCACTTCAGGGTTATTTCCCGGCCCTGCTGCAACCAGGATAAAGATAGGAGGATGGTAGTTGTTGTAGACCCATTCAATTTTTATGGTAACCAGGATCTAGACTTTGTTGAACCGTATGCAATATGAAGACAACATGTAGTATTTAAGTGACCAAGTAGTATTTGGATAAAAGTTATTGAATAGTGTTGAAATAAATATTCCAGGAGCTCAACTTACTCCATCTGAACATGTTTCAATCGTGTTTTATGAACACAAAATGCACAGGTTTACTGAATATGAAAAGGTTGTGTTGATTTAACTCAGTTGTTTAAGTTTCTGCCAAAGCAAAACATTTGTGTGCTACCAGTGTCCACTATTGAATCAAGTAAATCCAACATGGGTTTTTTTTCAGGGCAAAAAGGAGTTACGGTCCCTGTATTCCTGCACAATATTGTCCCGGGAGGGAGAAAAACTTTCTGGTGAAGTTTTGGTTGATTTTTGGGTTTTACTTAACACTAGGTTGATTTTATCAGTGAGGTTTGGATTGTTTTCTTTCTCTAAGAGAGAGAAAGATGGTTTTATGCTTGGACATGTTTGCAATGGGCCCCAGTATTTGTTATTATATGAGTATTTTATTGGTTACGTTTGTTTTTGCTTTTGTTACAGTGCACTGAAATAAGAACATCTGAGAGGTGTGATCCACCGGTGGTGATATTTTGGTATTTTGTGAGTTTCTGATTTAACAAATCAGCTCTTTAATCCAGGCCAGAGAGATTGAACTTTAAAGCGCTATAAAATATTCTTACTGGAAACAGTCGCAAAGTATTTTTCTCCATGATTATAATGGGCTTGGGAGAGATTCACTTATATGGGACATTGATCACATGAGAAGTCCTGAGCCTAAAAGGATTGCAGCGAGTCAATCCAGTCCAAAAAACAAGGAACTGTTTTCCTTTAAAATGATGACGTCATCTTGCTGGTGAGGGAGGCTCGAATAGGTCGCGCGTGAGACTCCATTAGCAGCAATATCTGGTATGAATGTGTGTGGATGTATGCATGTAACTGGGCTGTGATGGACTGACGACTAAAAGTTTTAACTGACTTGATACTGAGACAAAAACGGTACCGACTTTAGGATTAGTAAATGTCCACAAACAATTCACCCAGCCTGTAAAAGAAGGGTGGATGTTTTGTCTTGCTTTGTTTTGTTTTTGCAGGAACAGAAGGATGACAGAGACTAAAGGGGGAGAATGTAGCTTCACATGAGTGTGAACTGCAGACTGAACCCTTTGATAAATTCAAATTAAAATGTACCATTACACTGAGAGGATCAATATGAAATCAAATATATGCTAATTTTGTGTGAAGTACATGACTGATAACTGTTCTGTCCTGAGCTTTTGTTTTTACAGCACTCACTTGACCACACCAACAGTTTCTCGCCACCAAAAGGGGGTACTTGCAAAGAATAGGGAGGAATATCATCAGAAGTGGGAAAGGTAAGCCCCGATGGGGGTGATAACACCATTAATTTCACGTATGGTCAAATTCTTAAAATTTGACCCCAAACATGAAAAATTCTTCAAACATTTAGAGACAGAGTGGAGTTCTAGATAAATATAATGTGCCAAACCACATGCGGATGGAGAGTTGGAATCGATAAGATGGTGAAACAACACGCAGTAAAATGTTGATCATGTTGATTATGTTTATTCCAGTGTGCAGAGCAAGGTTATTATCATTAACGAAAACTAACGAAATAACGAAAACTAGAAGTTAACGGAAATAAAAATAAAAACAAAAAAAGGAAAATTAACTAAAACTGTAATGAGTGTTCACAAAACTAACTAAAATTAACTGAATTTATGGCAAAAATGTGTTTAGTTTTCATTGATGTGTGTGTGTGTCCTACAATAGTCAAGGGTGAAAATGAAGTTTAGTTTCCAGATTTTTTCTTGCTGTGTCTCATTATGCCAGCAGGTGGCAGTACGTTAGTCGAGTCGTCTGTGTTGCTGCTCCGTCCACGCGCAGAATCATGTCAGGAAAAGTCAGGAGAAAGCCCAGAGTCCAATTTGGGATTACTTTGAATATGACTGTGTTTTGGATAAAGCAAGTGTCTTGTAGTGGAAAGAGACAAATTATGAGGGACATTTCTAAAGGGAAAAAAATCCCACAAACCTTAAAGTGCACTTGAAAAGCTCACACAAGAAGGCTGACCTAGCTTACCTTGAAAAGGTAATGGAGCACACTCAACCCTCATCCCCAGAAAACAGAAGCTAACCCCAGGCAAGGCAGCGTGATGCATCCCGAGACAACAGGACGGGGATATCTACATAACTGTGTGAGTCAATTGCCTTCAAAAGGTTTATCAATTCACTTGAACCAAAATTACGAACACCCGGTGCTGCAAGAGTTAATAGTCTCAATACCCAAGGATAAGCAGAAGAGCATGACTGATATGATGAAACTGGGATTTTGTTACACTTAATTATTGCAAACACAACTAAAACTATAACTGAAACTAATCAAAACTAAACTGAAACTAAGGATTTTCAAAAAATAAAAACTAAACTAAACTAGCAAACAATTGGTAAAAACTAATTAAAACTGATATAAAATTGAAAATCTGAAGTCAAAACTAAATCAAAATAAAAACTAATGAAAATTGCAAAACTATTAAAACCCTGGTGCAGAGATTGGCTAATCTGACCAGGAAATGTTATAAAATGGATTGCCTGAACAGTCAGCGTTAAAGTCACCTTTGACAGTCCAGACTAAGATGACGTTGGACATCTTCAGGGCGGAAAAGGGTTGGTGTGACCAAGGTGTGGTTTGGCTTGTGGTATGTATATTTCAAGATGATATGGCTCTGGATGGACCAGTTACCAGGGCATGGAAGGAGGACAGACTCATTAAAGGGGGAGAAGGAATTTTCTGGGATTGGAAATCCTCTGGGTGAGTGGTTGACTAAAAGCATGCATAAAATAAAAGCTATTTTTTGTTATTGATTGGTAATAGATTGATAATTGGCCACATTTACAGCTGTATTGACTTGTTGTGGACGCAGTCTACTTCATGTTTAACCACTCTAATTAACTGATTGAACATAGAGACATTAAAGGAAGAATGTGCAGCGCCACCCTGTCAGATGCCAGTGACGGTGGGGCTCAGTGGTGAATCAGGTGAGCTGGATTCATGGCTGAATCAAAACAAAGATTCCCCTGCTGTGGTCAGTGAGGGAAAAACAGGGGGAAATAAAATTAAAAGAGGCATTTATAAACCTTTATTTGTGAAGTTTATAAACGGGATAAAAAGGGGGTGTTTTACTGTTATTTTAGCATCAGCATTATTGTTACATCAGAATCATATAACAAGCATTGCGTTAATCATTTATTGAAGCTATTGACATTATACTAACATTTGTGTTCCAGTGATTGTTATAACCTCATGTTAATCTTCTATTTACAGGTGTCAGAATAGTCATATGATCTTTCATTGCAGGTGTAACCATGATCATGTTTATACATATTGCAGTTTGTTGCTCATTATAGAGTTGTGCTCAAGTTAATAAGGGTTAAGAGCTACAGTCAACACGATGTTTGGCTGATCTATGGACTGGAGTGACTTTGGGCAGGGAAGGCCGCACGCGCTTACATAACACTGATATCATGTTTTTCTTTGTGATCTTTTATTCAGTTATATCGTTTGTTAAGTTTTAGGTAGTGGCAGTTAATTAAACAACATTCATTTGATATTACATACTTGATTCAGAGCATTACACATCGATCACCTTAACAAATCTGGAAAACCTTGTAGCTGCAATGTTGTGTCTCCATAAGGGACAGTTGGCTCCAGGAGATAAGTGGGAGTCGGTGCCTGTCCTCGAGAAGGAGAGAATGTTCCTTTGCTGTGTCGGAAATAGTCAACAGGTTCACGTTGAAGTGAAGTTCATATTATTACAGGTTTTGTTTCTTGGCAATTCTGCGGACGCAGACTCTGGGCGGAGCCAGGAGTCGAACAGATCTAACATGACAATTAAATTGATTTCATTCCCTAACACAGGATGACAAGACTGGAGCAACGACACTGGATAGGAGAAAGTCTCATACTTTCTAAGATATGAGGTCACTAACCTTTTCTTTTAAGTTTTTTCTGTCACCAACTACACTTTTAACAGTGTTTTAGCCGCGAATGTCGCGCTGTATGTCTGGTCAGGTTGTCAACATAGAACATGTTTGCAAAAGTGCTCAGATGTTTTCAGAGATTTCACTAGCTCTGCTAACAGTCAGCATGCAGAGTGCCCCCAGGGGGTTACGTTAACCGGTTTGTTTACATATTCCACTCTCCGTGTTCCACATGTTGCATTCGCAGATTCTCATTTTCACCGAACGATCGTCTCTTTCCGCCTGGTCTTGTGTCTCTGTGCTTCTGTAACATAAAGAACGAGCTGACATTTTTCTCACGAAACCAGCGATCAGCTCAACAGACCCTCAGTTTACCTGCATGCATCCTCCTCCTCATCTGTCAGCTGTTTAACACCTGCTGCTAATTCAAGAAACACGCCTACGTTACCTGGTGATAGTCACAGTTTAACTGGGCAGCCGGTGCTCGATATAAAGCAATGTCAGCGCATTTTTCTGCACAAGATGAGTAAATATAGTGTTTTCCCCGAGTGCAGAGCTGCTGGAGCTTGTTTCCTTACAGAGCACTTTATAGGTGAACCAGCTTCATCAGCGGCTGATGTCCAATCACCGGCACACAGCTTTGAAACCTCACCTTAGTTTTAGCTCTCAGTGGTTAAACGCTGGACTTCATTCACTCAGGTTCTGTCTGTCGGGTCACGTTTACTTCGCTGTTTTATTTACAACTGAGCAAATCGGTTTGGCTGAGGTTAAAGTTATGTTTCATAACTGCATAGTTTTACAGACGTTTAATGGTTCACTGGCACATGTGTTAGACTGAACTATTCGCTTTTCTTTATCTGGTGTGTTTTGAATTTAACAGTGAATTTTGAGATTAAACTGACTTTTAAAATGTTTTTATACAAAGAGGAAAGAGAAGGCGCATTTCCACCGAGAGGAGCAGGGTTTGCAACAGCATGTTCATCATGAAGTCTGCAACCTGGACAGTAATATTATATCATCTGTTTTTTAATAGTTATTCAACTGTATTCTAAGCACCAGCTGTCTGTTAGAATGTGATTTTTCTCTCTCTCTTTTTTCTTTTTTTTTTGCTTTTTCGGTCATGTTATGTTTAACTGTCAAAGGTTTGTTACAAACTATGAAACGCATCGTGCAGACTTCTGGATGTTAGAAGAAAACTAATACTGCTCATGAATGAGACTAAAGGCAGGAAGGTGTCCTTTAAAACTAAACATGTTAATAGGACCTCCCTATTTATATAATAGTTTATGATATAGCACGTGTATATCAGTAATAGCCTACTGATTTCAGTGTAGTGGTGAACAGTCACACAGCTCACGTAGGCGTTATCTGTGATACTCCTTGACTATAAATTATCCAAGTTAACTTCAGTTGACCATTCAGACAGTTCTTTTGCAATGAAAAACATAAACACCCATGCTGCCGGCAGGTTTCCTCAGTGCCAGCTGTTAACATTATAGCTGCTCATGCAGTAACCATGGTAACCACGGACTCTGAGCGGCTGGATCGACGGAGGTCAGACAACAATTTTACATGTATGATCTTAGAACAGGACACAGCCACTATACGTGCTGGCCTCATATCAAATGTGAAGGCAGAATGAGTCTATGTTTGACGTTTGCTTTATATCTAATCTTCCTCTCAAACATTTAAACAGCAGCGAGTCTGCAGCTGAGGGAATACAAACTCAAATTGTCGGAACAGGTTTGCTCGTTTCTTGGATTCATTTGGTGATTTATTAAATGTATAACTGTTATTCTAATCTGCTGCTGAGTCTCTTACACTTTTCTTTATGCTGTATATTTTCACGTCTCTGGAATAGTTGGCAGTTAGATAGTCAGCTGGGAAACTCTGTGTTAACTCATGGAGCTGATGATATCGTGGATATGCTGACCTCGCTCCGTGGTGTACAGGGCCGTTTACCCTCATGATTAATATTCACAATAAAAATATTAGCCGAACATCATGAAGTCTGTATGTGTTTCATAGTGTCGAACAACCTTTGTACAGTTAAAGCCAGCAGTTACTACATGACGGAAACACCAACGTTATCTCTTTTTATGCGTTTATACACAGGTCACGCTGATTACTGAACAAAAACCCAAAGATCAGATGTTAAACAGATTTATTTGCTCTCTCTCCTCCTTAAACATGTTTTTAATGTTAGTTATAATTCAGAATTGGCGACTGAAACACGTAGGACACATAAGAACATCAGGAAATAAAACACAGATAAATATAACCTCAGTAAAAGAAGTCAGCGGGGGTTATTACAGCTGTGTACCGGGGCCTGTGCTTTGTCGGCGGTAATAATAGCTCGATTGCTTGCGAGGCGAGCGGGTCTATCCCACGCTTTGCCGTGAGACTGGGCAGACATCTCCGAAATCATCGAAGCACTTTTGCAAAGAGGCTGTATCTTGACAAACCGACCACACATATGAAGATTAAACCACTACATTCTCGGCTAAAAAAAATATTAAAACGGTATTTGGTGACACACAAACAGGGTTTTTCAAAGTTCAGTTCTGTTAGTTTCCACATGCCGGTTGTTGTGTGCTAGAAACAATGGCCACCAGGCCAAAGCAATGGTTTTGACTCGATCAGCGTTAACCCCGCCCCCTGAGTTTGTTGGGTTAGGCTCACAGATAAAATTAATTCAAAATGAGAGCCAGGCGCCAGGACTGCCAAAATGAAATAAATAAATATATCATTAAATAATTAATTAAATGTGTCAATAATTAATTAATTAAATGTGTCATAACTATTTATTTAATTAATTAATTCCAATTTTAATTAATTATTATCACAAAGTCTAGTTCTGCCTGCGTGTCACAAAGTCTTGTTCTGCCTGCGTGTCACAAAGTCTAGTTCTGCCTGCGTGTCACAAAGTCTTGTTCTGCCTGCGTGTCACAAAGTCTAGTTCTGCATGCGTGTCACAAAGTCATGTTCTACATGCGTGTCACAAAGTCATGTTCTACATGCGTGTCACAAAGTCATGTTCTACATGCGTGTCACAAAGTCATGTTCTACATGCGTGTCACAAAGTCTAGTTCTGCCTGCGTGTCACAAAGTCTAGTTCTGCCTGCGTGTCACAAAGTCATGTTCTACATGCGTGTCACAAAGTCATGTTCTACATGCGTGTCACAAAGTCTAGTTCTGCCTGCGTGTCACAAAGTCTTGTTCTGCATGCGTGTCACAAAGTCATGTTCTACATGCGTGTCACAAAGTCTAGTTCTGCCTGCGTGTCACAAAGTCTTGTTCTGCATGCGTGTCACAAAGTCTTGTTCTGCATGCGTGTCACAAAGTCTAGTTCTGCATGCGTGTCACAAAGTCTTGTTCTGCCTGCGTGTCACAAAGTCTATTTCTATGGAACGCCAGGACTGCCATAATGAATTAATTAAATACACCATTAAATAATTAATTAAATGTGGCAATAATTAATTCAAATTGGAATTCATTAATTAAATAAATAGTTATGACACATGTAATTACGTCCATTTTAATTAATTAATCAAAATGGACGTCAGACGATTTTTTTTTTTTTTTTGAGAAATGAGAGCGGCAATCCTTAAGTTGTGGTGGCTCTGCTTTTGGGTCAACACATAAAGCAGGTAAACAAACTTAAATCCTGTATGTCTTTGAGATTCTATGAACACTGGGCAGATCATTCCCAACAGCCGTGTTTTAAAACTCTTAAAAAACAGCTGTTGCATCCGTCTGCGTCTCCCCATTGATCTTCACTGTAGCTCATCATCCCGGAGAGCTCACTGAAAGCTTTCTCCCAGCTGTAACTGGCAGCTTTGTTTTAGCAGCACCAGAACTTTCTGAAAAAGCTCTGAAGCATGCTTGGTTGTATTTAAAAATGTGATAGATACCGCTTTGCTCCCGTATCTGCTTCATAATCCGCTCAGCTGTTCGCACTGCGGGGAAACACTGGGACACAGCAGCATCATGAACTCCAGCTATAGGGAGATTTTTCAGCAGCAAAACAAATAAAGCCAACGTGAAACGATCAGTAAAAAACAAAGACTGCTCTGAGAGTTTGAATTATTAACTGTATTTATTGATGTGTGGTTAAAGAGTATCTTACGTTCAGTAAGTAGGGGCAGGTCCCACCTTCCTCACCTCTGGTTGGATAGAAAGTCTCTCCTACTTACTGATGATTAAGATACTCGCTCACGGGGCGGGACAAGTGTGTCTGAGAGAGGGAGGGCGTCTCATGAGACCATCAGTGTTGCCAACGGTCTCTGACAGAAAGTAGCTGAAGTTGCCCCAGGGTGTCACACCAAAATAAAAGCAGGGGGGGTAAAGCTCCCAGCCTGAAATGTTGTCCCAGTCCAGGCCTGTGCATGACTGTCTGACTGCTTGTTTTAAGTTTAAAAATTAGTTAATGCTAGCTTTTTCTAAAATATTGAAATGGCAGATGTTAAAAAATAAAACAAAGTACTACTGTATCCCACTAGTATGTGTGAAAATACTCACTGTTGCTGCACCCAAGTTTTTTTTTGGAATTGTGGGATCAAGTAAAATATTTTTGAATATATTTTATATTATATTGGGTAGTGTTAGAACGTCAGTGCTCAATAATTGTTTTCATAATCATACGTCCCCAATTATTCAGCGGGCCACATATAGAAACCTGGTTCTTTTAAACACCTTGGGTCCAAATTAATTTTGAATATTATATGTCTGGGCTATAATTTGGAGAAATACGGCATGTTCTGTGAAGCATATTACATCTATGAATATGATCTATGAAGCTAATTCCATGACGCATGAATATTAACCTATGCAATTGCAATGCCTTTATTTTAGTGAGGTAAGTACACAATCTGTTATTTCTGCATAACAGACCCTTGTTAAGTATAACAGACAGACAGACTTCTCAGATAAGAGGAGCAAAGAAAAACTGAAGAAGAATATTCCCCTTATGTTTAATTTCTACCTTCATTAAAGAGACTCAGGTTGATAAAAAAACTTGTAACCAGGTACATGTCTGAAAATTTCTTTTGTGTAATGTATTTTCTAATTTTTGTTGCATGAAAAATCTGTGTATGTGGACACTAACTATTTGCCCTCTTTTTCAGGTCCTCACGTGTGTCCTTTACAAGCAGAGGCTCGCTGATCGACGACACTGTTACCAGTTCTAGGGCTGACGCACCCAACCACGTCCCCACCCCCGGTGTATCCTTTACAGGTATGCAAGTTTCTAAATGAAATAAATCACATTGACCTTGAAAATGTGGTTAATCTTAACCAAAGTCCTCAGTTATGTGAAAATGAATTGGAAATGCAAGTTGTGCAACTTCACAACCACAAAAAGATTAGACCTGCTGAAACACATCAGGCTAATACATGGGCATTTTGGTCGAGTCCACTCCATACCCTGCCTTCATGCAGATTGCCCTTGCACTGTCAAGCCATGGGGTGCATTAAGGACACATTTGTCAAGGCATCATTCACAGTCATCCCAGCCAGGCAACATCCTTTCGTTCACATGCATTGTCTGTAATTCATGCTCTTTTGACAATGAGAGGAAGTTTTTTGAACATCTTGGTGCCCATCTAAAAAAGTTTGAAACTGTGCCATGTGTTTTTGAGGATTGTGATTATCTTTTGCAGCTTATGCCTGCCAAAGGAGGAGCTGCTGGTTCCAAGATGAGACCTCTGCTGGACACTTTGAATGACGTATGTTATTTGACGTTTTTCACAAATATGTAATTATGGAGGGCTGCGGTGGTTTGCAAGAAGGTCCTGGGTTCAAATCCTGGCCCAGGGTCTTTATGCATGGAGTTTGCATGTTCTCCCTGTGCATGTGTGGGTTCCCCCTGGGTACTCCGGCTTCCTCCCACAGTCAGAAAACATGACTGTTAGGTCAATTGGACTCTCTAAATTGTCCTTAGGTTTGAGTGTGTGCGTGCATGGTTGTTTATCCTGTCTGTCTCTATGTTTCCTTGTGATTGACTGTCCAGGGTGTACCCAGCCTCTCACCTGTTGAAAGCTGGAGAGAGGCATCAGCCATGTTTTTGTTTTTAAGTAATTCAGTCTTAATGTATGTAAATCACTCGACTTAGTCTTTTCACTAAATTGTATCTCCCTACAGACACAGAGCATTGAGAAGAAAAGGGATGTTGTTATCTGCTGCCTCATTAGCTACCTCGCGGAAAGACAAGAAGATCTTTTTCATGACTGCCAGGTTTGTCATATTGATAACAGATTACTTATTAACTCAAGGGATCCTAATGTTCTTCTCTCCTGTCCTCTCCTATCCCCTGTTCTCCCCTTCTCCATTCATCTTCTTTCCACTCCCCTCTTTAGATCAACTGAAATATATTGAAAAAGCATCTTAAATAAAATAAAACGTGTGTATGCTTTTTCTTTCTTTCTTTTTAACACGTAGGAATGTGAGGATTACACAGACAATATGATGAAGGTGATCGTGATCCACGACATCATGGCTGAGGAGGATCCATCAGATGTGTTCATTGTGATTGAGGGAAACCAAGTGATGGAGGGATGTGGAAGCCGAACAAAGGCATGTGTACTGCTGATGGGACTGATATATGCTCTCAACCTCGAATATCCGAAGGAGCTGAAGAACACATTTGACACTTTTGAAAAACTGTTTTTGGAACTTGACGGGGCGAAACTACTGAACAAGGTCCACGACCTCAAAAATAAGCTTATGCAATGCACACACATTTCCCCTCTTGTTCCCAGAGGATCTTTTGTCCAGACATAGCTTGATGGAGCTGTAATTTTTCTTCTGACAGCAAGCACAGAAACTATTGAATGTTGGTGATAGTGTTCTGTTCTATCTATACATATGTTTGATAACGTACATGCACAGAAACAACCTCGTAGAGTTTCTGTGCTTTTGGCTTTTAAAATGGACTAAGTGGCCTTTGAAAGTGTTGTCTGCATTAGCTGTTGTGTTGCACTTTATTCTGTGTTTTTATGGAATAAAAACATTGAGATAATGAACCATTTGAATATCTTTTTTGGGGGGGTACATTTTACCTTATATGAATAGGTAATGTTTATCAACTGATAATAATTAAATTTTATTAGTAATTATCAGGTATTACCAACTAGCAAACAAGAGATAATTTTACCTAATTTCAATGAGTAAGTAGCTGTTGAATGTATACATAAATATGGGGTAAAATTTACCCAATTTAATTAAGTATTTCATAGCTTTTTATTGAAGCTATTTTATACACAATATATTGAACTAAATCTACCACAAAAAAGGCTATGCAAATTGTTACCTCAGATTTATTGGGTAAATTCTATAGATGAGTTTTTACAGTGTACTCTGATGGACACATGAAAGAGCAGTTTGGGGTTCAGTATCGTGTCCAAGGATACTTTGAGATACAGACCAGATCAGGCAGCGATCGAACCTCCAACCTTCTGATCGGTACTAATTGGACGTTTGCTGCTGCACATGTAGCATCACAGCTTAGAAGATGGTGGTGTGGAAATGTGTTTCCCATTAACAATTGACTAAGAAACTCTTAGTCAAGGGTTAACATCACTAATGTCAGTATTTTCACTGACTCTAAAAAGGCACTGATCTTCATTAGATTAGATCAACATTGTGCCTTAAACCTGAGCTGTACAGGAAAATAGATTTCTGATACACACATGTACATAAACAAATAAAGAGAGATGTTTCCCACCTGCTGAGAAGACAACAAATGCATAACCTGATTACACCATTAATCTCATATCCACTGATTTCTGGCACCTACAAGTGAGATTGATTTCACTGTCCTGCTGTCTTGGCCTTTAGGAGAACAGTGAGACAGATGAAGCTTGCACCAGATGGTGGAAACACAATGATCGTGGTCTTAGACACAGCATCCACACTCCGTACATGATAGTGTGTGTGTAGAGCTGTTTGTTTGATGTTTGTTTGATGTTCAAGCCCCAGGGAAGTGGGCGGGGGCATAGGACCTCTGGGGCCCTCTTCCTGATGGAGCCCTACCTGACTCCTTTCACTGCTAAAGCAAGAATGGTGCCAAAGCTCATTGAAACAATACTTCATTTCATCAGAATCATTAAATGATTCTGTTAAAAACAACTGCCCAGTGTACTTGCATGGCTTTAGTATGTGAAAGAGTGAACCAATAAAAATGTGAAAAGAATGGATTTGTTGATTTTACAGGGATATGCTAAAATACTTTGAACTCATTTGTTTGTACCCATAAAGAGACCACCAGTCCTTGCATTATGACCATATTTCAAAGTTAGTGTTTAATAAGACATTATTAACTTTCAAATCCTTTATTGAGAAAACTGAATTGAAATTTCAAGATACACATTTAGACATTATATGTATCAATTTCATACTATGTTTGCACCTCTGAAGCCCAACTGATCCCCCATGACTGCATTTAATGTCAATCATTTATATGAGATGAGCAAAGTCTGTGTATCAAAAAGTTTCTGACAATATTGCTGGACATAATTGAGCTATTGATGTAAAAGTGCCTGGTTGTGTTGCACTGACCCTATGTTACTAAATATAGGCTGTCATATATTAACTGTTCCTCTACGTTCCTCAATGAATGCAGCCATTATTACACCCCTGAAAACAGGAATGAAAGAATCACAAGAGTGATTTTGTGTTGTTATCTCACAGAGTAGTTTAATGCAATGAGGAGAACGTGCAAAAGCCCCCTAGTGGAGATTGGAGACACTACCAATTGATCCCAGAAACTAGCCGATTAGTATTGTACAGATCGCAGTTCTCGTGAATAAAATGACAACCATTGATGCAACATGAAAAATAATAACTTTTAAAATATTTTCATATCTTATTTACATTGTCTTTATGCTTATGTCAACTAAGATGAATGTGCATTAACTGTATTACTTTTTACTTTCAGTTGTGAACCCTTTTTATATATAAGAATAAGAATACCACATGACTGTGGCCTTGTGTTATACCCTCACTGCTGCAGTGATGCTGCAGACAAACACAAACATCGTGATTAGACATTCAAGAAGAGCCTCTTAAAGATGAAGGTCTGTGTCTCTTGACCTAAACACATCATCCAGTTAAATCTGATTTATGTTCATTAATGCCCCTCACACTGTAACTTAAAGTAATAAATCGGTCACTGATTAATTACAGAAGTACGTCTGTGAGCATAAAGATGTAAGCCTTGGACCATCAGGATAAAATGTGGTTGGGAAACTTAACAAGCTTTGATAAAACTTCATCAGTAGTTGGAACAAGACCTCAAAACCTTCGATCACCACGGGTGGTTAGCAGACTGTGGTTGTACCATGCAGCCTAACAACATGCAGTAAATTGCAGGTTAAAGCAGTTTGCTAACACATTGTTAAACGAGGGAAGGGAACTAATGTGGCTGTCACATTACCCTTTTGTCCCATTTCATCCCAGAACTCGATTTAATTGCTGCTCACTTTCTACAGTACTTAAAACTGATCAGTAGGACCTGAAACTGCAAACATTCAGGCCAAGAATCAGTTGGTGAACATATTAATCTACTACAATTAGCAAAAATGAATAAATAAACAGAAGAAAGTTACAGTGATAACAGAGTCATGCAAGTTTTTGACCAGGAGGTTAAAGTCATGCAAATTAGCTTCACCCAGGCTCATGAAAACACTGTCCTGCTTATAAACAGCAGATCATTTGTGTTAGTGTGTCAGGATGGTTTATATTTGAGCTTTTAGTTCACACAGAACAATTTTTATTATTTTTTTTAGCGATTTCCAAAGTCTGTGAATCCCCAAATTGTTCAGTTGTTCTTTTTGCTCCCCATGAGGTCACTTTCACCATGTGACAAAAACAACACCCCACTGTACACACTCGGGCCACCAGCAACTTTCTAAATCCTCAATAAAAAGCTGACAGGTTGCATTGATGTTCCAAATAACTTATTAAGAAAACAACTAAATACACAGAAAATGTTATGAAAATTGGTTTATTTTATATCTCATAGTTTTAAATGATGCAATAAAAATATGTATAAAACATCACAAACTGTAATATTTTACAAATGCTTACGTCCTGCTGATGCAATGGAGACATCTTCCAGTGACAGTCTTCATCCGTGTGTGTGTGAGGAGGATCCTAAACCCACCGACACAGAAGTGCATGTTCACAACTCCCTCTGTGCAGGCGGGGTCAGGGGGGTGGTGCTGTGGCCAGTCAGGTATGAAGTGCTGAGAGTGGATCTTTGGTCCTCTGTGCAGCTCTGTCCACTCTCAGCTTCCCTGCAAAGCAATAACACAAGAAAGACGTCATTTTAACACAAAACAGCATTTTCATTGTTGGTAGCTGCAGTATGTTGTTAAAAAGCAATTTTAAACCCAACGTATACACATGAAAAATAAACCTAAACCTAAACCTACCTAAACCTACAATGCTGCTGACATAGGATGATGATTTATACCAACTATTGGAAGAATTTCGCCTTCAATACAGTTTGTTGTCAATGTGAGGTGATAACTTACATAGTTGGAACACAGCACCACTCTCCCGTTTTTCACTTGGTCATCCATCCTTCTCATCGGGTTGGTCGGGGTAAGGCTGTCTTCTGGGTGGGGTGTTAGCTCCATCTTGGACGTAACTGGAAGTAATAACAACTAAAAAACTACCTTTCAGTCACAATGTAATATTAATATTAATGTCACATATCAAGAAAAAAACAATACATTTCACATGTGCGAGTCAGATGTTCTTATATCTATAAAAACAAAAACACAAAGGCAAAGTTTAAAAACACGTTCTAACATAAACTAATCAGAGTCACTGTCATCAAGGGAAAGGGTAAAAGGCCTCTCCCAGAAACGTCTGACTCCAAAACTACCTGAGGATGTTGAAGGGGCATCAAACTGGTCACTTACCTTGCACCTCTTTGCACTTACCTCTTCGGTGCAATGTCTTCTCTGCTTCTCTTTTCTGAGGAAGGAGCAGCAGAGAGAGCAGCTGAGGAAGGAGCAGCAGAGGGAGCAGCTGAGGAAGCAGATGAGAGAGCAGCTGAGGAAGGAGCAGCAGAGGGAGCAGCTGAGGAAGGAGCAGCAGAGGGAGCAGCAGAGAGAGCAGCTGAGGGAGGAGCAGCAGAGGGAGCAGCTGAGGAAGGAGCAGCAGAGGGAGTAGCAGAGAGAGCAGCTGAGGAAGAGGCAGCAGAGGGAGCAGCTGAGGAAGGAGCAGCAGAGGGAGCATCTGACGAAGCAGATGAGGAAGGAGCAGCAGAGAGAGCAGCTGAGGGAGGAGCAGCTGGCGGATCACCAACTGGGGCAACAACTCGAGGGAAGAGTGGGGCGTTGGCCTGGCCGAAAGGCGGCATGGCGATGGGGGCAGCACCTGGAGCAATAGGATGTTGCCAATCGTGCCAAAACGGCTCTGGAGGGTGCTCCCGGATGAGAGGGGAATCATCTCTCTATTCCATGGTGTCATACCCCGAGTCATCGCTAAGCCAATTCCCCCACTCTTCTGAGTCGTTCCAGTCAGATGAATTGTCAGTCTGTTCACTCACCTCTTCATCGTCTACAGGTAGGTAGGGGGGGTACTCACCTTGCTGTTCACCGTCATCAGCATCTGGTCCTTCACGAGAAGAGGGTGAGGGTGAGAGAGGGAAAAAATACTCACCATACTCACCTTCCTGAGCTTCACCAGAAGAGGTGGTGCTCTGGAGACTGTCATCCAGGATCCTGATGACTTCAGGAAGGCCTTCTTCTGCAGGGCGTTCAACCACATAGTCAAGACGCCCTGTGAGGAAACAGTTTTTAAAATAACATTAGGAATGTAATAGACACCCAGTGTTAAAGCAACAGACCTACATCTGTTAGTTTGAGCAGAGGATGAGAGAAAAGCATTTTATGTCAGACTGAATGACACTTCTACTTGTTCAATCTTTAAGTGAAGTTTTTTAATAGAAGACCACCAAACCTCCACCAAGGCAGCTCACTCTGTGTACTTTTAAGGTGACACTATATTGACACTATATATGACACTGTATTTTGTGTACATTCAATTTGTTTTATTTGTTCTTTGTAAGCCTTTATGCAAACACTATGTTGGAATAGGTAATGGATAATAGGTATTGATTTGTAAATAGCCGAACATGAGTAACTTATTATATAAATATATTACAGTAAATTTATAACTAACCATGCAGCTCATTCTCCTGTTTTATTTACAATTCACAATGTCACACATTTTGAAAAAAGCTCAGAGGTTAAATATGTGGATGCAAACCATAATGTAACATTTAGACCACATGAACCAGTCGCATGTCCTAAATATAAAATATATATATATATTTTTTAAATAAAAACACAACCTCCTTGGCAAGAGTAAAAATTGCACACACAAAGCTCTGCAGATATGTCTGAAAATGATGGTCAAGTGAAAAACAAACAAACAAACAGAAACTCTTAACTCAGAATCCACATTTTTAGAAATGTGCACAAGGACTGTATCTGCCATAAGGACAGATACATCTAATCTGTGGTAAACATGCTATCCCTGTGTAAATATCCCTGTGTACAATATCTCTCTCTGCTATCTAATAAGGTTAAAAGCATTACTGTAACAGAAGATAGGTCTTAATGCCATTATTACTACTGTTTTCATATTCTTTTGATATTATTTTATTTGTATTTTTTTTTATCTTTGTGTTTTGCAGCAGAGAAAAAATATAGTTTATGTCAATAAAGCCTTTGATCCGGAGAAGAAAAGGATGTTAGGAGGGGACCTGGATCTGTGTGTTTACACCTGCGTGTTCTGACGCCATGACATCTTGAAGATGCCGTTACCACGGAAACTGATTTTTGGTTATTTTACAAATTTTAGTCCATTAAGCTATTTTTAACCATTTCATTTTAAAGAAAGTAAGTAAGTAAGTTTATTTATTAGTATTAGTATTAGTAATTATCAGGTATTACCAACTAGCAAACAAGAGATAATTTTACCTAATTTCAATGAGTAAGTAGCTATTGAATGTATACATAAATATGGGGTAAATTTTACCCAATTTAATTAAGTATTTCATAGCTTTTTATTGAAGCTATATTATTTACACAATATATTGAACTAAATCAACCACAAAAAAGTCAATGCAAATTGTTCCCTCAGATTTGTTGGGTAAATTCTATAGATGACTTCTTACAGTGCATGACCTTAAAAACTCAGCCTATGCTGGAAAACCCTCCAAAGTGGCCGAATGAAAACAATTCTGCAAAGAAGAGAGGACCAAATTTCCTCCACAGCGCTTAAAACACTCATCACCAGTTATTGCAAATGCTCGATTGCAGTTCTTGCTAGATGACAAAACCAGTTATTAGGTTTAGAAGGAAATGACTTTTTCTACATGAGGTAAAGTTGGAGAGCTGTTTCCCCAAACTAAATGAAATCATCATTTAAAAAACTACAATCTGTATTTACTCTGAACATCTGTGTTAACATTTGAAATTGGAAACATGTAAGTGTAACAAACATGTTAAAACATAAGAAATCAGGAAGGGGCATGTATAGGAATTTCTTTTACTTATGTATTAATCACATTATTTTATTGTATGATGCCTTGGTGCCACTGGATTTTAACATGTCTCACACTCATACAGTAAGACAAATGGTGGGGGTGTAGTAAGGAAGTTGGGGGAAGCAGACAACTCCACAGGAAGAGTCTTTTGTGTCTTCGAGGACTCTGGGAGGTAGCAAGGGAGTGTGAACCTTAAGGTGTGAAACAGCTGTGTACTGCCTTTTGTTCCTGGAGAAGGTATTTAACTGAGAGCCATGCTAGGCTCAGGGAGACTCTGCTGACCGTCTGTCCCGCGGTCATGCAGGGACTTCATCAAGCTTGGTTGTCTGTTCTTTGTGTGTTTTGATTAAAGAATGTTAGCTACCGCTCACCGCTCGTCTGCAGGCTTTATTTGAATGGAAAACGTCCACAACAGGCAAAAAAAAAGCTTTTTGCTTTGATTTAGAGCAGAAGTTTTTTGCACTGCATTTTAAAATGAAAACATATTGCATTTATTTACAATTAAAGACACACAGAGCAGGAAGTGTGTTACTGTTTTACATCCACAGACACACAAGAAAAGAAGCAGGCAACATGAGGTCAAGTTATGGCAATTTTATTTGTGTATTTCAGTACATGTATTTAGATTAGAGTTTTTAAAAAACAAACAAAGGTCCCAAGAAGAAGGATGGGGTGAAAGAAAGGTGGAGAGAGGGGGAAGAAACTATTGATGTCCTCAAACTTGATGCTGCTGGGTCACTTCTTTCTCAGCAGTCTGCTCCAGAATCCCCTCCTGTCCTCGGCTTGCTTTTCTTTTGCCTTCAGTTCTTTGAAGGTTTTGTTGAGCTGCTCCTCGGCATCTTTAAATGTTTCTTTCAGCTGCTGTTTGGCCAGTTTCACTTTGTGTTTGAGGAGCTCTTTAGCTTCCTTTTTGTGCTTTCGTATTTCTTTAAGAGCGTCTTTGCAGTCTTTCTTGGTCACCGCAGAGCCGGTCATTTCTTTCTTCAATACCTTCACCTCAATTTTCTCTTCTGCAAGTTCTTCTTGCACTTTCATCAGTTCCTTCTTCATGTTTTGAGTGTAACTCTTTGTATCTTCCATTTCTTTCTTTGCTTCCTGTGTTTTAATTTTCTCTTCCTCCAACACTTTTTGAGCTTTCTGCAGCTCTGCTGTCCGGCTGTTCTCAGAGGTCAGCTCCTGGCCGAGCCCCGACACCTGTGCCTTCAGCTTATTTTCTTCTGGTGCTTTTGTCCATTCTGAGGTGCCTCCTGACCTCAGTTACTTCTCCTGTCTCTGGCACGCTCTTTTTGCTGCCCGATCATCCGTGTTGGTCTGTCACTGTCCTGCACAGTTTTAATGCAGAGTTGTTAAGGTCAGCATTCTTTTGCTCCCCCTCACTTTTCATCCGGGCTTAATGGGCGTCTCGTCACTGCTCTGTCAGCTGAAGCTGTCTGGAAATCTCCCCCGTGTAGTGAAACGGGCCTTGGATTTAACGCTCTCCGTCTCCGCTGCATGAGATCGTTTTCCTGCAGCAGTGTTGACATTTTCAGGTTGTTGTTGTGGGTCCAGCTGCTGTAGCATTTGGTCAGGGTCACATCAAAGATGGTAGAGGAGAGAGCAAAGATGGTAGAGGGGAGAGCAGGAGTCCAGGTCAGCCTCGGCAAAGCAGCCTGTAATCAAGCATAAAGAGAAAAAACAAAACAAAAACGAAACAAAAGCAGGCGAACAGGAAAATGATGTTGTGTTGGCTGTGTTATTCAGAGAGGGGAGAAACAACGGGGCCAGGCCCTGTGTCAGCCTTCTCTCCCCCTTTTTTTGTTTTTTCTCACCATATAATCAACTCATAACCCACCAAGTTGACAGGACAACACAGGTACATGTTAAAATTCTTAAGATCATGTTTAAAAGCCCAAAAAAGGAATTTTCCTTCATTCAGTAATCATTTGTATTAATCAATCAGCAGAAAACATGTCACAATTTGAATCTTTTAACCACTAAATTTGTCGTGTCATCACTGGTTGGTCAGACCAGTGTCTTTTTTTTTTTTTTGAAGTTAAGCTGTTGTCCTGCAACCCAGAAAGTTTATTTGTTAGTTGTGGATAAACTTCATCATTCAACAACAGGTGTATGTTAAGTTTCGCTGCTTTAACCTTGCTGGAAAATCTTCACGTGTTCATGAATGTAAGCTGTTTTTGCATTGCGTGTGTGTGCGTTTGTGGGTGGGTTAATTTAACTTTTTTCTCAAACGAGGCATTTCTCTAACACGTGCCTTTCTTATACATTTCTTTGGTTGTGTTTTTATTTTGTTTCCCAAATTTTGATTTCCCACCTTAAATAACAGCATTCCATGTCTACAGCCAGGAGTTAGAGCTTGCTTGTGAGATTCAGGGACACATGGTGCTAATAACAATTCAGTCAAAAACTTGCCTGAAAATTTCCAGTGATGGTAACCGATAACTGGAGGAGAAGATGTCCTTTAAGCTTATTTTCAGGGTGGGGACAAAGCTGGGGTCAAGCTGCAAACTTTTGAGCCAAAGCTTGGCCTGTCTGTCGTCCCAATTCTGTTAATTTATCCTTTTGCCGCTGTACTCAGGTTTCCAGGTTGAGAGAAATCCACCTGTATTAACACACTAAAATATTCACTTAGTATTTCTTTTCTGAAAACATCCACTCGCTTCATCTGCCTAGATTTTACTCTCTCTTGGTGCATACTTCACACAGTCAGGCAGTTGCCTTTTATGGGCATGCAAAGTTCCTGTCTCACACACAGCTACTCACCCCGGCAGCTGCAAAGCCGTCTTCACGTCCTCTCTCCACACTCTCAGCCACAATCCTCCATTAATATGAATGTATAAAACCAGTAATAATTATCCCTAGAAACACACCCTCAAGAAAATTCACTGTATACACACAATTCACTGTTCACCATAAAACTGAAACAAATCACCCCCGTATTTATCACTCAATCTTACCCTGCCGACTGAAGTGCCGGTCTAAATCATGCACGATTTGTCTCTTCTATATCAAAACCCAGCCATATATCAAACATTCACCGTAGTCATTCAAAACCTTATTTGTAATATTATAATCAACAAAATCAGCGTTTTTATTACAGGCATGTATCATTGTTTGCAAATCATAATTATAAAACTCAAAAACACGCTAAACAGGAAGCAAAAGTCCTCTGTGCGCTTCACAGCAGCCACCTCATTTGCATGTTCACACACCGTCTAAAAATAGCTCGCAGCGCTGCAGCGCGCTGTCGTCTCACACAGCCTCGTCTCACACACAGCTCTATTATTTTATATTACAAAGACGTCTTATATTTACAATCACTCTCAGGCCTGACAGCTTTAGCGCCTACACAATTTTGACAAATTTAAGTTAACGGGTCCAACCGAAGAAAGTCCAACTTTTTTGTGATCAATAAACCAGTATCAGACTAACTGTTTCTGGCCTAATCTCTAAAATCCCTAACTCAATTTAACAGTGTCCAAAAAAGCGCAGATACCGTTCCAAACGGTAAAGTGGTGCAACCACTAGTTATTCTGGAGTGCCCCAAGCTCCACAGTGACCAACTGACTATCCCTCAAAGAGGACAAGGCCTAGGCGTCCCCGGCCTTGGCAAGCGTTACCTCTGAGCACTGCGCTTCTTAGCGGTTCCACCGCCGTTCTAGGATAATTTATAACACTTTGAAACAACAGTGAACCCCCCAAAACAAGAGTATGACTGAGGCAGGTGCAACCTAGTGGTCAATGGAGCCTCTAACTCACAAAATGACCAATTCCCTATCAAACTACTTGGGCTTCTAACCCAATTTCACTGTTCTACTTTACCTTGGGACTCTAACCCAGTATTATAACTTACTTCAACTTTCAAATCTCATGAGATTTTCATTAAAATCAAAACAGACATCTACCAGTAATTTCAGTGAGTAGACTTTAATTTTATCATGTCCAATTTGGCACACTTTGGAAATAGATTCAACAGGTAGTGCCTTACCTTTGTATAAGCCGGCTTATGCCCACTCACGTCAGACCACTGGCTTGTGCCTGTCTGTTCGACAACCTCGAACCGTCCAAACCTCCAACTTCCACCCCAATACCACAGGACGAGCCCCCAAACTGTTACGGATTCAAATATTGGGGATGGATACAAGAGGAAAAACCAAAATAACCACACTGGTCCGGCCGGGTTGAGTCAAACGATGATTTTAATGATCACACGCGTGGGAGATGGACACCGTACGCAGACAGCATCAGATCTCAAAATAGTGGAGCATTGATCAAACTCTTATAGCCTCTAGTGGCCCCCACCTAATCATAAAAGCCTAAACATTCACATTCTTTCTCTCACACAGCGCCTAAGCTACGACCTTGGCTCCCTGTTTATCTGCTCCTGCTGAGATGGGGCAGAAAACCTCTCCAGTATGTTCTGTTCTCTTCTAATCAGACAAATAAGGCGATGACTTTCTGCGAACAGTATTTCTTATAACTCAGCAGTATAATGCATCATAAAACAATATCATTCGTTCACAATAAATCAGCAGTCTAATGTAATGCAAATCAGTTTAACAAATGCAATAGTTATCACCTTCTTCTAATTCAGGAGAATAATGCAAGCTAAAACTACATAATAATTCACAATCTTTAATTAGGGGTCTAACATGGCATAAAATAATATTATAATCCCACAATCCCTAGAAATGTGTTTCCAGAGTCCCAGGTTTAGTGACTTCCTGTCCACCATCACATTAGCTGAGTAGTTGTCAAATTTGAGGGGAGCAGAGGAGATCAGACACCAGTCAGCAGGTCAGAGGCCATCTCTCATTTCACAAATCAATCGCTTGATTTATAAATGGAACAAACACACCATCAGACCAGGTAATGACCCATTATGAGACAACAGCCGTCTGAGAGGAGATGTTCTGTATCACAAAACATGGGAAACAAACAAACTCTAGGCATTCTGAAATATATAAAGCTCAACAAAAAAAGACAACCATATCAGATCCTGATGTAATTCATGTTGTTGTCTTTATTAGTCATTTAAAAAGAGGTCTAGAAAAAGTGTCCAGGAAGAGATTCTACTATTTATGCAGCACTGCCCCCGTGTGGCCACAAAGACACACAACAGCTTCATTTCTCAGCCTGTTGCCTTCTTTTTCCTTCATGATGTAAACAGTGAATGAACTGAAAGAAGTCAACCCATAAACTGTTAAACTGACATAACAGTCATGATGATTATGTAGCAAGTTGTAGTTGACTTTCTGGTGGTCGTTTTGGTATACAATTTAAAAGCCATTTTCTTTTATAAATACACCATACACTTTGTTCTCGACCATTTCTTTTCCTCATATCCTTAATGGACAGTGGAGGAACACTACATCTAGCTTCTGTTTAACATTTATCCAGGCGCCCCCACACTGTACCTCTACAGAAACCAAGGGAGAGAGACAGACACACAAAGATTTCCACTTGAATCTTGGTCTCAAAATAGAAAAGGTTTTATCACAAAATAATTACAAGAGCACAAATAAAAACTCAAAACCAAAGACAAATGAAATAAAAGGGCAAGGCCCTGCGAATGAACACAGCACATCTTGCACACCTTTAAAATTCACAAATTTCAGTTTTCTTTGTCAGTCTGTGGTATTAAAAAAATCTCAACATGATGACCAATGTTTGACCTTTCACCTCTAGCATAGTTTTCTCTGGATTTCAATCTGGCCACTCCTGAAATGACATTTATCAGTGTATGTACAGCATCCATTTTTGGTTTAGACAGTCTGACACAGACCGTCTCCATGGCAACCTCCGAGACTATTCTTTTCCTAAAAAAAAAAAAAGTCTCTATATGACCACCAACAAACCTGTTACACCATATTTTTTCACCAGCTCACCTTTGCTGAAGGTTCTCATACAAATCTAAACATCTTTTGAGAAAGTCCACATCACTCTGATCTGTAATGAAAACAGAAAAACAATGACAACACCAGCAGAGGCCTCCGACATAAACCTGGCAACATAAATCTAGATAACTTTGCTTCTCTTAAAACATTTAACACAGATTAAATTTCTAACAAATATACCAATATAAATATATATTCCAGGAACAGGACATTCCAGTTAGATCCTCTCCAAACTTATACTGGGCAGCTCAGCCCATCATCCACTTTTACAAAACAGAAAGCCGCCTGATACAACAACCCCAAAAGTGACAAAAATCCACCTCCAAAAAGCAAAACTTCTCATAATGGAAAAACAAAAAAGATTGTCAATCCTATCAAACACTTTCTCTTAATCTAAAGAAATTATTCCAACATCAAACTGTACAATTTACAAATAACTACCAAGTCTCTCATGAGAAAACTCTTGTTCACATTAGAGCTGTGTGGTACACAGTACGACTGATCTCTGTGAGTGATTCATTTCACAAAGTGTTTCAGCCTGGTGGCCAGTACTTTTGAAGGAAGTTAGTAATCTGTGCATAACAGAGCCACGTCTCCATTTCTAAGCAGAGACAAATCTCTGTTTTTTAGGGAGAAGAGAGAGCCCCACGTGATGACTCGATGCCAGTAACAGTCTTTTACAGAAGTCTGCAGGCAGCCCACCCTGTGCAGGAGCCAGCTGACCAGCAGCAGCACTAATCTCCTCCAAAGAAAAGTTAGCATCCAGGACAGCTCTGTCCTCAGAGCTCAGCTGAGGAAACCCCTGCAGCAGCTTCTCCACTCAAGCTTTATTACTTTCCTCCATCCCTAACATGGTGGTGTAAAAGTCCACGGCATACTGACCTGCCCTTGAAGCTTTCACCAGTGGCTTCATGGTGGTACAGTACTCCCTAAGGAATGCAACTTCTGCAGGACTCAACCTGTAAGACACAACAACAAAACCCACCATGACTATAATAGGGATCTTCTGATTTAATATTAAGAGTCTGCTCACGTTTTTAACCATCCATTAAGGAAAATTCACAAAATTTGCAACCATATTGGTAGGTGTCCAATTTTACTCACATTTTCACCTTGAACTCCTCACAAATGCTCCTGATGGCATTTTCCCCCTTCTCATCAATGATGCGTATTATCCTTTCAGTGGCAAGGTAGGTTGAATTCCATTGTGTTGCATTGGGACGAATGATCTGTAGTTCACACTTGTCCTCTACCACTTCATTAGCCAAATGAGACCGGCCAGTTTTGTTCCAAATGGCCTGGCATTTTGCAAAGGTTGCACGGGAGAGCCTCTTGTAGGTTTCATTCATGCTCTCTGCTAGGGCAGCATCAGATGTTGCCACAAGGTTTAGCAGGTGACATGCACATCGCTGATGAGGCGGGAGTTGATACTCCAAACCAGAGTCTTCATCAAGAATTGCACTTGCCTCATGGTAGTCAATATGGTCAGTCAGGTCAATAGTTTCTGGGTCTGCTTCATCTTCAGCTTCATCTGCATCATTTTGTGCCCCAAACATGTGGAAGGCCTTGACAAAGTTGGATCCACTATCAGTTGTGGTTCTTACAACTTTGCCTCTGATCTTGTATTGGCAATGGATATCATCAAGCGCACCAGCAAGCATGTCAAATGTGTGAGACCCTCTCAATCTTTTGCATGCTGGTGCTGCAGATCTTCTTTCCAGGGACTCTTCCTCTATCCAATGGCATGTGACTCCAAGGTAACTTTTCTGATGAGCTGACCAACAATCAGTAGTGGTAGCAACAAATCTGACTTTATCCAATGCTGCAACCAAAGTCATCTTCATGTGATCAGCAGCTTCACAGATTCTGGCACAGACAGTGGGTCTGGAGATGACTTTGGCTTGAGGTTGTAATGTGGTAACCAATTCTTTGAAAGATGGCTGTTCTACCACTGCAAATGGCTGTAGACCCTCACATATGAAATTGATGACAAGCTTGTCAACAGTTGCTTGTGGAACATGTTTGTTTGCAGCTCTCAACATCAGGTCTGGTAACTTGGCTTGTGTATTTGCTGAGAGCTTGTTTGGTGTGGCTGTGGTCTTTCGCTGACGAGATGTTGATGCCACAGTGATATTGTACTGCTCAATCTTCGATGGATGTTTCCTCTGTAGAGATAAATATTATCATACGTCAGGTTCATACATTACTTCATAACATCACTGTGATTAACACTAAAGGAAAACACATTTTTAAAACATCATTCAACTAGACATGAGCTAATCTTTGATTGTTTAGCATAGTATAAAAGAGTGGTGAATTTGATCAAATCTTGCAGATATATTGCTGTATTTATTTACAAATGTAAACCAATTTTGAACGATCATTGCAAAAAACATGAATTTCTGTATACATTCTAAGTTCTGTAATCTGTATACTATCTGTAAAAAGAGTATCGACCAATGTATCAGTATCTAAATTTTTAACTCCTTTTTATCAGTATCACCCTAAAGTTTTCAGTATTAGTCAGGTCCTAAAAATACTAAGAGAGCAAAATATGTGTATATAGCAAATCTAATTTAAGAAAAGGGATCACATACACAAAAATGCTGCCCATACAGCTAACAAATAAAAACAATCCACATTATGTTCTTTAAAAAAATATATCATATTGGGAAACATATAACCCTACTGATTAAGAGCCATGTCACTATGATAGACCTATATCAGGCCAATGATACTGATCAACTGATCCATCAATCGGGCTCTGGTACATGTCAGCTGAGAGCTGGAAGATTAATTTGAGATGCAGCTCAGCACTGTGTTCAAGTTTTTGTTTTTGTTTTTCATAGGCCAGCTGATTGTAGGCCTGTGAGTTTTAAATGACTACAAATTTAATTTATTGTAATGACGGTGGTTATCCAAATAATAAGCTAAAACATTCCTATGAATTGTAGCTCAATTATGCATGCACACACGCACATTAGCTAGCTCCGTCTTATTTTACTATCAGGCTAACCAATGGCGGTGACAATATCTTAGCCAAACTAATAACCTTAACACACATGAAAAATAAGAAGGCAATATTGTACACGTATAGTTGTAAAACCTCTTACCTCAATGTGTTTTTTTAAGATTAGACGCTGAAGTCTTGTAAGCTGAAATGACTGTAGAGGTCAAACAAAGTTTGCACTGCATCTGGACGCTGTCTCCTTTTCTCCCTCTGTACATGAAAAATTCCTCCAGGTATGGCCACGGGCACGCGTCCTCCGTCTTTTCTACGTCGTTTTCATGGTTGACAGTGTTGTCCTCTGTCTCCATTTTGGCTTCTTTGTCTCGAAATCTTCCGTCTATAAAGTAGTTTGTACTCCAACATTTAGCACCTCTAGACACCTGTGCCTGCTGCTGCAGCGCAGTTTATTCTTTGCTTATGTCTTAAATTGGCACGTGTTAAGATATTCATTGTGTGTACTCATGTTGTACAGTGTTTAACTGGATTATGGTTACTGTGGTTTAACAGAGACAGTATTTTAGTTGTCACCACAAGGAGGCACTGTTTCATTGTAAGATCACGGATGCTGCGTCATCACGCCCCTAAGAAGAAAAAAGTACACCACAACGAAAATGGCACCCATGAGGAAAGTTTTGCCGCGTGTTGATGTGGAATAAAGTTCCCAAAATATTAAGGACATTTTTGACTCCGTTGTCATTTTCCTTCGAGTTGATCGCTGTGATGCTGCAATACTCAACAGCGCGGTTGCGATTGCACGGCCTTATTGGCTGCAAAAATGCAGAGAAAGGTTTGAATATTAATTCAAATTGTGGGCGTACTCAGTAGCGACTTTTGATTTTATAAGTAGCGAAGTAGATTACATGGTGTAAGTTGTACTCAAGTATGAGTAAAATTACACACTTGAAAAATTACTCATAAAAGTACAAGTACCCAAAAAATCTACTTAATTACAGTAACGTGAGTATTTGTAATTCATTACTTCCACCCCTGACTGTAAATGACCATAAATTAACTGTAAATTACACTGCTGTGAGCTCCATTCATATGTGCACATGTGTTGACAACCGTAACCATGGCCGCTGAGGGTATATAAATGCTGCACAAGGTTCCAAACGTCTGTTTACACTTGCTCGTGGACTTGTTTCGACCTGCTCCAACCTCAGCCTGTGGAAAGCTAAGTTTTGGAAAACACTTTACTGAAAGCGGATTTAACTTGAAAGCACAACAAGTACTTCATCTGTGGATTGTTTGTACTTGTTTTTGTTTTTCAAGTTTGAAGATGGCTCGCCGTGGACCCGGACTCCCCGACTGTCACCTGGACTTCGCTGCAGGTACGTTTGAAAATTTCTTTAAATGTAAATTACTGTAATAATTTAACAAGTTCCAGTGTGAATATCAAGTTTTAACGTGATCAAATATGTGTATTCCAAGATTGTTTCTCGTAAATTGTTTGTATGCTTTAAATTTTCCGGGAGAGGTGTAGAAATTATTAACGACTGGTGTATGAATATGAAAAAAAGGTGTTACTTTGATTTGAAGGCTTCAAATTTGACACTTTTCTTTAAAATGAAATGGTTAAAAATAGCTTAATGGACTAAAATTTGTAAAATAACCAAAAATCAGTTTCCGTGGTAACAGCATCTTCAAGATATCATGGCGTCAGAACACGCAGGTGTAAACAGATCCAGGTCGCCTCCTAACATCCTTTTCTTCTCAGGATCAAAGGCTTTATTGACATAAACTATATTTTTTCTCTGCTGCAAAACACAAAGATAAAAAAAATACAAATAAAATAATATCAAAAGAATATGAAAACAGTAGTAATAATGGCATTAAGACCCATCTTCTGTTACAGTAATGCTTTTAACCTTATTGGATAGCAGAGAGAGATATTGTACACAGGGATATTTACACAGGGATAGCATGTTTACCACAGATTAGATGTATCTGTCCTTATGGCAGATACAGTCCTTGTGCACATTTCTAAAAATGTGGATTCTGAGTTAAGAGTTTCTGTTTGTTTGTTTGTTTGTTTGTTTGTTTGTTTTTCACTTGACCATCATTTTCAGACATACCTGCAGAGCTTTGTGTGTGCAATTTTTACTCTTGCCAAGGAGGTTGTGTTTTTATTTAAAAAAAAATTTTTATATTTAGGACATGCGATTGGTACATGTGGTCTAAATGTTACATTATGGTTTGCATCCACATATTTAACTTATGAGCTTTTTTCAAAATGTGTGACATCGTGAATTGTAAATAAAACAGGAGAATGAGCTGCATGGTTAGTTATAAATTTACTGTAGTATATTTATATAATAAGTTACTCATGTCCGGCTATTTACAAATCAATACCTATTATCCATTACCTATTCCAACATAGTGTTTGCATAAAGGCTTACAAAGAACAAATAAAACAAATTGAATGTACACAAAATACAGTGTCATATATAGTGTCAATATAGTGTCACCTTAAAAGTACACAGAGTGAGCTGCCTTGGTGGAGGTTTGGTGGTCTTCTATTAAAAAACTTCACTTAAAGATTGAACAAGTAGAAGTGTCATTCAGTCTGACATAAAATGCTTTTCTCTCATCCTCTGCTCAAACTAACAGATGTAGGTCTGTTGCTTTAACACTGGGTGTCTATTACATTCCTAATGTTATTTTAAAAACTGTTTCCTCACAGGGCGTCTTGACTATGTGGTTGAACGCCCTGCAGAAGAAGGCCTTCCTGAAGTCATCAGGATCCTGGATGACAGTCTCCAGAGCACCACCTCTTCTGGTGAAGCTCAGGACACTGATACCCAGCGTATCAGCGAAGGTGAGTATGGTGAGTATATTCTTATCTCATCCTCCCCCTCTTCTGATGAAGAACAGGACACTGATACCCAGCGTATCAGCAAAGGTGAGTATGGTGAGTATTTTTTCCCTCTCTCACCCTCACCTTCTTCTCATGAAGCACCAGATGCTGTTGACGGTGAACAGCAAGGTGAGTATGGTGAGTATTTTATCCCTCTCTCACCCTCACCCTCTTCTCATGAAGCACCAGATGCTGATGACGGTGAACAGCAAGGTGAGTACCCCCCCTACCTACCTGTAGACGATGACGAGGTGAGTGAACAGACTGACAATTCATCTGACTGGAACGACTCAGAAGAGTGGGGGGATTGGCTTAGCGATGACTCGGGGTATGACACCATGGATGAGAGAGATGATTCCCCTCTCATCCGGGAGCACCCTCCAGAGCCGTTTTGGCACGATTGGCAACATCCTATTGCTCCAGGTGCTGCCCCCATCGCCATGCCGCCTTTCGGCCAGGCCAATGCCCCACTCTTCCCTCGAGTTGTTGCCCCAGTTGGTGATCCGCCAGCTGCTCCTCCCTCAGCTGCTCCCTCTGCTGCTCCTTCCTCAGCTGCTCCCTCTGCTGCTCCTTCCTCAGCTGCTCCCTCTCCTGCTCCCTCTGCTGCTCCTTCCTCAGCTGCTCCCTCTGCTGCTCCTTCCGCAGCTGCTCTCTCTGCTGCTCCCTCTGCTGCTCCTTCCTCAGCTGCTCTCTCTGCTGCTCCCTCTGCTTCTGCTGCTCCTTCCTCAGCTGCTCTGTCATCTGCTTCCTCAGCTGCTCTGTCATCTGCTTCCTCAGCTGATCTCTCTGCTGCTCCTTCCTCAGAAAAGAGAAGCAGAGAAGACATCTGCACCGAAGAGGTAAGTGCAAAGAGGTGCAAGGTAAGTGACCAGTTTGATGCCCCTTCAACATCCTCAGGTAGTTTTGGAGTCAGACGTTTCTGGGAGAGGCCTTTTAACCTTTCCCTTGATGACAGTGACTCTGATTAGTTTATGTTAGAACGTGTTTTTAAACTTTGCCTTTGTGTTTTTGTTTTTACAGATATAAGAACATCTGACTCGGACATGTGAAATGTATTGTTTTTTTCTTGATATGTGACATTAATATTAATATTACATTGTGACTGAAAGGTAGTTTTTTAGTTGTTATTACTTCCAGTTACGTCCAAGATGGAGCTAACACCCCACCCAGAAGACAGCCTTACCCCGACCAACCCGATGAGAAGGATGGATGACCAAGTGAAAAATGGGAGAGTGGTGCTGTGTTCCAACTATGTAAGTTATCACCTCACATTGACAACAAACTGTATTGAAGGCGAAATTCTTCCAATAGTTGGTATAAATCATCATCCTATGTCAGCAGCATTGTAGGTTTAGGTTTATTTATATTTTTCATGTGTATACGTTGGGTTTAAAATTGCTTTTTAACAACATACTGCAGCTACCAACAATGAAAATGCTGTTTTGTGTTAAAATGACGTCTTTCTTGTGTTATTGCTTTGCAGGGAAGCTGAGAGTGGACAGAGCTGCACAGAGGACCAAAGATCCACTCTCAGCACTTCATACCTGACTGGCCACAGCACCACCCCTCCTCACCCAGGGTGAGGAGGGTCCTGACCCCGCCTGCACAGAGGGAGTTGTGAACATGCACTTCTGTGTCGGTGGGTTTAGGATCCTCCTCACACACACACGGATGAAGACTGTCACTGGAAGATGTCTCCATTGCATCAGCAGGACGTAAGCATTTGTAAAATATTACAGTTTGTGATGTTTTATACATATTTTTATTGCATCATTTAAAACTATGAGATATAAAATAAACCAATTTTCATAACATTTTCTGTGTATTTAGTTGTTTTCTTAATAAGTTATTTAGAACATCAATGCAACCTGTCAGCTTTTTATTGAGGATTTAGAAAGTTGCTGGTGGCCCGAGTGTGTACAGTGGGGTGTTGTTTTTGTCACATGGTGAAAGTGACCTCATGGGGAGCAAAAAGAACAACTGAACAATTTGGGGATTCACAGACTTTTGAAATCGCTAAAAAAAATTAATAAAAATTGTTCTGTGTGAACTAAAAGCTCAAATATAAACCATCCTGACACACTGACACAAATGATCTGCTGTTTATAAGCAGGACAGTGTTTTCATGAGCCTGGGTGAAGCTAATTTGCATGAGTTTAACCTCCTGGTCAAAAACTTGCATGACTCTGTTATCACTGTAACTTTCTTCTGTTTATTTATTCATTTTTGCTAATTGTAGTAGATTAATATGTTCACCAACTGATTCTTGGCCTGAATGTTTGAATGTTTGCAGTTTCAGGTCCTACTGATCAGTTTTAAGTACTGTAGAAAGTGAGCAGCAATTAAATCGAGTTCTGGGATGAAATGGGACAAAAGGGTAATGTGACAGCCTTCCCTTCCCTCGTTTAACAATGTGTAAGCAAACTGCTTTAACCTGCAATTTACTGCATGTTGTTAGGCTGCATGGTACAACCACAGTCTGCTAACCACCCGTGGTGATCGAAGGTTTTGAGGTCTTGTTCGAACTACTGATGAAGTTTTATCAAAGCTTGTTAAGTTTCCCAACCACATTTTATCCTGATGGTCCAAGGCTTACATCTTTATGCTCACAAACATACTTCTGTAATTAATCAGTGACCGATTTATTACTTTAAGTTACAGTGTGAGGGGCATTAATGAACATAAATCAGATTTAACTGGATTATGTGTTTAGGTCAAGAGACACAGACCTTCATCTTTAAGAGGCTCTTCTTGAATGTCTAATCACGATGTTTGCCATGCAAATACACTGGGCGGTTGTTTTTAACAGAATCATTTAATGATTCTGATGAAATGAAGTATTGTTTCAATGAGTTGTGGCACCATTCTTGCTTTAGCAGTGAAAGGAGTCAGGTAGGGCTCCATCAGGAAGAGGGCCCCAGAGGTCCTATGCCCCCGCCCACTTCCCTGGGGCTTGAACATCAGTGGATTTCCACTTAAGCAAAGCCTCATCAAGTTCCTGCAAACAGCTCTACACACACACTATCATGTACAGAGTGTGGATGCTGTGTCTAAGACCACGATCATTGTGTTTCTACCATCTGGTGCAAGCTTCATCTGTCTCACTGTGTTCTCCTAAAGGCCAAGACAGCAGGACAGTGAAATCAATCTCACTTATAGGTGCCAGAAATCAGTGGATATGAGATTAATGGTGGTAATCAGGTTATGCATTTGTTGTCTTCTCAGCAGGTGGGAAACATCTCTCTTTATTTGTTTATGTACATGTGTATCAGAAATCTATTTTCCTGTACAGCTCAGGTTTAAGGCACAATGTTGATCTAATCTAATGAAGATCAGTGTCTTTTTAGAGTCAGTGAAAATACTGACATTAGTGATGTTAACCCTTGACTAAGAGTTTCTTAGTCAAATGTTAATGGGAAACACATTTCCACACCACCATCTTCTAAGCTGTGATGCTACATGTGCAGCAGCAAACGTCCAATTAGTACCGATCAGAAGGTTGGAGGTTCGATCGCTGCCTGATCTGGTCTGTATCTCAAAGTATCCTTGGACACGATACTGAACCCCAAACTGCTCTTTCATGTGTCCATCAGAGTATGAATGTTAGATAGAAAGAACTTAGGTACAGAAAAGTGCTTGTATGAATGGGTGAATGAGGTGTATAAAGTACTTTGAGTGCTTGAGTAGAAAAGTGCTATTTAAGAACAAGGATGTGCAAGAATTTGCTAGACACGCTCTTCTTTTTCCAAAACTAAAAATGTTATTTCAAATTTGGCAGCCTGTGTGTCAAAGAGACTGAAGAGTAACTAAAGGGCAAAGTCCAGGAATACAGCCAAACTCAGGAGATCAGTTAGGAGCACAACTGAGCAAAGGTGATTCAAAAAAATGGAGAGAATCTCTGCCATGCAGTGCCATGCTGAGCAGACTGGTTTACAGCCACAAGAGAGACTCAGCGTTCACAGATCATAAAATCTTCAGGGAGCAAAGCTCTCAGAGAAACTATAATGCAATCCACAGATAGAATACAGTCAATAAACTCCAAGTGAAATGTTAAACAGTGCATGGATAGCTTTTTGTTCTGCTTTTTCTTCGTATCCTTTTTCCCCTTTCTAAAGTCTCTTCAGAGGCTTTGCAATTTGTCAAACAGCAGCTGGTAAAAAGGCTTTTGCAGTGAGGCAGGGAGCCTGTTCAAACCAGATTATGCTTGATTTGATGACTGCAGAGAACTTGGGGCTGACAGCTCAGATTAGGATCGGTTCTCCCTTGAAAAGGCATTAGTGTGTTCTGTCATGGCAGGATTTCTGTTCAATGTGCAGTTAGATTGAAATCAAAGGGCACCAAAGACACCCAAACCTGAGGGATCATTACGTGACACCCAAAGCATCTGAGCAGTCTTATTCCTTCATCTGTACCAAATTACTCAGATTCACAGACGTCGTGCACAGCAGACCTGCAATACAACAATGAATAACAGGAGTTACGCCTGCGTTGGACAGGTCAAAATGTCACAGGGAGCAGTTCAGTTAAGTTTCATTCCCCTCCAGAAATCACTTCATGCATGATTATCAGGAACCTTTGAGTAATGACAGCACTTAAATGAGTGTTTCCTTACCATAATCCACTTTGTCACCAAGTTTTAGGATGAGAACGTTTTTTTTCTACTTCTATTATTTTTTTATATCGTTGTTATTATTTCTGTTGTAATTTGTGTTTGTTTTTTGTTTGTTCAGTTTTTCAGCCTTGTTGCATTTTTTTCTATTTCCGTTGTGTTTTATTCAACTTCTGTTACATTTTGCAGGATTTTGCAGCTTTTTCTATTGATGGGTGTTTTCTTCAGGGACACCATATTATCATTATCTTTAAAACTGCATTTGAAACTTAATGCTGAGTTTTTACTTTCTGCAGTTGAAGTTATCTAAAGAAACTGTGTGTGGGTGCAGCTGAAAAAACGTCTTTTGGTAAATAACACAGAAATTCTGAAATCCTCTACTGCTTATATCAAACAGAATAAAAGAAACCAAAGCTAAACTCTAAAAGATTATTTATTTCAGCTTGTTTACAGTTATCCACACCTCACAGCTTTTTATGGGTTGATAGTTTTCCTGATCCAATCTGCATACTCAGGATCACAGAGGTCCATGAAGGCAGCCGGTGCTCTGCATACAAAGTCCGGATCTCCCACAAAAGAAGAGATCAAATGTAATATTAGTGCATTCCACAGATTATCAGCCAACAGCCTTGAAGACACACTTAGCCTCTTTTAGTTTTCAGCCTAGAACGAGGAACCACCAGCAGGTTTCTGTCAGAAGACCTCAGTGACCTGCACCTTATAGATGGAAGCAAATGAAGTTTGATCTCAGCTTCATGCTCTTGTTCTGCTCGTGCTCTGATTTGAATTACATGTTCTACACACTTCACTGTATCTCACTGTCAGTTTGTCAATTTGTGACATTAATTCAGAGGAATATGGTGTAAACCAATGATTTATAAACCTAAAACAGCTCATGATCACTAACCAATGCTAACTTTGAGAAGCAATGCAGAACATATTGTGCCCTCTGTGTGGCTAATGGCGCTCTTAAGAGTTGAAGAGCAAAACAAAAGAAAAAAAAACCTCACTCACGAGTCTGCGACTGCGTGCTGACAGAGAGCGAGTGGGTTACTTCTGTGTGACTTCAAGCTGCAGAGGGTAAGGCTCTGACTGTGGTCTGCATATATGTGCCGAGCAGCAATTCAGAATACCCACCGTGCACAGTTTCTGTGAGGTTTGGCATAACTCGATGCATTGAATCATTTTCATATTATACAGACAGAATTATGCAGTAAGAACCAGCAGTTAAATATAGAAACTGTTGTTGAATACTCACTGATACACAGAGGCAAGAGAAGAGGCAGCAGACACAGTGTTCCTGCCATTCACCCTCTAACAACTGCCTTTCTGTCTGAATGGTGACCATTGTATAGTCACCAGTGTCATTATGAAGCCTTATCATGCTGCATGAAAAGCTGCAATACTCCACATATTTATGCAAAGTTACTCATCAGCAGTTTTTGCTTTTGCCTTTCATAAAGTGCTGGGAGGGAAATGAAGCTGAGAAATGAAACTTTGAGTATTGTGTAAACCGTCGATTTATTATAGAAGATCTACAGTATGAACTGACCATAAATGTACTTTGGTCAAGACCTGAATCAAGTTTCATCCAAAGGCTTGTGGCTCAAATTTGAGCAGGGCCTGACAGCTTCAGTAGAAAGACGCTGAGGGTCCTGTCACTGTTGTTGATGTCTCTGTCCTGAAAGATCACAGACTGCCCTGTGATTTGTGGTGTTTCTTGTGGACTCGTAAAAGGATTTATTTATATGATATAGTCTTCACTGATGTCAGATCTCAGGCCAGCTTGAAAGAATTGTGTTTGATCATATAATTACAGTTCCTGATAGTTGGACCAATCACAGCCAAATGAAGTGAAGCTGTTCTGGTGATGGCCCAAGACCATCATCTGTACTTCAGCAAACTGTCTCTGTTCTCTGCACATAAACTAAAAATATGACTATATTATCATGAAAACGTACTAAAGGAATTAATAGTGCCCTTTGTCTCCATGTGACTATAATCTTATTAAACTATATTATTATATTATTTCAATTTCATTTTTATTTATACAGAAAACAAATCACAACAACAGTCGTCTCAAGGCGCTTTGTATTGTAAGGTAGACCATGCAAAATACATACAGAGAAAAACCCAATAACCACATGACTCTCTGTGAGCAAACACTTTGGCGACAGTGGGAAGGAAAAACTCCTTTTTAACGGAAAGAAACCTCCAGCAGAACCAGGCTCAGGGACACTATCTCTACGTAAAAGTAGGGATAGTGTCTGTCTCCTGAATCCAAACAGGAAGCTGGTTCACTAGAACAGGGCCCTGAAAACCGACGGCTCGCCCTCCCATTCTACTTTTAAATTCTCTTTTAATACAACAAGTAAGCCTGCAGTGTGAGAGTGAAGTGCTCTAATAGGGTGATATGGTACTACAAGGTCTTTAAGATCAGATGGGGCCTGATTATTTAAGACCTTGTATGTGAGGAGCAGGATTTTGAATTTGATTCTAAGCCAATGAAGAGAAGTCAATATAGGAGAAATATGCTCTCTCTTTCTATTCCCTGTCAGTACTCTTGCTGCAGCATTTTGCATGAACTGAAGGCTTTTCAGGGAGTTTTTAGGACATCCTGATAATAATGAATTACAGTAGTGCAGCCTAGAAGTAATAGATATTAGAGATACTGCACAAATGGAAGAAAGCAGTCTTACATATTTGTTTAATATGTGAATTGAAGGACATATCCTGGTCTAAAATGACTCCAAGGTGTTACTGGAGGCCAAGGTAATGCCATCCAGAGTAAGAATCTGGTTAGATGCCATATTTCTAAGATTTTCAGGGCCGATTACAATTGCCTCAGTTTTAAAAGCAGGAATTAGAGGTCATCCGGGTCTTTATGGCTTTAAGACATTCATGTAGCTTAACTCATTGGTGTGTGTTATCTGGCTTAGCTAGGCTAAGCTAGAAAATTCCTAAAAATACAGTAAGTGAATACAAGAGAGTTTGCTTCGGATGAAGCAAGTGAAGATTAAACTATGAAATAAGAAGTTATCTATAAGTTTTTAATTATTTTGGCTCTCCAGATAAGCTACACAAAAACACAACCATGTGTTGGAACAGGAAGTGATAGGAAGTGAGAAAAAAGACCTTAGGACAGGTGAGATTGGTCAATGGTAGATGTTATGTATGAACCAAAATATATGGTGTGCTATACAAGCTATCGCCAGTAGCGGGCACTATGCCCAGTTATGTGTGTGTGTAACTTCTGTGTTATGTTAATAAAGAGAATAAGTGGAAATGTAAACAAGCTACCGTGTGTATCAGTCTGACTCTGTATAAGCCCTAATCAGTGTACTGACACTACAGGAGGAAATATAAGGCGAGGAATTACAAGCCTTATCCTGACGCGAGAGCATCCTGACGCGAAACATCTGCGCCTGGTTTGGGAACAGCACCAAGCAGGACAGACGAGATCTGCAAAGAGTGGTGCGCTCGGCCGAACGCATCATTCAATCAGAGCTCCCTGACCTGCTGTCCATCTACACCAAGCGGTGCGAGACCAAAGCTATGAAGATTATGATGGACCTCTCCCATCCCAACAATGGACTCTTCTCACTGTTGAGGTCTGGGAAGCGCTTCCGCTCCGTTAAGGCCAAAACAGAGAGAATGAGGAGGAGCTTCTTCCCCCAGGCTATTCGGGCCCTGAACCAGGTGTAGGACTGGACTCTCCCACACATCACATCACCACATGTACTCTGGTTTTTCTTCATGCACACTTCCTATAATTTATAATGTCTTTCTGCTATTTGCACATTTTTACTGTAAATTTCTAAATTAAATCTGTAAATTTTGTAATAACCTGTAAATTGTAAATACTGTAAAACCACTGTCATTTAATGGTCGGGCATTGCATTGCACAGCTACAAGCATTTCACCTCATGTCATACTGTGTATGGTTGTGTGTGTGACAAATAAAATTTGAATTTGATAACAATAGAGATCTTTTTCTGAAATCATAAAAGGTAGTAAAAGTCAGCAAAACAGCAATTGTTGAAGCTGCTTCCTGTTTGAGGGAACTGGCCATTTAACCACTTTGACTGAGTGTGCTTTTAAATGACCTTTTTCAACAATAAAGCCCAGGAATGACACTGAATCAACATGAAATTCACATTTCTCACCTTTTAAATTGAGATGTTTTTTTCTAGGAGACATTTGAGAAGGACTTGACAGGTATAAAACAACTGGGAGAAGTTAAGAATATTGTTGAAATAAAGAAAATGTGGATGATGAAGTCACAAAGGATGTCATTGACTAGGGCCTGAAAGACTCCTGGTGCGTTTGCTGAAAATGCTATTTTCAAATAACCGAAACGACCCATTTGGGTTTAAAAATTATACTGATTACTGGAAGGTGAAGGAGGACCAGTAAGCGAGTCAATGAAGCAGTCATAAGGACGATGAGGTGTGAGATAAAGAGCTAAACCTCCTCTCACTTTGGTTAAGGGTAAACAGCCTATTGCCCGCAGCATCAGCTAAATTCTTTGTCATAAACACTTTGCAATGAAATTTGGGTTTGGTTTCAGCATGGCTTCGGCCCATCTCAGAGCTCACCCTCACAGCAGGATAACCATGAAAGCAAATTTTGCACAGTCTGAAGAATAAGTTCTACTTTGTTGATGAAACACTAGGAAACACTGTTTGAGGAACCCTCTGTTCTTTTCTAACTCGCTGGTGAAACCTTCAGGTGGCCTTTCTAGAGGTACAAGCTCTCTGAGCTGTGCTGCTGCCTGCTGACCATGTCCATCGTTTTATGACCACAGTATCTTATAATGGATGTCAATCCAGCAGATTATCTTTGGCATGTGGTGGATCAGGAGATTTGCAACATGGATGCACAGCCGACAAACCTGAAGCAACTGTGTGATGCTATCATATCAATATGAAACTGTGAGGAATGTTTCCAGGTCTTTGTTGAATCTGTGCCACAAAGAATTAAGGCAGTTCTGAAGGTGAAAGAAGGTCCAAAACAGTACTGGCAAGGTGTAACTAATGAAGTGGACAGTGACTGTATTTAGTGTCTAGATGTTTTTTTCAGTATTTTATTCACTTAATAGCAGGACAGAACACCACATGACTGTGGCCTTGTGTTATACCCTCTCTGCTGCAATGATGCTGCAGACAAACACAAACATCGTGATTAGACATTTAAGAAGAGCCTCTTAAAGATGAAGGTCTGTGTCTCTTGACCTAAACACGTAATCATGTTAAATCTGATTTATGTTCATTAATGCTCCTCACACTGTAACTTAAAATTGGTCACTGATTAATTACAGAAGTACGTTTGTGAGCATAAAGCTGTAAGCCTTGGACCATCGGGATGAAATGTGGTTGGGAAACTTAACAAGCTTTGAAAAAACTTCATCAGTAGTTCGAACAAGACCTCAAAACCTTCGATCACCACGGGTGGTTAGCAGACTGTGGTTGTACCATGCAGCCTAACAACATGCAGTAAATTGCAGGTTAAAGTAGTCTGCTTACACATTGTTAAACGTGTACTGTACTTAAAACTGATCAGTGGGTCCTGAAACTGCAAACATTCAGGCGAAAGTTACAGTGATAACAGAGTCATGCCAGTTTTTGACCAGGTGGTTAAACTCATGCAAATTAGCTTCACCCAGGCTCATGAAAAAATTGTCCTGCTTATAGACAGCAGATCATTTGTGTCAGTGTGTCAGGATGGTTCATATTTGTTGACACAGAACAATTTTTCTTCATTTTTTAAGGATTATAAAAGTCTGTGAATCCCCAAATTGTTCAGTTTGTCTTTTTGCTCCCTATGAGGATGAGGTCACTTTCACCATGTGAAAGGCCTAGTGGTACGGCCTGTCTACCCTTATTTGGATTACCGTAATGACGACAATATCAACGGCGCGCACAGCGTCGCTGCTTTCAGGAGCCATTGGAAGTTTTAAGGTTGCTCGAACCATTGAATACTTATGGTAAGTGAAAGGGCGTATGCTCCGTGGAAAACTCCATATCCCACAATTCATAGCACACCTCTATCGAGTGTAACAATGGCGGCTGCCACCTTGTTTTTATATTCCTCTTATTTGTGTTTCTAGGTCACAAAATAAACTTTTAAGATATTTTCAGGCGAGAATGTAGATGTGTAAACTTCAAATATCTGCTCATTTTATCAAGACATCCCATATTAGCAACAGTTCTCTTACATGTTGCTGCTAGCTGGCTACCTAGCTAGCTAGCGTGGCTAGCGCCGCTTTGCTCAAAAGCACCCGGGCTTGGCTTACAGTGAGGCGGCTCACACTCGTTTCAGCCCCCGATCGCTCACAAAGAGTCTGTGTCTCAGCTGAACTTGTTTTTCGTTTATATGGGCCGATGATTCAATTATTAATTTTAGTAATGGTAAAAACAGTGAAAGGTGGTTGTCCAGATGCTGGAAATAACTGAAAAATAACTGAGTTGTTTGGTGGTGGCGGCTAACACGGAGCTCCAACAAAGGGTAGCTAGCCACCGGTGTATGACAGAAAGGACATGCGGAAAAAGACACATACGTGGCGGCGAGGCAGCCGCTGATCGACTGGTGGTGGATAACGCGGAGCTCAAACAGATGGCAGCCATGGATCAGGGAAATTGAAGGCAGGAGAAGCAGACCCAAGGCGGCTGCCGGTCAGAGCGTCAGGTTAACTGAATTTCAGGTAAGAAGTTATGAACTGCGCTCTATTTGGGTCAGATATAAACCCAGTTTAGGTGTAGTTTATTTTCGTTGTGCTGACTTTTTACAATCAGTTACAATAACTTACAATAACTGTGTGCGTGCTGAGTTACTGATGTTGAACTTTATTTTATTCATAAGGGTTAGTTGTAGAGTTGCCAACTGTTCCGTACAAACGGAATTGTCCGGCATTCAGAGAAAATATTACCTATTGAGCTGAAAAGGAACACAGTTTGTCCCCTACTTCAGGTAGAACGGAAGAAGACACAAACAGCTGGTAACTGTGCAGGGGTGGATCTAGCAAAGCTTTTGCCAGGGGCCAGGTAGGGCATTAACAGGGAAAGGGGGGCACAAAGATATACTTTTCTTTCTTACTCTCATAAAATATTTAGCTTTTATTAAATAGTTATCTGAATCTTACAACCAAAGTTTGTATAATAAAACACAAGATTGGCTGTAGACCATTGTTAATCATTCAGAACACTGTGTGTAAAAAAAAAAAAAAAAAAAGTGAATGCAAAAGTGCATAAATGTTTATTTTACGTGTTTGGTGTGTGTGGCGGGGCGTGGAGTGCAGTGCCGCTGCAGGGGAAGTGGACCCACCTGAGCGGCATCTGCAATCACGCCTCTCAGGCGTAAAGTCTGTGCTCTCTCGGCTGTTTTTTTTTGGTGTGTGTCAGGCTGTGAGTTGAAAAGCTACAGCCGGCTGTGTGGGTACACCAACCATGTGTGAAAAGTGGTCTATAACGTAATGCTTCAAAGCGTGTTCATGCAAACATTGTCGGGTCTGCCGTGGTACAATGGGACTTCTGCTCATGAACCTCTGTGCACAGCGTCTGCAAATCGGGGCTGTACGAAGTCACCTCATCTTTACACAAAACTGTAAGCTGTCATCTGTGAGGCGTGAGCGGTGTTTGGTTTTACCATAGTTCATGGTGGAGAATGGCTGCTCTGCTGAGTTTTGCTCTCTGTAGCCATTTGAATGGCAAACTACACTGATTAGCAGCATAGGCACACTTAAAATTTCTTCTGAAATTTTCGCTTTCTAGTTCAAATTACACTTTCAGCAGCAACTAGTGAGGTAAAGCAAATGAGAAGCTGTTGTGTTTCAGTGTGACCAGTGCTGCATAAATGTTGTGTTATCTTACCAGGCATGGTCTCTTTATAAATGCCCAACAGAGCCAACAAAAGGACTTTAATTATATGCTCTGTGTTGTTTGTTAAGCTTTTTGTATGTCAGTATGTGCAGATAAACTTTGTTTCTCATGGTTTACTTCATACAAACCGTCTCCTCTCAGATCTCAGAGGACTGATGTCTCATTATGGGTCCCTGCATTAGTGTGATGGAGTGTCTGTGGCATGTTGAAATCAACTGATTGATTTTCGTTAAAAAGAAAAACTTCTGACTGACTGGTGGCTGACCTTCTCTGTTCCTCACAGAATTGCCATTTGTGGATGTGGTCCACTGATCCACATCCAGTCACACATACAGAAGAGGGGGACATTCAATTAAAAACATTAAATACAGATCAAAAGCATAAATGTACTTTACATGAAACAAATGCTGGGTGAGCAGAAGTGGAATTTGCTGTAAGCTGAAGTCAGCGAGCAGCAACATCCTGAGAAAATCATGACTTAGCACTAATGTCCTTAGCTATAGTCAACACAGTCACACACTATGAGGCAGTCCTGTTTGAAATTTCCACCAAATCTACTTTTGTGTTTGTAGTGCTGTGTTTCCTCAGTGGATGCAGATGGTCAAAGTCTGTGTTTTCAAATATGTAGAGTGTCATTTCTCTACATAACACAGAAATAAGAATTTACAAATGAAACAATTATTCAGAAACAAAATGTGCAAAACCCAAAATAAACGAATCTTCAGTTTAGAGCAAAGGAATCATCTATTAATGTTGTGGAGTTGTTAAACACACACAAACTGCTCCAAGATGAATAACTCGGTGTGGAGATCAGGGAAATATTTTACTGCTACTATTCATAACCATCATCATTACCATTACATTAATTATAATTTCATCAAAGCATTTATTCAATAGATTACACATGTTCTTAGTTAAGATTATTACACCTATCACAGAGAGCTTCTGTCTGGTAAAAGGTTAGAAGCATCAACGGGCGGGGTGAGGCTGAGTGCGTTGGAGGTCGAGACACACACACACAAACAGTAGTTAGACTCATATTTAGGTAAGAGTTCAAATAATAGTTTGCAAAAGCTTGTGACTGCAAAATTGTGTCTGCCTAAGGGATAGTTTGTTCCAGGAGATAAGCGAGAGTTAGAAGATTAATAGGAAGCACCTGGCCTCGAGACGGAGAAGATGTCCTTTTAAATGTGTCAAAAGTCGTCAACAGAACATTTGTGGTTTTGAAACTTATGCATGTGTTGTATCTGCTTGACGCATGAGGGGGCGTCATAAAAGTAAACCCTGATGGTATAAAACAACTGCTTGTGTATCGTTGGGCGGAGATCGATGCTGTCTGTGGGCAGCGTTCATCTCCCCACGCGCGTGTTCATTAAAATCACTGTTTGACCGAAGCTCTTCTGGACCATTATTGTTTTGTGCTCACCCTCAATATTTGAACTCGTAACATTTTGGGGGCTTGTCCTGTGACTTGAGGAGGGAGTGAGTTCGGAGGTTTGGACAGAGAAATCCGGGGTCCAGAGGGCGGTCAGATGCGCAGACACGATCCGGTGATCGAACTGAGTGGACAAAGGCCGGCCTATTTAAAAGGTGAGGCACATACCTGTTGAATTATTTCCAAAGTGTGCCAAATTGGACATTGAAAATTAAAGTCTACTCACTAAATCACTGGTGAAAGTCTGTTTTGATTTTGGTGAAATTTTCATGAGGTTTGAAAGTTGAAATAATGATAATGGGAGTTTGTAAGTGACAGTGCTGAGTAAAGAGAAAGCAGTTGGACTGCTAAGAGAGTTTAAAGCAGTTGGACTGCTAAGTGAATTCGGTATATAAACCTGATTATAAAAATACATATGCAATGAAGACACGCTTACACTTACATACATGACATATATTGGGATTTCTGACCGGAGAGAGAGAGAGAAACTGGACGGTTAGGCACTGATGATAGTAATGAAAATGTCTGTAACAAAAAAAAGGGGGAGAGAAGGCTGACACAGGGCCTGGCCCGGTGTTTCTCCCCTCTTTGAATAACACAGCCAACACAACATCATTTTCCTGTTCGCCTGTTGTTGTTTTGTTTTTGTTTTTTCTCTTTATGCTTGATTACAGGCTGCTTTGCCGGCCCTGGAAGCTGAGGCTGACCTGGACTCCTGCTCTCCCCTCTACCATCTTCGATGTGACCCTGACCAAACGCTGTAGCAGCTGGACCCACTACAACAGCCTGAGAATGTCAACAGTGCTGCAGGAAAGCGATCTCAGGCAGCAGAGACGGAGAGCGCTAAACCTAAGGCCCGTTTCACTACACGGAGGAAAATTCTCAGACAGCTTCAGCTGACAGAGCTGTGACGAGACGCCCATTAAGCCCGAATGAAAAGTGAGGCCGAGCAAAAGAAGGCTGACCTTAATAACTCTGCATTAACACTGTGCAGGACAGTGATGGACCAACACGGATGATCGGGCAGTAAAAGGGCGTGCCAGAGACAGGAGGAGCAACTGAGGTCAGGAGGCACCTCAGAACGGACAAAACACGGAAGAAGATGCAGGTTTCACCTGCAGTGAGCATGGACACTGGAGAAAAGGACTGCCCCAACTGGGGCCAGAACCAGGACGGACTGAACTTTGAACAGCAACAATGGTCACAAACAGACTGAAAAGGAGGAGGGCAGGACCCCAGGGCACGCTTCAGGCCGTGGTTTACCCAAGACACCAGAACAGGAAAGTGATGAACACACACACACACACACACACACACACACACACACACACACCTAAATACACTGACCCAGAATGAAGAGAAACACACACACATGTGCACTCGTTGATTGAGTGAGAAATCACACACAAACCCAAACCGAAACGCTGATTCACTGAGAATTGATCCAAATACAAATACACATGCACATGCTCGTGCAATGAAGAGTGATGCACATGCTCGTGCAATGAAGAGTGATGCACACGCACACACATGCTGATGCAATGAAGAATGCTTTGCTAACAAATGCTTATGCTGATATGCAAAATGCTGCACACAAACATCCAAGTAGATAATTTTTATAAAAAGTTATTGATTACTTAGAATGTGTTTTATGTCACCCAGAGGGCATTTATGTAGATTTAAGGGACAAGATCTAAAACAGTTTGGTTATGAAAACAATGTCTGCGCGTGATGTCTGTGTACGGCTGCTCAAGGCCTCGACTGAATTGTTTACTGTGCTTCACACAGCCTGATAAGGAGCAGTGGTACAGAGTGAAAATGAGGAATTAATAGTCAAAGTTTTATTTCGGAGCACCGCATTTTCTGTGATTGAGATTTAATTCAAGGAGGAACAAAAGTTGCTATAGCACCTGAGGTTCTTATTCCCACACAATATTGTCCCGGGAGGAAGCAAAACTTTCCTGTGAATTTCTGGTTGATTTTTGGGTTTTGCTTAGCACTAGGTTGATTTTATCAGTGAGGTTTGGATTGTTTTCTTTCTCTAAGAGAGAGAGAGATGGTTTTATGTTTGGATATGTCTGCAATGGGCCCTAGTAGGTGTTATGTTATTAGTATTTTATTGGGTACGTTTGTTTTTGCTTTTGTTACAGTGCACGGAAATAAGAAAGTCTGAGTGGTGTGATTCACCGGTGGTCATATTTTGTGAGTTTATGATTTAACAGTCAGCTCTTTAAACCAGGCCTGGAAGATTGAAATTTAAAGTGCTATGAAATATTCTTACTGAAAACAGTTGCAAAGTGTGCTTCTCCATGATTATAATGGGCCCTGGAGAGATTCACTTATATGGGACATTGATCACATGAGATGGTCCTGAGCCTAAAAGGATTGCAGCGAGTCAATCCAGTCCAAAAAACAAGGAATTGTTTTCCTTTAAAATGATGACATCATCTTGCTGGTGATGGATGCTCGAATAGGTCGCGCGTGAGACTCCATTAGCAGCAATATCTGGTATGAATGTGTGTGGATGTATGCATGTAACTGGGCTGTGATGGACTGACGACTAAAAGTTTTAACTGACTTGATACGGAGACAAAAACGGTACCGACTTTAGGATTAGTAAATGTCCACAAACAATTCACCCAGCCTGTAAAAGAAGGGTGGATGTTTTGTCTGGCTTTGTTTTGTTTTTGCAGGAGCAGAAGGATGACAGAGACTAAAGGGGGAGAATGTAGCTTCACATGAGAGTGTGAACTGCAGACTGAACCCTTTGGTTGCTAATTTTGAGTTACTAATGTTTGCATTAAGAAAATTGTGTTTTATTAGCTGTGTTTTAATTAATGTATCACATTATATTGTGGGGAAGTGTCAAATGTTACAGTGGAGAAAATATGTTACTATTAACCATATCAGGCCACTGTAAAAAGTCAATTAAATTTTATAGAGGAAAAAGCCAAAACTTTAACAATATCTATGAATAATAGGGAAATGGTAGGCTTGTCACATTCAAAATAGAGATATGTAAAAACAAATACTGGTCCACGTGATTTAGGTTCTCCATTGAAATAGTCAATAATTTAGAAAAGTAGAATAGAACCGACGGGGACATGTGATAGGATGTGGTACTGCAAGAGAACAAGAGCAAAGTAAAGAAAGGAAAACCTATTGTGTTTAGTTTTGATAAATTCAAATTAAAATGTACCATTATACTCAGAGGATCAATATGAAATCAAATATATGCAAATGAAACACATGACTGATAACTGTTCTGTCCTGAGCTTTTTTCCTATAGCACCCACTTGACCACACCAACAGTTTTTCGATACCAAAGGAAGGTAATTGCGAATAATCGAGGGAGGAATATCATCAAAAGTGGGAAAGGTAAGCCCCGATGGGGGTGATAACACCATTAATTTTACTTATGGTCAAATTCTTAAAATTGGACACCGAACATAAAAATTAAATCCGATATTTAGAGACAGAGTGGAGCTCTAGATAAACATACTGCTTATCTAGATCGGAGAGTTTGAATCTATAATACTGTGAGATAACATGCAGTAGAATGTTGACCATGTTGAGTATGTTTATTGTAATGTGCAGAGATTGGCTAATCTGACCAGGAAATGCAATGAGCAGGAATGTCAGAACAGGTAGCGTTAAAGTCACCTTTGACAGTCCAGACTGGGATGGCGTTGGACATCCTCAGGGTGGAAAAGGGTTGGTGTGACCAAGGTGTGGTTTGGCTTGTTGTATGTATATTTCAAAATGATACAGCTCTGGAGGGACCAGTTACTTCACATAATCATCATCATCGTCTCCTTCCTCCTTCTCCTTGGTCCTTCTACCCTGCGCTTGCAAACGCTCAGCTTTACAGAGGGTAGTCTTCACGTAAACCGGCCCTCTCCTCAGTTCTCCTGGGCCTCGTTGTTGGACGCTTGGCTTTACAGAGGGCAGAGTTCGCGTAAACCGCCCTCCTTGAGGGCCTCAGACTCTCCCTGCCGCCTTCCTACCTCCTTCTGCTCCATTCTCCTGCTCCTCGCAGGCAAGCGCTTAGCCGGGTGGGCCCCAAGTTACGCGTAAACCGGCCTTCGCGAGGAATGGGGGTGCTCTCTACTCCGTGGGTACACTGTGACCCCTTAGTAATGGCGATGGGGTATTTCGCAACCCCGATGCACATTCGTAAGTTACGATGACAAACACTGGGGTCTGGAGGGACCCCGAAACGTCGGAGGAAACAACTCTCAACTTCACATCATCATCATCGACGATCTGACTGGATGGCTGTTCGACACAGAAACGTCCTGAAAGTCCATCTGTTACAATCCGGTCAGTGCCAGCGTAGCACCATCTGCTGTTTCGCAACAGAAACAACTTTTCTGTGTTTTGTTAGATTCATAAAGCTAAGCAAAAAAATTGGCAAATTCCGGTTTTAAACATAAAGCACCTTAAAAAAAGTCCCACAAAGTTGATGTTTAAATTCTCTCTTAGGGTGTAAAAATCTGCTAGTTTTAGAGCTACAGATTACTTGTTGAGCCCTCTATTGTTAAAAATAGATCCTGTAGCTTTTTTGGAGAATCTGTGGATTTAAAAATATGTTAAAATTAGTCCATGTTTTCATATTGAGAAAAAATGTAATGCTAGACCTGCCCCCATCCTGCAACAGCAGCAGTTGAGGCAATATATTTACCCATCAGTCATGTCTAGGTAGCTCTGGCTCACGTTACTGCAGCCTTCTAATCAAAATGCATTTGCAATCTCTATTTTAAATTTTATTTTCTTGTTCTCACTGCCTTGAGCCTCTTCTGTTTAAGCACATTTTGCATGTAATGAAATGTGCTCTATAAATAAAATTGGCATTGACATAAATTTCGATGCCTATCAAAATGATATCCTCAGCAGTTAAAGGTATGAGTGGTGGTAATTTTTGTTGCTTTTGCTTTCACTATATAATGAATAAACCCATATAAGGAAAAGTCATGAAATATGATGATCATGGGATTTTAATTTAACAGTTTTTACAATTCCAGAGGAGTCAAAATGACCCTTTGGACATGATGAGTGTGACGTTCTGCAAAGAGAAGGAAATCCTCTGGGAAGTTTAAGTCTCTGAATCTAAACGTGCGTGTTATGTCTGTGTTTGGGTTTGGAGTTATTCTGATGTGGTTTGTCTTACTCACACAATCCCTGGAAAATCTTTGCAGGAAGTGTACAAAATGCACTGATGTGTCACTTTTTTCCATTAAACTGGAATTTGGCCTTTAATGCAGCGAAGCCGGTCAGCTGGATGATAATAATAAACCTCGGCATCATAAACTTCTCCATATTTTACTGTGGCATGAAAGGATAAAATTGATAAGAGCTCCGTCTCACTGGTTTATTGCGAAAGCTGGTTTAAGATAAGTGAGCACGGCTGGTGCAGCGACCTGTTTCCAGATGTCCCTGGTTATGTTGATCGCTTTATTGTTGGACCGTTTCCATCTATTCCATGTGTTCCTTTGTATACGTCACCACAATAGTTGTAATTGTTTTGTTTTCAGGCCCTGGAGGATACGGGACCCAGGAAGCTTCGGAGCCAAACAACAGCGAACTGGAGATCAAGATGGAGGTGGCCAGGCAGAGTCTCCGGAGGGCAGAGGTAACCTTTGAACTTCTAGATCAGCGATTTCTCCATCTTCTGAATCAGTTTCTCCTTATTTAAAGTTGCCCCAGTGCGCCACCTGCTGGTTTGAAAGGTGAAGTGACAGATTTAAAGGATTAATGTTCTGTTAGAAGAGAGCAGAGGTGTTTAAAACACATTAAGTATTTATTTTATTTTCATACTAATCTCATTGTGTTTTCTTTATTCTTTGGGGGGTGGGGGGCTTGTCAGTGGGTTGTGAAAGTCTGGTGGTCTTTAACTCACCTTTATTTTTTATTTTTTTTGCTGCTAGACGGTGAAAGCGAAAGCCGAGGCCCGGCTGGACCTGCTAAGGGAGGCTGGAGTCCCGGTTGAAACGTGGCTGAAGAGTGCGATGAACCAGGTGATGGAGGAGCTGGAGAACGAGCGCTGGAACAACCTCAGTACCCACGATCCTTCACTCTCCGTAAGACGAAAACTCCAATTCCACAGTGCTGTAGTTTTGAAGTATATGCGCTGTAGATTTGTGCCCTAAACGCAGATGTCGGTCTAACATCCGTAGGTAACAGCAGATTTGGAGCGAGAGGATGAAGAGGAGATGGAGGACAGCGGTGAAGTGTTGGATGACAGCAGCTCCAGCCCCTCCAGCACCTTGAAAAACTATCCACTCACCTGCAAAGTGCTCTACTCCTACAAGGTAACGACACACGCTTAAGCAGGGTCGTAGCCGATGAGTCGGTCAGTGCCCAGAGAAATGGTGACATCTACAAAGCCTCATGTGTTTGCAGCGAGTCGAGTCTGAGTTTAGTCTCCTAAACAATCGGTGTCGCTGCTCTGGAAAAAAACACTGTTTGATTGCTGTTGCAGCATCTCTGCGCTTTCTGTATTCACAACTCTTTAAAATACGTGCAGAGGCCGGCCTTGCCTCGAGCTCGAGGCACGGGGAGTGCGTGTTGGGAGTTACAGAAGCAGTCATTATTAGAAAATGCAGGAAGCTGGTGGAGCTGGATATTGATGGATGAAGATTCAGGAGCCACAAAAAATGTGTTTTTAGAAGAACAGTGACTTGCAGAGTTACACTTTCTGTCCTCCGTAAACCTAATTTTCATGCAGAATACATAAAACAGCTGGAAGTGAAAGGAAAAGTATTTTTAAGATTCTGTAGGTTTAACCATATTTTCTGGTAATTATATGATTAATATTTAAATCTTTTTAAGTGTCTTGTCATGTTCTCCTGTGCCTCTGTGGTTCTCTCCAGGTTCCTCCTTCATTAAAAGACAAACTTGTTAGATTAAAGCTTCTGTTACTGACGCAGACAGCTGGAGACTCATTCCTGTTATATTTTCTGAAAGTGTGGTTGAAGTCTGCCGTCTGTGTGGTGCATTATAATGTGGATGCTCTCTGTGTTAGCCTACAAAGCTGGCTGGGATTTCCTCCATCCCTGCTGGATGGATGTCGTCATAAAATCTATTAAGATGTAAATACGGTTAACCTCTCCACACATGATTTAAATATTTGGATTGGACGTGGATCTTTAACATGTCACCAATTATAATTCTGACTTTGAAGTAAAGCCACTTTTTGTTTTGGCTGTTTTTAATCAGTTCCAGTCGTGTTTAACCCCCATTTAGATTTACTTTCCCAAACTTTGTGGCACTAATGATTCTGTGTCCAGGTTTAAAACACCTGCTCTCTGAATTTGTACAGAAATTCTAGTGTAAGTCTGAGTTTTGTGCTGCTTTGGAGTATTAGTTGTTTTATATTACCTGAGTCCTGAGTAAAGTGTGGTATAAATGCAGGCATGGTCTCAGTGTTTTCTTCAGTGTTCTGGCTGATGTTATTGAAGCCACAGTGAGCATTTTTGTCCGTTCACCAGTGTGGCGGTATTTGAAAAATATACATCACGGGTGAAATGAAGATGGTTAAACTGTTACATCGCAGCTTTAATTTGAATTAACGTGTTTGTCTGTCTGCAGGCTTCTCAGCCAGACGAGCTGACCATCGAGGAGCAGGAAATCTTGGAGGTCATCGATGATGGCGACATGGAGGACTGGGTCAAGGTACAAAAATAACACAAACACAGTTATGTAGCAGAAGCACTCTCATGTTTGAGGGTTGGTTGTTTTGTGTATTAGTTCACTCTCTGGCTCTTAGACTGTTTGACAAACATTTAGTTTCAGTTTTTATAAGACCTCGCACCGGTACAGACTATCTACTGGACGTTTTAGTGTTTCTCTGGGATCAGTTGGACTGATGTGGCTTCAGGAATTAGAATAATTCAACTAAAATGCGTGCGGTGCATTGAGGCAGGTCAGGTTGGCCTGGGTGGTAGAAGACAAATCAAAAAATGTACAAATACACAGTTCTCTGCTTCTTTTTTTGGCCCCGCAGCCGTAAAGGGCTGATGGGAGATTCTCGTCACCCAGCCGGGCAGGCAGGTGGGCGGGCATGGCACCCAAGTTTGTGAATGCAATAATTCATGAATGAGGCAGTTTTTAAATTCATACCTTAAGTTCAGCTACTGAAAATCTGGGCCAAATCCTGATTGATGGTGATCCAATCCTGCCTCAGCAGCGCTCCGGTTTGATCACAGTTTGTCAGCTTCTGCTTTTTAACAGCGGTTCGTGGACTCTTGATCAGTTTTAGATCTGCGGAGTGACCTGGTCATGGATATAAAATGTTAATTTGATGATCTCCCAGCTACTTAGTTATCATTTTCACTTTGTTTGTCACAGACTGTTACAAAGTTGCTCCTGGACCTTTGGGAGAAAATTTGAGAAGTCTTTGAGGACATTTTTCGGGTGGTCAGTGGTTTATACTTAAATGTAGAAATGTCAGCTGTGGATGCTCCCATCATTGTGTGAAGTCATTCTTTTATAAACGCCTCTGCAGAGCTGCTGGTGTGTAGTCATTGTGTACTTTGTGTGTGGTTGTTTTCCGATCATTTCCCTGAAGGAACATTGTGCATTGTTGCTGTTTTACTTTTGTTTATTGTGTAAGTCTGGCTTTCCTGTGAGCCATTGTGCAAATGTTCCACGTGTTGAGCCAATATTTTATGTATATTTACTTAGGTGATTATCTTCTCATATACAGATATAGTGTTTTAATGGGGTATTTATTTTAATGAATATAATCATACATAAAAATGTGAGCAATATCATTTATATAGATCTGTTTTAGTGCTGTGATTCCCCACAGCATGCCCCAACAGAGATCCCAATACCTCTGAGTGTTTTCAATCTGAATGAAAATAAGTAAGCAGCGGAAGGGGAGGCCACCGGTGTTCATGAAATCAAGCTTCATGAATTCAGCAGAGGCTTGTTTAGGATTTTAGATTTCTCGTTAATTCAGGAAGAGAGAACAAAAGCTCTCCTATTATTCTCTTTGTGGCTGTTATTAAATTCTGGCGACGATGCAGTGATATTGTTACAGCCCTACTCTTTACATCTGACTTTATTTTTTCTCATTAGGAGTTTTCCTGTTGAAACATTTTTGGCTGTTGTCATCGTCTGTGTGCATTGTCTGTGTTTCCAGGCCAGAAACCGTAGCGGACAGGTGGGCTACGTCCCGGAGAAATACCTGCAGCTGCCCTCCTCCAACAGCCTGCTGAGCATGCTGCAGTCGCTGGCCGCGCTGGACGCCCGATCCCATTCCTCCAGCAACTCCACCGAACCTGAAACCGAACTCCCAACCGGCTCCGTCAACGGAGACTCCAGTGGTGAGATCCGCCTCCACCAGATAATATCGGAGTTTTGATTTCCTGCTTTGTTTAATACCCTCGTTGCCACTGTCTGTGTTGCAGTTTCATTCGCAAAGGCTTCGTACGACTACGCGGGACAAACGGAAGATGAGCTGTCGTTCCCAGAAGGCGCCATCATCCGCATCCTGAGCAGAGAGACCCACGAGGACGATGGCTTCTGGGAGGGCGAGTTTAACGGCGTTGTTGGTGTGTTCCCCGCAGTTCTTGTGGAGGATCTCACCGTGACCAGCGAGAATGGAGATGGGCAAAGAGACGGCAGCGCACAGGTAGGCTCACGCTGACTTAGCCGCTAAATTTCATGTTCTATACAATTAAAGTTCTTCTGGTTGAACGCACACACACTGTCTGTGAAGGTTCTCAGTCATCCAGGTCATCGTAGTCAAAGGAGCTTGCAAAGAAAAGCGTCTGGACTTCTTTAAGTTACTTGAAACACACACACTGTGTCCCCCCCTGGATCAGCTGCCTCTACATCAGCGCAGTACGAATCTACTGTAGTAACTTATTTATGACACTAAGTACTGTGTTGTTAAATAATTTATTTCTTTTTATTTTATATAAAATATTAAAGTTTGCACACCTGTCCACTGTTTGTGTTGAAGGCTTCCCCGTCCACACTCTCTCAGTGCGAGCGCTCCCCTCGTGGTCCCTTCCAGCCGGGACCTCTCCACAGCAGCCCCCTTCAGACCCCCACCGTGTCCTCTCCAGTGTCGAGTCCCTGCAGCGCCACAGCCTCTCCCATTGGCCGACCACCCTCCTATCACAACGGACACCACAGACCGCCGCCGGCTCCACACAAAAGCCCCTTTCACAGTGAGAATCTCTGGTTTGTCTGTGAGTGGTTATCTGTAACAAAAAAGGCTGGTGTGAATAATAATCTGCCTCCTCTGCCCTCTTCAGGTCCAGCACAAAGCTCCCCCCAACCCCCCAAATACCCGGAGAGCGGCGGTGGCACCATCCGACCCGTGAGTAAAACCTTCTGTGGTGACGTAAATGACAGCAGACCTTTTTTATCTTCATTTTAACTGAGCCGGTGGATTTTTACAGGTACGTGCCGAAGCAGCATCCTCGCGGGCAGGTGAAGCGGCGAGAGGAGGTTGAGATCACACTGGTGTGAAGGCGGCACCCCCTCGAGCAGGGACTCGTAAAAATACTCCCAAAGGAAACCCAAGGAAACTTAAAAACTCCTGAAGACGCCTGCAGACGGAAGAAGCCCCCCCACTCGGAGAAGGAACACCGCTGCGCCTTTTTCTTTTAACTTCCCGTTCAGTGTTCTCGTTTCTCAACACTACCTTACCCAGAGTTTGTACAAGGCTTCATTCTCACCCCCGAACAGTTAATAAGGTGATAACGAGCAAAAGAAGTTGATAGAAAAGTTAACATCATTTTATCCGTTAATAAAAATCAGTGTGTTTGGACTCGCTGGCTGATATTTTAGGGAGTCGAGCTCATTCGTTCCCTTGCAGAGAGCTCAGTGTGGTATCATTCATCAGTTCGAGCAGCCAGTTTGGTTCTAAAGAACATGCAGCTGACTGAATGAGGCGTTTCATGATATTTAACCCACCGACAGCATAAAACAGAGTGGTTAGCTGATGAGCAGACCCTGGATTTTCTGTTGTTTGAGACTCGGTCATAGCAGCGTTTCATGTTAAAGTAAAACATGTTAGACTGGACTGACCTTGACCTTTGAGAGGTCAAACTGAAGGAAGCGTTTGTGTTTTACCTTCATTTTTCTGTTTATGAACAAAGACACGAGTCTGCAGAACATATCGTCGATCAGGCCTCTGTTCCCTAGATTTAGACACATTTCACACCCCTTCAGTGAGTCTTGATAATTTCAGCTGTGTTCTGAAATGAGAAACTGAACCCTTGAACACATCAGGGAACTGTTCAGAGGTCCCAGAGACCTCTATAGGACCAGAAGTCTTTTACAGACGCAGGGGTCGCCCCCTGGTGGCCTGTAAATAGAGTACAGTTTTTTTTTGTTGCTTCACTTTTCCAACCTGGCAGCTGTGTCAATGTTCTGATGTCTGTGGTCCTTTTTGGCAGTGACGTCATTCCCGAGTTTGTGCACTCCAGCAGGAAAGTCAGAAAAGCAAAGTAAGATGGGATTTATTTTAGCTGCAGCACGTTCATTGATAGAATGTGGTAAGTGCTTAGCGTGTGGCTTATATCATGAGTCACAAATACAGGTGAGTGACAGAGCAGATTATGTTTATGTTCTCTGTCACCATCTTGGATTGTTGAGGCTGCTCTGACTTTCCAAGAAGGAAATACTAGTTGAGGGGGAGTTCCAGATGAAAATTACTACTGGGAGCTCAGGAATTCCGACTTCCGACTCAATCTGGAATGCACCGTAAGCCAAGGGCCAACAAGACAACAGCAGATATTTTGACGTCGCCCCCTGGTGACAGGGCAAGGTTACAGCACCATTGTACAACCACACCGCTGCCTTCAGTGACCTTGCTTTTTAGGTGTAACCACTTTTCTGTATCTCTGTTGACACTTAATCGCAAAAAAAAATGTTGTTTGAAGTCAAAATACAAAGAAATTGTGAGCAGTAATCGGCAAAAATAGTCTGATAATCGCTAATTACATCATCAGCAAACCATAAATCAATTTTCTGTTTTCACCTGAGCGATCTTTAGGCTGCCCGTGCTCCACACGGGTATTGCACATGTTTTCACTTCTTTTTTGGCTTCATTAGTCGATGATGTTTAAGATAAACTGCCTCCTGGCTCCGGTTTCACATTAAAGTCTCTGCAAGAAAACAGATAAGTTCTTCCTTCAGCTCGTCGGAAAACATCACTTCTAACTGATCGTGTTATGGATGCCTTAGCTGCAGAATTTCTCCTCGTTTATGGATTGAAGAAAGAATTTTTTATGTTATAGTTATGATTTCGCCCCCGTTGTGTCTCACGTCGTAGCTCTTTGTTACCACCATCAGATTCACGTCTATGCAACAGAGCTGCACTTGTGAGCAAACCAAAAGTCTCGAAAAGAGGCTGGTCCTCTCCGCCGACACACGTGACCGCTCGCGGTTACACAAACAAGGGAAAAGTGGCAATTTTTACCTGTGATTGTTTTGGATCCCTTATCTTTTTTTCCCCTTCTAATGTTTAGGAAAAGTTTAAAGTGGGAAACATAGCACGTAAGCACACAGTCTAACTCTTTTGTTTTTATGTTGCATAATACAGAAAAAAACTGTTTTTACGACACTAATGATGCCAGTAACAGTCGCTGTTGGGGAGGACCGTTTACACTGAGCATGTGCAGTTTAAAGATGCCTTTTATTTTTAAGGAGGAAACCATCCTGAGCTGCTAGCTGTCCAGTTTAAAATCTATAGTGAAGCACTTTCTGATGTCTTCTTATTCCTTTTCAGTATTGTGGATGTTTTGTTCAATATTTCCTGTTTGATGTTTGTTTACCAGCCGTATTGGTATCAATACTTCCTGTTATTTAGCCGTAAATAGCCATTGTAGTGTCTTTGATTGAGATATGACTTATCGATCGTATTGATAGTTTACGGAGAGCTTAGAGATGGATATCTGTGCAAGTAATGGCACAGCTTTTTTCCCCTTTTTTGTTTTTAGAATTAGGATTTTAAGAAAACAAAAACAATTAAACTGTAGCTGAATCTGATCAGAGGAAAAGAGGTATCCGTCAGCCGTGACGCTGCGTTCTCGTTGATCTCCTTGAGATCTGAATGACATCAAACTTATTTTTGAAGTTTGCATTTACCCTGTTGTATTAAAAGAATACCTAAAGTTTCTTTTCCATTAGAGAATTTTTTGTTAACCTGTTTACTGGTCTTGATTATGCATCAAGTCAGAATCTGAAATTCATTTTTTTAAAAAAGGACGTAAAAACTCCCACGTTTTACAGCGTCGGCTATGCGGAGGCTGCCAGGCGTCGTATTTACACACCCATGGATGTTTAACTGTATTTATTGTGTACAAATAAATGTGAAATAAAGATAGCTTAAATGGAACAAGACTCTGTTTTAACTCTTAATTCCTGCATCCACCTGTTTAAAATATATTATTTTAAAATAATGTGTTACATGACTACACAGAAGGATGTTTCAGCTCAGTATATAGCAAATATAAAAAATATAAATAATTCTTAATTTTAAAATAAACATTAATCTGATTATTAAAAAAATTATTGGACAAAAAGTACATGGAAAAAAGAACTCGGTGAAATGGAAAAAATAAAGTTCAATATCTTGAAAATCAAATAGAATACAAGCTTTGTTTTCTTCTTTGTTTTCTGTATTTATCTGTTTGTATAAGACAAACAGTTTATCATAAGTAACTGAAAGTCTTTCGGCTCTTCGAAGAAAAACTGATGGGATCCAACAAATAAACATAACTAAAAACTGCAGCCTCAAAAGTAAAACTCATTTGTTGCTGATAACGAACGCAAATCCAAAGTGTTGTTGTTCCCACCCCAGAGCAGCAGGTGGCAGCAGCATGATACAAAGGAACTGTACTGTACTGGGATTTCTGTTCGTTTTTTTTGTTTTTTTTTTCCAAAAGAAGAAGCCGTTTTTAACGTAAACTGTTGATTAAAGAGTTTTTTGTTGCAGTTTGACCTTCAGCTGAACTTAATGTTGGATTTCTATTGATTTTAGAGAAGCTATTGGCTGAGAGGTTGTCATAATTCATGCATGAAAGGGTTAAAACTTATCCTTTGTTTCATTTTTTAGTGAAACTCTGGTAGAGTAGCTTTGAAACTGATAATTCAGCATATACTAAAAAATAAAAGCCTTTTCTTACAGTATATTTGTGTGTATTTTATTTTGAAATATTTCTAATTACCACACTTAAAAGTGAACAGCCTGTAATGCTATCATGACTCATCACTCAGATGCGTTTTCGTTTGAAAACGCATCTTTTTCTCTCCGTTTTGGCCTTCTGTCCACACTGAGACAGCGTTTTCGGTCAAGGAAAGCGCAGCGTTTTGAAAACGCTCTCCAAAGCCTATACATTTGACGCAGTTTTCGCGTAGCATTGTGGAAAGCGAACTGGAGCCTTTTTAAAAACAATGATACATTGTAGACTACGTCCACACATACACGGGTATTTCTGA
>NC_140466.1:33306847-33311847 GCF_051167445.1 Perissodus microlepis | reverse complement strand
CGGTTGAAGACGGGTTTCTTGGAGAAGGGGAGGGCAGTGAGGCACAGTCCCCCGTCCCCCGACGCCCCTCGCGATGCCCCTCCTTCTTCGACTAACCCTCTGCATAGGAGCCGTGAGAGCCAGGAACTTGTGAGTTTTGTATGTCCACTCAGGCATCTTTCATACCTGGTCTGTAGGAAGTTCCTGTCAGAAGGAGGGGGCACCGCGAGGGCGTCGAGGGGCGGAAGGCGGTGCCTTAGTGCCTCCCTCCTTCTGACATTGTAAAGGAACCCTAACTTTATTAATTTTTTTAATAGTAAGACATATATATATATATGTGTGTGTGTATATGTTGTGTATGTATATGTTTTTTGTCCTCAGATGAGGTTTGAAGTGTCTGTGTGGTGCAGCTGGTCTGGTCTGTCTCTGTACAGTCGAGGCTGCACCCACCTATAAAAGGTGGAGGCTCACCAGGACAAGCACACCTCACAAGTTCCCGGCTCTCTTTACTCGGTTGAAGACGGGTTTCTTGGAGAAGGGGAGGGCAGTGAGGCACAGTCCCCCGACGCCCCTCGCGATGCCCCTCCTTCTTCGACTAACCCTCTGCATAAAGAGCCGTGAGAGCCAGGAACTTGTGAGTTTTGTATGTCCACTCAGGCATCTTTCATACCTGGTCTGTAGGAAGTTCCTGTCAGAAGGAGGGGGCACCGCGAGGGCGTCGAAGGGCGGAAGGCGGTGCCTTAGTGCCTCCCTCCTTCTGACATTGTAAAGGAACCCTAACTTTATTAATTTTTTTAATAGTAAGACATATATACATATATATGTGTGTGTATGTATGTATGTATGTATATGTTTTTTGTCCTCAGATGAGGTTTGAAGTGTCTGTGTGGTGCAGCTGGTCTGGTCTGTCTCTGTACAGTCGAGGCTGCACCCACCTATAAAAGGTGGAGGCTCACCAGGACAAGCACACCTCACAAGTTCCCGGCTCTCTTTACTCGGTTGAAGACGGGTTTCTTGGAGAAGGGGAGGGCAGTGAGGCACAGTCCCCCGTCCCCCGACGCCCCTCGCGATGCCCCTCCTTCTTCGACTAACCCTCTGCATAAAGAGCCGTGAGAGCCAGGAACTTGTGAGTTTTGTATGTCCACTCAAGCATCCTTCATACCTGGTCTGTAGGAAGTTCCTGTCAGAAGGAGGGGGCACCGCGAGGGCGTCGAGGGGCGGAAGGCGGTGCCTTAGTGCCTCCCTCCTTCTGACATTGTAAAGGAACCCTAACTTTATTAATTTTTTTAATAGTAAGACATATATATATATATATATATATATATATGTATGTATGTATGTATATGTTTTTTGTCCTCAGATGAGGTTTGAAGTGTCTGTGTGGTGCAGCTGGTCTGGTCTGTCTCTGTACAGTCGAGGCTGCACCCACCTATAAAAGGTGGAGGCTCACCAGGACAAGCACACCTCACAAGTTCCCGGCTCTCTCGACTCGGTTGAAGACGGGTTTCTTGGAGAAGGGGAGGGCAGTGAGGCACAGTCCCCCGTCCCCCGACGCCCCTCGCGATGCCCCTCCTTCTTCGACTAACCCTCTGCATAGGAGCCGTGAGAGCCAGGAACTTGTGAGTTTTGTATGTCCACTCAGGCATCCTTCATACCTGGTCTGTAGGAAGTTCCTGTCAGAAGGAAGGGGCACCGCGAGGGCGTCGAGGGGCGGAAGGCGGTGCCTTAGTGCCTCCCTCCTTCTGACATTGTAAAGGAACCCTAACTTTATTAATTTTTTTAATAGTAAGACATATATATATATATATGTGTGTGTGTGTATATGTTTTTTGTCCTCAGATGAGGTTTGAAGTGTCTGTGTGGTGCAGCTGGTCTGGTCTGTCTCTGTACAGTCGAGGCTGCACCCACCTATAAAAGGTGGAGGCTCACCAGGACATGCACACCTCACAAGTTCCCGGCTCTCTCGACTCGGTTGAAGACGGGTTTCTTGGAGAAGGGGAGGGCAGTGAGGCACAGTCCCCCGTCCCCCGACGCCCCTCGCGATGCCCCTCCTTCTTCGACTAACCCTCTGCATAGGAGCCGTGAGAGCCAGGAACTTGTGAGTTTTGTATGTCCACTCAGGCATCTTTCATACCTGGTCTGTAGGAAGTTCCTGTCAGAAGGAGGGGGCACCGCGAGGGCGTCGAGGGGCGGAAGGCGGTGCCTTAGTGCCTCCCTCCTTCTGACATTGTAAAGGAACCCTAACTTTATTAATTTTTTTAATAGTAAGACATATATATATATATGTGTGTGTGTATATGTTGTGTATGTATATGTTTTTTGTCCTCAGATGAGGTTTGAAGTGTCTGTGTGGTGCAGCTGGTCTGGTCTGTCTCTGTACAGTCGAGGCTGCACCCACCTATAAAAGGTGGAGGCTCACCAGGACAAGCACACCTCACAAGTTCCCGGCTCTCTTTACTCGGTTGAAGACGGGTTTCTTGGAGAAGGGGAGGGCAGTGAGGCACAGTCCCCCGACGCCCCTCGCGATGCCCCTCCTTCTTCGACTAACCCTCTGCATAAAGAGCCGTGAGAGCCAGGAACTTGTGAGTTTTGTATGTCCACTCAGGCATCTTTCATACCTGGTCTGTAGGAAGTTCCTGTCAGAAGGAGGGGGCACCGCGAGGGCGTCGAGGGGCGGAAGGCGGTGCCTTAGTGCCTCCCTCCTTCTGACATTGTAAAGGAACCCTAACTTTATTAATTTTTTTAATAGTAAGACATATATACATATATATGTGTGTGTATGTATGTATGTATGTATATGTTTTTTGTCCTCAGATGAGGTTTGAAGTGTCTGTGTGGTGCAGCTGGTCTGGTCTGTCTCTGTACAGTCGAGGCTGCACCCACCTATAAAAGGTGGAGGCTCACCAGGACATGCACACCTCACAAGTTCCCGGCTCTCTCGACTCGGTTGAAGACGGGTTTCTTGGAGAAGGGGAGGGCAGTGAGGCACAGTCCCCCGTCCCCCGACGCCCCTCGCGATGCCCCTCCTTCTTCGACTAACCCTCTGCATAGGAGCCGTGAGAGCCAGGAACTTGTGAGTTTTGTATGTCCACTCAAGCATCCTTCATACCTGGTCTGTAGGAAGTTCCTGTCAGAAGGAGGGGGCACCGCGAGGGCGTCGAGGGGCGGAAGGCGGTGCCTTAGTGCCTCCCTCCTTCTGACATTGTAAAGGAACCCTAACTTTATTAATTTTTTTAATAGTAAGACATATATATATATATATATATATATATATATATATATATGTATGTATGTATGTATATGTTTTTTGTCCTCAGATGAGGTTTGAAGTGTCTGTGTGGTGCAGCTGGTCTGGTCTGTCTCTGTACAGTCGAGGCTGCACCCACCTATAAAAGGTGGAGGCTCACCAGGACAAGCACACCTCACAAGTTCCCGGCTCTCTCGACTCGGTTGAAGACGGGTTTCTTGGAGAAGGGGAGGGCAGTGAGGCACAGTCCCCCGTCCCCCGACGCCCCTCGCGATGCCCCTCCTTCTTCGACTAACCCTCTGCATAGGAGCCGTGAGAGCCAGGAACTTGTGAGTTTTGTATGTCCACTCAGGCATCCTTCATACCTGGTCTGTAGGAAGTTCCTGTCAGAAGGAGGGGGCACCGCGAGGGCGTCGAGGGGCGGAAGGCGGTGCCTTAGTGCCTCCCTCCTTCTGACATTGTAAAGGAACCCTAACTTTATTAATTTTTTTAATAGTAAGACATATATATATATATATGTGTGTGTGTGTATATGTATGTATGTATATGTTTTTTGTCCTCAGATGAGGTTTGAAGTGTCTGTGTGGTGCAGCTGGTCTGGTCTGTCTCTGTACAGTCGAGGCTGCACCCACCTATAAAAGGTGGAGGCTCACCAGGACATGCACACCTCACAAGTTCCCGGCTCTCTCGACTCGGTTGAAGACGGGTTTCTTGGAGAAGGGGAGGGCAGTGAGGCACAGTCCCCCGTCCCCCGACGCCCCTCGCGATGCCCCTCCTTCTTCGACTAACCCTCTGCATAGGAGCCGTGAGAGCCAGGAACTTGTGAGTTTTGTATGTCCACTCAGGCATCCTTCATACCTGGTCTGTAGGAAGTTCCTGTCAGAAGGAGGGGGCACCGCGAGGGCGTCGAGGGGCGGAAGGCGGTGCCTTAGTGCCTCCCTCCTTCTGACATTGTAAAGGAACCCTAACTTTATTAATTTTTTTAATAGTAAGACATATATATATATATATTTGTGTGTATGTATGTATGTATATGTTTTTTGTCCTCAGATGAGGTTTGAAGTGTCTGTGTGGTGCAGCTGGTCTGGTCTGTCTCTGTACAGTCGAGGCTGCACCCACCTATAAAAGGTGGAGGCTCACCAGGACATGCACACCTCACAAGTTCCCGGCTCTCTCGACTCGGTTGAAGACGGGTTTCTTGGAGAAGGGGAGGGCAGTGAGGCACAGTCCCCCGTCCCCCGACGTCCCTCGCGATGCCCCTCCTTCTTCGACTAACCCTCTGCATAGGAGCCGTGAGAGCCAGGAACTTGTGAGTTTTGTATGTCCACTCAAGCATCCTTCATACCTGGTCTGTAGGAAGTTCCTGTCAGAAGGAGGGGGCACCGCGAGGGCGTCGAGGGGCGGAAGGCAGTGCCTTAGTGCCTCCCTCCTTCTGACATTGTAAAGGAACCCTAACTTTATTAATTTTTATAATAGTAAGACATATATATATATATATATATATGTGTGTGTATGTATGTATGTATATGTTTTTTGTCCTCAGATGAGGTTTGAAGTGTCTGTGTGGTGCAGCTGGTCTGGTCTGTCTCTGTACAGTCGAGGCTGCACCCACCTATAAAAGGTGGAGGCTCACCAGGACATGCACACCTCACAAGTTCCCGGCTCTCTCGACTCGGTTGAAGACGGGTTTCTTGGAGAAGGGGAGGGCAGTGAGGCACAGTCCCCCGTCCCCCGACGCCCCTCGCGATGCCCCTCCTTCTTCGACTAACCCTCT
>NC_140466.1:33241847-33304347 GCF_051167445.1 Perissodus microlepis | reverse complement strand
CCTTCATACCTGGTCTGTAGGAAGTTCCTGTCAGAAGGAGGATGGACAGTGAACATTTTAAGCCCACTCGGCAGCGACAGATGGCCACCCCTTCCTGAGCCTGGTTCTGTCGGAGGTTTCTCCCCGTTAAAAGGGAGTTTTTCCTCCCCACCGTCGCCAAGTGCTTGCTCATAGGGGATTTTTTGGGTTTTTTTTGTTTTTTTAAAACCAACCGCTGATAAGTTCACTGGCATCAAGTTTAGGACTCTGCAAATATTTAAATGGATAATTCGTCATCAAGTGAGGAATGATCCATTTAAATCATATTTGAGAGTCACATATATTTTTATATAAATATGATTTGTTGGACAATAAGGCAAATCACAGACTAATTTGGACAATTGGGAAAAATTAAATAAATAAAAAAAATTGGATAAAATGCATGTGTCATTGTTTCATATTGATTTCAAATAACATACCATTTGATTTCAACATATTTTTGTTACACTTGCAGTGGTGTTATTTTGTTATGATCCTGTTCATTTTAAATCTAAATCTAAATATAAATCATCTAAATAGAAATGGAAAACTAGAAAAATTAAAAATATAGCTTTACTAATCTGAAAGTTATTTGTCATTGGATCCATCATTCCCACAGTGGAAACACATTATTTCATATTATGTTCAATTCAGTAGTTAAAAGTATAAAATTTAATAATGTCTATTTTTAGTTTACTTTGTTAATAAACACATTTTTTAGTATTTTAGAAACACTAACATCATACATATCCAAATATGAAGCAATGTTTTAACTCCCATTTACATACAGACCTGTGGCCAACTTTATAAACCATTTTGAATTTTTTCCAGCTGAGGCGTTCAAAATAGATATACTTTTGATTGTCACAGTGTTATTTGGGCAGCTGCCTGCCTAATATAACATAACATCACCACAATATTTTACATTAAATGAGGAAATGTATCTTTGTTTCCTCAGCTAAGACTGCTTGGCTGCTGTAGCTTGTGTTTATGTTGAGAGTGACATCTGATTTAAAAGCAAGAAGCAAAAGCCACTGAGCACCATCAGTCAGCACAGAGGCAATGCTACAAATTTAAGGAACGAAGGTCAATTCTTTGTGTGTGTACATGCACAGAGCACATGTGCACACGGTTGTGCAGATTAACTCACAGATGTATATGACAACTCACATTTGTGGCATTGACATTGTTTTCCAATCTTAAATGTAATACATACATTTCCGTCATTGGCCATAATTCTTGCAAGGAAGGGACTCAAAGGTCACAAGTTATTAAATAAAATTAATTAAATACACCATTAAAAGAAGTTCACTATTCACTCCTTAACCCTTGTGCGCCCTGGACCAAAAAAAAAAAAAGAAGGGGGGGGTCACGCAGACCCCGGCAGCGCGGACCCAGGTCTTGTTGCGAAACAGGGCGCCGGTTCGCGGTGGGGGCAGATGGGGGTCAGGCGGACCCCCGGCTATAGCGGGTCTCGTCACAGCATCGGACAAAGGCACCTAATTGGTTGTAACCCTCCATTGATCGCGTAAGTTATGATGGCAAACCTTGGGGTCTGGAGGGACCCCAAAGCGCCACGGCAACAACTCTCAACTTCACATCATCATCATCATCGTCTCCTTCTCGAGAGTGTTCCCGTACACCGGCCTCAGTGAGGACCTCGGACTCTCCGTTCCTCCTCGACCTTCTTCCTCCTTCTCCCCCGTTCTCCTGCTCCCCGCAGGCGAGCGCTTAACCGGATGGGCCCCGGGTTACGTGTAAACCGGCCCAAGTGGGGACCGCGGGCGCTCCGTGCTCCGTGGGTACTCTGTGACCCCTTAGTGATCATGATGGGGTATTTCGCCACCCCGCACCACATTCGTAAGTTACGATGGCAAATACTGGGGTCTCGAGGGACCCTGAACCACCGGAGCAAACATCTCTCAACTTCACATAATCATCATCATCATCATCGTCTCCTTCCTCCTTCTCCTTGGTCCTTCTACCCTGCGCTTGCAAACGCTCAGCTTTACAGAGGGTAGTCTTCACGTAAACCGGCCCTCTCCTCAGTTCTCCTGGGCCTCGCTGTTGGACGCTTGGCTTTACAGAGGGCAGAGTTCGTGTAAACCGCCCTCCTTGAGGGCCTCAGACTCTCCCTGCCGCCTTCCTACCTCCTTCTGCTCCATTCTCCTGCTCCTCGCAGGCAAGCGCTTAGCCGGGTGGGCCCCAAGTTACGCGTAAACCGGCCTTCGCGAGGAATGGGGGTGCTCTCTACTCCGTGGGTACACTGTGACCCCTTAGTAATGGCGATGGGGTATTTCGCAACCCCAATGCACATTCGTAAGTTACGATGACAAACACTGGGGTCTGGAGGGACCCCGAAACGTCGGAGGAAACAACTCTCAACTTCACATCATCATCATCGACGATCTGACTGGATGGCTGTTCGACACAGAAACGTCCTGAAAGTCCATCTGTTACAATCCGGTCAGTGCCAGCGTAGCACCATCTGCTGTTTCGCAACAGAAACAACTTTTCTGTGTTTTGTTAGATTCATAAAGCTAAGCAAAAAAATTGGCAAATTCCGGTTTTAAACATAAAGCACCCTAAAAAAAGTCCCACAAAGTTGATGTTTAAATTCTCTCTTAGGGTGTAAAAATCTGCTAGTTTTAGAGCTACAGATTACTTGTTGAGCCCTCTATTGTTAAAAATGGATCCTGTAGCTTTTTTGGAGAATCTGGATTTAAAAATATGTTAAAATTAGTCCATGTTTTCATATTGAGAAAAAATGTAATGCTAGACCTGCCCCCATCCTGCAACAGCAGCAGTTGAGGCAATATATTTACCCATCAGTCATGTCTAGGTAGCTCTGGCTCACGTTACTGCAGCCTTCTAATCAAAATGCATTTGCAATCTCTATTTTAAATTTTATTTTCTTGTTCTCACTGCCTTGAGCCTCTTCTGTTTAAGCACATTTTGCATGTAATGAAATGTGCTCTATAAATAAAATTGGCATTGACATAAATTTCGATGCCTATCAAAATGATATCCTCAGCAGTTAAAGGTATGAGTGGTGGTAATTTTTGTTGCTTTTGCTTTCACTATATAATGAATAAACCCATATAAGGAAAAGTCATGAAATATGATGATCATGGGATTTTAATTTAACAGTTTTTACAATTCCAGAGGAGTCAAAATGACCCTTTGGACATGATGAGTGTGACGTTCTGCAAAGAGAAGGAAATCCTCTGGGAAGTTTAAGTCTCTGAATCTAAACGTGCGTGTTATGTCTGTGTTTGGGTTTGGAGTTATTCTGATGTGGTTTGTCACCCCTTACTCACACAATCCCTGGAAAATCTTTGCAGGAAGTGTACAAAATGCACTGATGTGTCACTTTTTTCCATTAAACTGGAATTTGGCCTTTAATGCAGCGAAGCCGGTCAGCTGGATGATAATAATAAACCTCGGCATCATAAACTTCTCCATATTTTACTGTGGCATGAAAGGATAAAATTGATAAGAGCTCCGTCAGTGTTCGCGTAAACTGGCCTCTATGAGGACCTCGGATGCCCCCTACCTCCTGCTCCTCGGTTCTCCTGCTCCTCGCAGCGGCGGGCTTAGCCGGACGGGCCCAGGTTACACGTAAACCGGCCTAAGTGAGGACCTCGGACTCTCCCTTCCTCCTAGTCCTCCTTCCTCCTTCTGCTCCGTTCTCCTGCTCCTCGAAGGCGAGCACCTTGCCGGATCAGCCCCGGGTTACGCATAAACCGGCCTAAGCGAGGACCTCGGACTCTCTCTGACTCCCTGTCGTCTTTCCTCCTTCTGCTCCGTTCTCCTGCGCCTTGCAGGTGAGCGCTTTGCCAGATGGGCCCCGAGTTACGCGTAAACAGGCCTAACTCGGGACCTCGGGCGCTCTGTGTTCCGTGGGTACTGTGTGACCCCTTAGGAATCGCGATGGGGTATTTTGCAACCCCAATGCACATTCGTAAGTTACGATGGCAAACACTGGGGTCTGGAGGGACCCCGAAACGTCGGAGGAAACAACTCTCAACTTCACATCATCATCGTCTCCTTTTCGGCAGTGTTCGCGTAAACGGGCCTCAGTGAGGACCTCGGACTCTCCCTGCCTCAGCGTCCTCCTTCTTCGTTCTGCTCCGTTCTCCTGCTCCTCGCAGGCGAGCGCTTAGCCGGATGGGCCCCAGGTTACGCGAAAACAGGCCTCCGTGAGGACCTCGGACTCCCCCTCTCTTCTAGTCCTCCTACCTCCTTCTGTTCCTTTCTCCTGCTCCTCGCAGGGGAGCACTTAGCCAGGTGGGCCCCGGGTTACGCGTAAACCGGCCTTCGCGAGGACCGGGGGTGCTCTCTGCTCCGCGATTACTAAGGGGTCAAAGTGTACCCACGATGGGGTATTTCGCAACCCCAATGCACATTCGTAAGTTACGATGGCAAACACTGGGGTCTGGAGGGACCCCGAACCGCCGGAGCAAACAACTCTCAACTTCACCTCATCATCATCATCATCATCGTCGTCTCCTTCTCGGCAGTGTTCGCGTAAACCGGCCTAAGTGAGGACTTCGGACACTTCCTGCCTCCCCGTCCTGCGACCTCCTTCTGCTCCGTTCTCCTGCTCCTCGCAGGTGAGCGCTTTGCCGGATGGGTCTTGGGTTATGCGTAAACCGGCCTAAGTGAGGACCACGGGCTCTCCGTTGCTCCTCCTCTTCCTTGCTCCTTCTCCATCGTTCTCCCGCGCCTCGCTAGTGAAAGAGCAGCTGCTTGGCCTGCCTATTACGCGAACACCGCCCTCCAGTTGGACCTCAGGCTCTCCGAGCCTCCTCGTCCTCCTTGCTCCCTCTACATCCTTGTCACGCTCCTCGCTAGAGTACGCTTAGGTTTGCAGAGGGTGGGTTTTGCGAAAACCGCCGTCGGTGAGGACATCGAGCTCTCCGTTGCTCCTCGTCCTCCTTGCTCCTCCATCGTTCTCCCGCGCCTCGCTAGTGAAAGAGCAGCTGCTTGGCCTGCCTATTACGCGAACACCGGCCTCCAGTTGGACCTCAGGCTCTCCGACCCTCCTCGTCCTCCTTGCTCCCTCTACATCCTTGTCACGCTCCTCGCTAGAGTACGCTTAGGTTTGCAGAGGGTGGGTTTTGCGAAAACCGCCGTCGGTGAGGACATCGAGCTCTCCGTTGCTCCTCGTCCTCCTTGCTCCTTCTCCATCGTTCTCCTGCGCCTCGCTAGTGAAAGTGCAGCTGCTTGGCCCTCCTATTACGCGAACACCACTCTCTGTTTGGACTTCAGACACTCCTTGCCTCCTCCTCATCTATGCTCCCTTTACATCGTTCTCATGCTCCTCGCTAGCGTACACGTAGGTCTCCGGAGGGCCGGTTTCGCGAACACCCCCTTCGGTGAGGACCTCGGGCTCTCCATTGCTCCTTGTCCTCCTTGCTCCTTCTCTACCGTTGTCATGCGCCACGCTAATGAAAGAGAAGCTGTTTGGCCTTCCTATTACGCGAACACCGCCCTCCGTTTATGCTCCTCGCTAGTGTATGCTTAGGTGTGTGGAGGGCCGTTTTCGCGAACACCCCCTTCGGTGAGGACCTTGGGCTATCCGTTGCTCCTTGTCCTCCTTGCTCCTTCTCTACCGTTGTCATGCGCCTCGCTAGTGAAAGAGAAGCTGTTTGGCCTTCCTATTATGCGAACATCGCCCTCCAGTTGGACCTCGGGCTCTGCGTTGCTTCTCGTACTCCTTGCTCCCTCTCCATCATTCTCAAGTTCCTCGCTAGTGAAAGAGAAGTTGTTTGGCCTACCTATTACGCAAACACCACCCTCCAGTTGGACCTCGGGCTCTCCGTTGCTCCTCATCCTCTTTGCTCCTTCTCTACCGTTGTCATGCGCCTCGCTAGTGAAAGAGCAGCTGCTTGGCCTGCCTATTATATGAACACCACCCTCCAGTTGGACCTGGGGCTCTCCATGCCCCTCGTCCTTCTTGCTCCCTCGCCTTCGTTCTCATCTGCCTCGCTAGTGAAAGACCAGCTATGTGGCCTGCCTATTACGCGAACACCGCCCTCCGTTTGGACTTCAGACACTCCTTGCCTCCTCCTCATCCTTGCTCCCTCTACATCGTTCTCAAGAGCCTCGCTAGCGTACGCTTAGGTCTGCGGAGGGCGGGTTACCTGAACACAGCCTTCCGTTTAGACCTCGGACCCTCAGTGTCTCCTCATCCTCCTTTCCCTTTTTTAAAACATTTTCCTCACTCTCACGCGCCTCGCTGGCGAGCCCTTAGCTTTGGGGAGGGTGGGTTTCGCGAACACCACCGTCTGTGAGGAACCCAGTACCTCCTACACACACACACACACACACACACACACACACACACACACACACACACACACATACAGGAGGCAGTGAGGAGTAGAAGGAGGTTGTTGCTACGCTTGCGTCGCGAAACCAGGGCTCATTGTGTGTGCGCCCGGAGCAGCTACGGGGGAAACACATGGGACAACCGACCAGTTTGGGGCCATGGTTTATTCAACGTGTATTTTCAGTGTGGTTTAACTTGCTAATCTGATCTGAAATACTTTCCTTGAATGTGCCTTCATTTCACCTCTTTTTTCTTTCTTCTTTTCTTAGCTTACTGAAAATGTTGGCGACCAAAAGCCGGATCCAGGGATGTGTGCTGCTTGTGCTACTGGCGTTATGTGGGCAAACTGCTCGCTGTCAACATCGATACAAAGGTAAAGTGCAATCCTAGGGTTGTGTGCTGCTTGTGCTACTCGCTTTATGTGGGCAAACTGCTCGCTGTCAACATCGATACAAAGGTAAAGTGCAATCCTAGGGTTGTGTGCTGCTTGTGCTACTCGCTTTATGTGGACAAACTGCTTGCTGTCAACATCAATACAAAGATAACAAAAGAAAAGCCTAGTGTAACGTAGTGTTTTATGTTTTTTTTTTTTTCTAGAATGATTCAAATGTTACTATCATTTCCCCAACCCCGCAGGCTCTGCGACCCGTGAAGAACTGAGACTCCTTCTGGTCGGTAAAACAGGATCGGGAAAGAGTGCATCCGGAAACACCATCCTGGGGGATGCGAACGCTTTCAAAGAAGACGTTTCGCCCGAGTCTGTCACCGACGGCTGTCTGAGAAAAGAGGCAGAGGGCGAAGACGGTAGAAATATCGCTGTGATCGACACTCTGGGGCTGTCTTTTGGATGAAATGGTGGATTTCAATGGAGGAAACCACTACACCAACGAGATGTATAAGGCGGCCCAGAAGACTCTCGAAGGAGAAAGGCTGAAGAGGAGAAAGGAGGAAGAATAAAGAAAAAGGGAAGAAGAGGAGAGGATCGAATTGAAGGAGCGGTGTAAATTCTTCCGCCTCGCTTCCCTGGGATTATTTGGCACAGGAGCGTACTTTACATCTTGTGTTCTCATGGGGCTCGGTGGAGCCCTTGGATATTCTCAGTTAAAGACGCCGAGCTTGACGGTTGGGCGTCTTCTTTACTCGTCGATACCGTGAAAACTGCGTAGGTGTATCACCTACTCGACCTAGTGATCAACGAGTACCGCACCGAAGCATGCAACGGGTGCAAGACCAATCACCCCAGCCAGAGACAACACGAGTGTCTGCGAGTCTTGGTGTCAGGGTCCCTGTGCCTACCCGGTCGGCTCAGTATGGCTACATATGTTTTTCATTTTGTTCCTGCTCTCTCCCTTCCTCTCTTTCCCTCCTCCCTCTGCCAGGGCGGAGCTCACCTGTGGGCTTCTGCCCTTGGTCCACGCACCTGGTCGCCATCACGCACCTGTGGCTCGTTACGAGAGTGTTCCAGCTCCTTTATAAGACGGCAGCTCTGTGTTTCTCGTCGCTGGACCGTTGCCGACCCGCATTCCCTGGACCAACCCCTGTGTTTCCTGAGTGATTGAGTGTGCGAGGAGTGGAGTATGTCATCGTGTTTTCTGTGGAGTGTGGAGAGGAGCGTGAGGAGTGGACGGAGTGCGTGTGGACTTTCAGCGTCTTTTCCCTTTGTGTGTGGACCCCCGGAGCCCAGCTTCCCCCTCACCTCTGTAAATAGATCACCTGGTGTGCTGTAATAAAGATTCTTGTGTTTCCCAACTCAGAGCCTGCGCGTGTGTCCGTTCCATCCCGCTGTGACACTTGGAGGATGACTTTTACGCTGAACATTATTACAGCATCAGGAAAAGACTCCTCACGCCGCGTTTCATTCCTTCCATTCAACGTCTCCTGATCATGTATTCACAGCCACCGAGGGCGCTGTACAGCACCGAGCACCTGAAACACGGACAGTTTGTTGATATTGTAATCAAAAATACAGCCCCGGGGGGGAGGGGGGGCATTTTAAAAACGCACCCTCCCTATTGCGCATACCCTAAAAGGTATGGCCTTCCAGATTGCCTCAGTTGTATCGTGAGTGTAATTTCAAATAAAATAAAATAAAACTCAGAAGCGTCTGTGTGTTGTATTCTTCTTCTTCTTCTTCTTCTTCTTCTTCTTCTTATTATTATTATTATTATCATTATTATCATTATTGTGATTATGCTTCATTTTTATGTACTGGGGTATCAATGACCCCCACGCTGCCGCAGCAGCTTCTGTGCGTGGCCCCCAAGTGCTACGTTTTCTTTCCCGATCCCCTGACGAACCCATTAGAATCGCTTTGGGGCACTCTTCGACCCCAAATGATCATTCTGGTTTTTTTTTTCATTTTCATTCACCTGTCTCTACTGAGGGTGGGGTACTTTGGGACCCCCGGGGTCTGGGGCTGCCCCGAAGGGGAGCACAAGGGTTAAACATTGAAAATAGTGACATCAAGGGAAAAACATGCAGTGCAGCACTATCAGATGCCAGTGACGGTTGGGCTCAGGGATGAATCAGGTGAGCTGGATTCATGGCTGAATCAAGACATAGATTACCCTGCTGTGGTCAGTGAGGGAAAAACAGTGGGGAAAAAAAAAACGACGTTTCAAATGTGAAGTTCATATTAATACAGGTTTTGTTTCTAGGCAATTGTGCAGATGCAGGCTCTGGGCGGAGCCAGGAGTTTAACAGATTTAACATAATAACTACACTGATTTCATTTCCTAACACAGGATGACAAGACTGGGGCAACGATACTCGAGAGGAGAATTTCTGATACTTTCTGAGATATGATGTCACTAACCTTTTCTTTTAATTTCTAGCTCCAGGTGAATTGACACATGGGAGTGTGTCAAAAAGGGGGGAGATGAGTTTTAACATCAAACAATGGTTTTATGAATATTCTATGACTTTATTTGTGTGTTTAATAATTTAGGTATGGTAAAACTTAAGCTTGTAATGACCCAAAAGTTCCCAGACTTTTTTAGAGAACCAGTGAGAAGTTTAAAGCATGATTTTCATGTTTAAGCATTAATGATTGAAATAAACTGAATAGCGTTTAGAGGATAAAATGCCTGTGTTCATGAGAAGCTGAGTATCGCACTGGAGAGGAAATCGTAGGACGGAAGGCTGAAAGAAACACATGATTTTTGTAAAAAGGTGGCAAAGGTTAGAAGTAAAAATGGTTAATTTGTTTTTGATTTCTTTTACTAAAATAAGTGGTTATTTTTATTTTCATATACGCATTGCAAATGTGCTCATAATGAGTTGGCACTCAGTCTTTAGAAGGTCATAAGCTTCGTTCGGCATGATGGTCCGGACTGATATATTGCAGGTATTAACTTTGAGTGCAGAGGGCTAAATGCAAACACGCTTACACACACATAGATTATGATTAGAATAAGTCCCTGGGCCAGAGAGTCCTGAACATTCTGAATATTCTAAACCAATTTTGAATGACTAGAGGAACAATGAATAACAACATTAGATTATTAAGGCTAGGCAGAGAGGTGTTTTGGTTTTCTGTCTTACAGAGAAAGGAACAGACACCAGACGAGGTCACGGAGATATGAGGATCCTTCGCAGCAGAGATAGACGTGGAGACTGCCGAGACAGCAACTGGGGCCAAGGGTCATGCAGTTTGGGCTCTAGTTAGTCACCTCAAAAGGATGGATCCCATGAACACAGCAATAACCATGAAGGGGTTGGCAAAAAACCAGGAACACCAGACCAACGAGGTTCGAGAGGCTCTTGGTAAAAAGGGGGACACGGCTGTGACCCCAGAATACACAGATCGTTGTTTGAAAATCGGGGCAGAATAATCCCCTGATCTGTGCAACGACTGAAGGGTGGTCTAACCCCTGAGGTCGAAGAAAGAAGAGCAGAGAATCACCCGACTGGAAGACACTGATAGCTGCAGCAATAAAGTAAAGGTTAAAAGCTCCTTGGACAGAGGTTCTAGTCTGAGTATGTTTGAAAGGTACAAGGTGGCACCAAAATGAGGTTGGGGAAACTGGAGCACCAAGATAAAGCTGTGGGAGAACTGGAGAGCGATGGGAGTGTTATCTGTAACTACTGTTGTTGTAATCATAGTTTTTCTTGCATCTGAACTGCGCAATCACAGAGGTCATCCAATATGGTCCACTCGTTAAACGGGGACACAGGGCCTCAGGACTAAGAAGAAGAAATGGACCTCACAAACCTGGATTCTAGGGTGTAAGTGATCTCTTTTAAAAGAGATCAAAGGGGGACTGTGAGATTATTATATTATCTTATGCCACGTTATGCCCCTGATTAATGATTGTGAAATTATTATGTAGTTTTAGTTTGCATTATTCTCCTGAATTAGAAGAAGGTGATAACTATTACATTTGTTAAACTGATTTGTATTACATTAGGCTGCTGATTTATTGTGAATGAATGATATTGTTTTATGATGCATTATACTGCTGAGGTATAAGAAATACTGTTTTCAGAGAGTCAGGACCTTGCTTTTTCTGATAATAGAGGAGACAGAGCACATTCCACGGGAGCTTCACTCCCGCCGTTGTTAAAGGTAGACGAAATAGGGAGCCAAGGCCATAAGTCAGGCTTGCTTTTGATTAGAGAGTCCCAAACATGATAGCTTGAACCAAGTTTGAAGAATTAAGAGACCAATTGAGGAGATAAGTGTGGGAGGCGTAGTAGGGAAAGGTGTTTGTTTTTGTCTGATGTCTCAGAGGGTGTTGTCTCATTCCCTGGGCCAGAGGACGGCTAGAGAGGGAACGGTGACCCGGGCCCATGATGCCATTGATGGACATGGAAGCAGCTGAGTGGGTCGAGGAGTGACACAAGCAACGTATGGTGACCTCTTGTGGTCAAGAGGTCAAAAGCGGGAGTGTGGAGATCAGGGAAATATTTTACTGCTACTATTCATAACCATCATCATTACCATTACATTAATTATCATTTCATCAAAGCATTTATTCAATAGATTACACATGTTCTTAGTTAAGATTATTACACCTATCACAGAGAGCGTCTGTCTGGTAAAAGGTTAGAAGCATCAATGGGCGGGGTGAGGCTGAGTGCGTTGGAGGTCGAGACACACACACACAAACAGTAGTTAGACTCATATTTAGGTAAGAGTTCAAATAATAGTTTGCAAAAGCTTGTGATTGCAAAATTGTGTCTGCCTAAGGGACAGTTTGTTCCAGGAGATAAGCGAGAGTTAGAAGATTAATAGGAAGCACCTGGCCTCGAGACGGAGAAGATGTCCTTTTAAATGTGTCAAAAGTCGTCAACAGAACATTTGTGGTTTTGAAACTTATGCATGTGTTGTATCTGCTTGACGCATGAGGGGGCGTCATAAAAGTAAACCCTGATGGTATAAAACAACTGCTTGTGTATCATTGGGCGGAGATCGATGCTGTCTGTGGGCAGTGTTCATCTCCCCACGCGCGTGTTCATTAAAATCATTGTTTGACCGAAGCTCTTCTGGACCATTATTGTTTTGTGCTCACCCTCAATATTTGAACTCGTAACAAACAGCAATAACGGCAAAACATGTAATGGACGTGCTGGTCCACTAGACAACATCATGTTGATGTAATGCTTTGGGTCTCTTATGCAAAGTAAAGAGACTGAAATAAGGTGTCCATGAGTATCAGTTTTCAACATTCAGTATTAAGAGACAAAGACTGTACGGGTTGGGCCAGTCGTCAAGTCCTGGAGCAAAGTAAGCCTGCAAATCAATAAGATGCAAATCAGTTTATACCTTTCATATAATGTTTGAATTTGTTTATTCTGAGTTTTCTTGTTCAGTTAGTTTCCACAGTTCATATATCATGTGTAATTTTTCATTAGTTTCAGTGTTTGTTTGTATTTTATTCTATTCTTGATGGTTGTGTTGACAGATTTGTCCAAATTTAAAGCTATAGATGTGAACTTTTGGTTCCTTTATTATTACCTGTATAATTAGTTTCAGTGTTTGTGAAGTGGGGAAGGAGGACCCAAAAGCAGGACTCGTGCGATGGACAGTGCTCTTTATTTACAGTGGAGTAAATAAGACAACACAATAATCCCTTGAGCTGTCTCGACTCCTGTGTCATGTCTTCACCCAAAACTCCGTGCTCTCTGCTCCGTGGCTGCTGTCCACCTGTGCTCCACTCTCCTCCTCCTGGGAAAAAAAACAACAGAGGCAGCCATCAGGACACCATGCCGCCTAATCAACAAAAAACAGTCCCAGTGTAAATAATCTAAAAGACCAACCACGGCTCCAGTGATGGCAACACACAGTTCTAGTGACCAACCCAGTGGGCGGCACTCGAGACAAAGCAGTTCAGGTGGCCTGCATACATTTAGTATCAGGCTTTACAAAAAAAAGTATCAACTATGTTAGGATCCATGTTGATCATGTGTGATGTGTGTTTACATTTGAAGGTGTTTGTGGATTTGTCACCTCTCCTCAAGGTGTGGTTTGTGTTTGATGCTGAAAGAGATAAAGACTGCTGATTGGCTGAAGTAGGGTTCAATAAAAATTGTTTGGTTGTTGGTTTGGGCACCGCTCAGGTCCACATTAAATAAACTGCTGCTCATGTGTGTTTGTAGGTTCTCAGTCATCCAGGTCATGGTTGTCTAAGGAGCCTGGAAATAAAGTGACTTTACTTCTTTAAGGTTCTGGATGATGTTTAACTTCTGATCCAAGAAGCTTCTTCAGTTGATGTGCTTCCTTTGCTCATTTTCCACCTCTGCACAGTTTCATTTGATGACAATGCAGTGCAGTTCTCCCAAACATACAACAGAGGGCGCTATGCACATTCACTGAAGTGCAGAAAAATACAAGTGGAGGAGGAAACAAAGAGCAGCATCAAGAGAGAAAACTGAAGTGTTCAAAGCGAGTTACTTTAGTCTCTTATTGTAATATTAATCGACATCTAAACATCACGTTGATGCTTCATGTTTGAGTTCCGTGTCCTTTTACTGCTCAGTTGGAAAATATTGATGCAATTTAAAAGAAGAGGAGAAGAGTAATTTCTCTGTACTACTTCAAAAGTGATTTGAAAGCACTGCCTCATATGGAAAATTAATCATGATGAAATCCTGAAACAAATAGTGTTTGTGAATATGAAGAGTTTAGTTTTCATTTTGGTCTTAGAAGTATAAAAATGCAGGACTGAAGACAAGATGGAAATGATGTGTTATGAGAAATAAAACACATATGTCGCTATGTACTATAATTTTATTTTGTTTATTTTTTGTTCTTGTAGGTTTTTTTGCTTTAGTGTAAATTTTGAAAGCACTGCTTTTAGTTTGAAAATTGGATTCAGTGTTTAGAGTTCGGACAATACAATGGACGGTTTCAAGAAATGTATTTTATCAACAAAACTTTTTTTGATGGTTACTGTATTTATTTTAATGCCCTCAGTGCAGTGATTGAAAAAAAGTTCATCTGACACCAATGAGCCAACAGCCTCCATGTAAACATTTCCACCCCCAACAATCAACTCAGATTTATGAAGTTTATCATGTTCAGGCCCTGCAGCTGATTGGTGGCATGTCTGATCAGAAAGCCTTTCTGCATCTTCACAGTGTGAGTCTGAGAGTTTCTGAACAACAGGATGAGCTGCTACACACGTGACACCACATTCAAACACACACAAGCTGCAAATCTGACACAATATTTTAGACCAAAGAAAAAGGTTCACAATTTGCAGTTAACATGAAGATATTCTAGAGTAGAAACAACACACAGCACACAAGTTTCATGTAGAGATGATTGTTTATTCTGGATGTTATTTTCATTCAGTTATTTTCCATTATTTTGAGCAATTTTCTGATTTATCCAGTTCATGTCAGAACAAACATTCACAGTAACAGCTGGTCCAGTACAGACACGTTCAAAACCAGAACTGATTACACCATAAATCATGTTGCTGTAAATCACTCCACCACCAGAATCACCCCGAGAGAAGAGAAATGTAGTTTGTGCTCCCCAAAATATCTAAAACATACACAGATGATATACAGTAATATTAGCAGTCAACTAACCCCACGTGCATCTACTTGATGTTCTTCCAGACACAGCCTGTTGTTATATGACACATATGCAGTACACTGAGAGTATCTGGTAGGCTCACAGTCAGCAACACACATGTCTGCACACTGAAGATTAGGTGGTTCATCAGGGACTAGAGAAAAAGGAAAAGAACAAAAGTTATTCATAATCTTTCAAAAGCTAAAATTTTGAGTAGAATGATGTTTCATCTTTTTTTATGTTTCCAAATGATTTTTAAACAAGGAACTTGGCACACAGTATATCTACTCCAAAATTTACAAAAAGAAAAAAACTTGTTCTTCATACAGTATTAAACAAATACATAAATGTAAGTATAAAACAGTCACAGAAACCGAAATCAGATTCTAGCATTAACTGAAATAATCAAACAAAATATGGTCTTACGTGTGTGGCCGGTGGCATTTTAAAACGATATACCTTGCGAAAGTTGTGAAGTGCTGAGGAAAATACTGTGTGTCTGATGGGGTGTTTTTATATAGGTGGACTTGGTTTCAGTTGACCTCTGACATGGAGAGATGAAAAGAGCAGTTTGTAAAGAAAAAAGGTGAAAAACTATGGAGGTTCAGTTAGTCGCTAGGAGGTGTCATTGTTAGATAAAGGAGCAGTTTGTAAAGAAAAAAGGTGGAAACTATGGAACTACAGTTGGGATGTGTGTGCTGGGATGCTCTTGATAAGTATGCAGCTTTTATTGTTTTATGACTTGTTTTGCTGACTGTTGGGGCCCTACCTGTAAGCCCCTCTGTCTAATCATCAAGTCTTACTGTTGCAGTGCGTTTGTGTGGCTACTAGACAATTATAGGTTGCATTAAAGGAACATTGGGGGGTCGATACAGTGCTATTGTGGCTAGTTAAGAATATGTGGTTTTTAGAAGTATCACAAGAAAAGTTTATTTCTAAAAGGATACATGTTGTTTGTGGTACTCTGTTTTAAAAACTACTAGCCTCTGTGTCTTTCAGAGCACAAAAGAAAAGTGAAATGCTCCTAAACTAGTTAAAAAGTGCCTTTATATTACTACTGAGGTTGAGGCAGTAACAAAGTTCTTTAAATCATCAGGCAAGAAAATCCAGAAACCTTGGGTTAGCTGTGGCTATCCGGGTCATCTGAGCCCAAATAGCCTCCTTCTCCTCCTCCTGCTTCCCTGCACAGGAAATAATCCAAAGTCCGTTAAATCCAAAAAAGTCACTGAAATAAATGTCTGCTGGGTAAAACACAGTCAGGTTAAAAGCGAGCCGTTTAATGTGGCTGATAAAAGAGTACAAAAACAAAAGGCAGATGCACACAAGAAAGAACCTAACTAGAACTAAACTGGGAAAACTAAATGCAAAGAACAAAACCTTGAACGTTGCAAAAACATAAACATGGAAAATCCGGGAGACATGGAACAACAGACGACCTAACAAAGAATGAACAGAAACACACAGAATAAATACACACAAGGTTGATTAGGGGGAAGTGGAAACACATGGGGAAACAGCTGACACTACTCTGACATAACGAGACAAAGGAAGCAAAGCTGACTACACTGACATAGGACACAGACCTTCAAAGTAAAACAGGAAACATGAGACGCAGACAAGACAATATAAACTTGATAACATAAGACACGCAGCATGAAACACATAAAGGGCAAAGGGAGACTAAAACACAGGGGTAGAAGACACAAGGGGAATCTAAATAAACAAATGAGCTTAGATAACCTAATGAACTTAAAAATAAACCATAAACATCAAAAATAAACTAAAACTTAAAACGCTGGGTCAAAAGACCCAGGATCGTGACAGTGGGAGGTTGAAGCCTATCCCAGCTGCCACAGGGCAAAAGCAGGACAGGCTGCCAGTTTATCACAGGGCTAACACAATATATGTGATAGAAAATCAACTGAAATGTTTGATATTTATTTATAATAATAAGAGAATAACTACTATTTATAATAATATTATAGTTGTTATTATAAAATGTGCTGTTTCTGAGCACATTTCAGACGCTTTTTGAAATTCTGACTTCTCTGAACTCAGTGTAAGGTGTCTGCTCCCTCACTGCGGCTGTACCTGGAAGTACTTCTGCTTCTTGTCTTCCCCTAATGCAGCTTTAAAGTATTAAGTATGAAGCAACAGTGCTTCTCTTTGCGCCTCTGAAATCTGTGTTCTCTCTACTGATAAACAAAAGAAACAATGTAAAATGTATTAATAAATCAGTAACAAAAATATAGCGTAGAAGGTAAGTAGAGATTTTCATACCATCTTCAAGCCTAATGCTTTTAAGTCCCACACTCAATGCAGCCTGACTCAAAACCTGATTATAAATGGTTCAGCACAGACAGAGAGGCACAAATGTTTAGTATTAACCTAAGTTACTGATCATTTACAGTATTACAGAGTCTATCAGTCTTTGCATGATGTAAACATTCCTGTAAGTTTCTAGCTGACTCTCAGGTGTCACAGGTGTGCCAGCAGGAAAGTGGGTCAATAAACCTGCATCCTGAAGTTTGTCATGCAGGATTAAAGGAGCCAGACTTTGTTCACACAGGTATAATTTTATTTTACACTGACTCTGGGTAAGTATGAGTATCATACGGTTTAAATGAAGCGCTAGAACTATTAGAAATTTATTATAGATCCATTGAAGCTAATCGGGATATTTACTGTGAATCTGTGGATGCGATTAACCATGTTACTGGTAACTTCATTAACTAGTAACTTAGCAACTTAGTCATAACAGGAGTTAATATTTCTGTCTAGACACCATTTAAATAGTAACCGCTTTACCACAATATAAGCTAACCCTTACACCGTAACTTTAAGCTAGCACCATAAAGACTGTAAAACACGTAGTAATATCTACAAATGCAGCTCAAAGCTCTTATATCAGCACTCGCAGTATTACTCAACACAACCACATTAACATTATTGAGTGCAGTGTTGGGGAGTAATACATGTACAGGTGTTACGTATGTAAAATACAAAATATGAGTAACCACTTCGTCACAGTTACCGTTTAAATAGGTGATAATTAGGATACAGTTACTGAAATAAATGGATTACACAGCAGTCATTTTCTGTTTCATATGTTAGGATATCCCATCTCTAATTTTGGTAATTAAACGCATTGCCGGAAACCCAAATAAAACACGTAATAAGAGGCTCGAATGTACTGTTGATGTTGATGGCGTCAGTTACACAATGGACCCGGAGCCAGCACAACAGAGCCAGCAGCAGGGCAGGAATGCATTTCTTACTTGGAAATTCCAACACCACTTCACATTTAAAGAAGAAAAGGATGAAATCTGACCCTGCAACGCAAACTCTGTTTCCTAGCAACCAAGCTGCTCTCAGCATCAAAGACTCCACCTCCAACCTAAAGAAACATCTGGAAGTAAGTTTGTTTTTAAAAACTAACGTTAGCCTATTGAAACTACCGTCAGTATCTAGGATGTACTACTGCTGTGTGATATTTTTATTATTACTGAAGGCTACTCACCACCAAGCTAATATCAAATCTTATCTTAACATCTTATGTTAACTTATGTTAACATAAGTCTTTGCTCCTCTACAGTAAATATTCAGGGAGATTTGGGCTTAACAGCCAATTAGTAGAGAAAAACAAACAAGAATTTGCAGGATGTGATCGCTACATTCATGTAGTTGTAAAAAGCATGACAATATATTAAGTCTGGGAAGGTTCTCAGTCATCAGGTCATCGTAGTCTAAAGAGCTCGGAAAGAAAAGCGTCTGGACTTCTTTAAGTTGCTTGAAGATGTTCTCGGATGAGAGGTGAAACGTTTTCAAGCAGCTTAAAGAAGTCCAGACGCTTTTCTTTCCGAGCTCTTTAGACTTTTAATATATTAAGTAATTGAAAGTATTCAGAATACGTTACTCACAATGAGTAACTTAATGGAATACGTTACAAACTACAGTTTGGGGCATGTATTCTGTCATTTGTAGTGGAATACATTTTAAAGGTAACTTTCCCAACACTGACTGAGTGATTACTGACACTCGCTGACTTTTTATAGTCACTCTATAAATGCTGTCCATTTAAATCATCTCACTTGTAAACACTGCCGTATCCACCGGAGATCAGTGAGAATGGATTCTGGAGTCTTCCCATCCTCCTGTTAGTGATCCTCCATCTGAATGGATGATAACAACCTTCTGAACTGACTAGCAGGTGTAGAAGGCCCTACTAGCCCATATCTATGGGACTGATCACTGCTGATAAACCCACTAAATGGATGGATAAGAGCTCTGGTTACATTTGGAGTTGGGCCACAGCTCTGCACAGTGGCTGCCAAATGGTCGTCTTCTATTGTGAAATTCAGCACAGCAGAGAAGAAATAGCACATTATGACACAGTATGATGGAAAGGCAAATAAGAAAAGTGTGTAAATTGATAGATTCAACTCATGTTTTACTTTACATTTGGACAGCATGACTGCTCTTCCCTTCCATCAAGTACATTTTTCCATTTCTAGAATCCCTAGAAGCTAGAAACACAAAACAAGGCTACGTCCACACGTACACGGGTACTTTTGAAAATGGAGATTTTTCGTTTTTTAAAAAAATCCTGTCCACAAAAACGAAGGAAAACGCTGCTAGGAACATGCCAAAGCAGCAGATGGCGCTATATTCCTATCCGTGTAGAAATGTTGGCCAATCAGAAGTCAGCCTGGGTGGGAAAGAGTAAACAAAGATGGCGCATAGAAGCAGAACTGAGTCCTATGTGTGGAGGGACAGTAACTGTGTAAGCATTTAAACACTGCAGAGAGTAAAATGAACAGTAATGGTATTTTGTGTAAGTCCGCCATTGTAGAAATTCATTTCACCGAAACAATAACCTGGCGCACAGTGTGACGTTAAAAAATGCGCACACCTTTGACGCTGCGTTTTCTCCGTTTTTCTCGTCCACACGTAAACGCAAAAACTGAGTTTTCAAAAATATCCACCCTGGCTGGAGTTTTTAAAAATCTCCGTTTTCAGTTACCGAAAACGCCGTTTACGTGTGGACGAAAGGTGCAAACGCATAGAAAAATCTGCGTTTTCAAAAATACCCGGGTACGTGTGGACGTAGCCCAAGATACTACTGTTATTATTAAATAGTTTCAATTTGTTTCTTAGTTTATTTGTGATTTAAATTTTCACCTTTCATCTTTATGCTTAGTTTGTTCTGGTTACTTTGAATTTTGTAGCTTTGAGCTTATTTCTCAGACTATCTCCTTTTGTAATTTGTAATTAAAAATAGTTCAGTGAGTTTATTTTCCTCCATTGTCCTGCGTTCTGTGTCACGTCTGTGTTTCTGTTCTTGCACACCAAGTTACTTATTGTGTTAGTCTGTTGTCTCTTGTGGTTTTTATTTTGTTTTACGTCGCTTGTCTGTTTTCTTATTTAGGTTCAGCTGTCCTCCCAGGTGTCTCCTGTTTGTCCTGAGCTCCTTGTGTATTTACTCCCTCAGTTTGTCTTAATTGGTTGCTGTGTCCTCCCTCTCTGTATTGTTTCCTTCCTCAATGTTTCCCTGGTTTTGCTAGTATCCAGTTTCCCTCCTGCTGCCCTGCCACTGTGTTTTTGTATTTTTTGCTACTGCATTGAAGCTGATCTTTGAGTTCATCCTTTGTCTCCTGAGTTCTGAATTTGGGTCCATATTTGAAATATATTCGAAAAACTAACTCTGTAGGTGCTCACACGCCACTGCACGCTCATGCATGTGTGGGAAAGAAAGAGAAAGAGAGAAATACTGCTACAAGCTAGTTGTGATAAATGGTAGTTTAAATTGTGTCCAGGTAATGAACCATTAAATCTCCTCTTGCACCATCTGAATCTCTCTGCAATCACATCACATAGTATGCATATTTTAATTTATACAGCCAAATATCACAAATCCGACCTTAAGGTCTTTGCCACCTGGACACATCACCAACTGCTCTGAAGAAGCTTAGAGTGGATTTGGAAATAGACACCTGAGGTGAAAGAATTCAATTGATTAAAGTTGTGCTATTATTAAAAAGGTAACAATATCAAGATATGATCCAGGAGGATGTGAAACAACTTCTTAGGTTATGTACTTATTGATTTTCAGTAATTAACAATGAATATTTTTATTTTACAACCATGCAAACATGACTGATTAACCTGCATGGGGAAAAACTGAATATTGAGTATTAACAACTAAGAGTGCAATAAGTGACCACTAAAAGAGGCCCACACAAAAAGTTTTAAGGCTGTAAGACAGCTGTATGTCACAGAACAATGAACTTCATTTTGAGCTTACTCAGAATCAAATAGCATTTCATATCTTTGTTCACTAAGGCAGGAAAACAGCCTCAAGGTTTTTGTAAATTTTTCAGAATGTCTGAATTTTATTAGTACATTTTTCTAGCCATGTTGCTGGTTACAACCATAATAACTGGCTCCTGGCTGAGACAATATGTTGTTCAGGTGGTAAGCCAACCATCTGTAAGTATATTACTCTTCTCTCAGGTTTCACAGTGTGCACAGAGGTGGATTTGCACAAGAGAATCTTTCACGACCATAGCTGTGAGAAAAATGATCGTCTGTATCACGTAAAAATAACTGCAACTAATGAAACACATGATTCTCTTTGTGGCGGCTCTCTGATCCACAGCGAGTGGGTTCTAACTGCAGCTCACTGCTGGAAAGATCAACCTGGATGGTGAGAAATGACTGTTTCACATATTTTAAAAAAACAGTCCAGAGACAAAAATCATTACTGGTATTTTGTTCTTTTACCATTTCCATTGTTTAGGACTATGTCTGCATATGTAGGAATTCATCCAGGTCCAGGAAGAATGGTGACAATTACTGATCACAAAATCTTTGAGGACCAAACAGGAAAACATGACATCATGCTTCTGAAAATCGACCCACCAGAGAATAAGATTAAGCCTGTTGACTTACCTAAATGTACACGTTGCAAAAAGTGAGTTTTGAGTAACTTTTTAAGTGTAAAGTTTGAATTCTGGAAGTCCTTAATATGTTGACATAATATGTATTTTTCTTGTTTAGTTGGTTGGTTTTTTAAACATCCAGGAAGAGCAAAAAAATGTAGCAACATCTGTAGTCTATGAACAAAATGACATCATGCTTTTGAAGTTACAAACCCCCATTAGTGACTGCAGAGCTTCTTTATTAACAATAATGTAACTAAGACTTGAATATTGAGCAAAGGGTTCTGGTTTTGATTTTAGGTACCTGCTTAGGAGGTACATCCATGATCTATAATAACTGACAATAAAACACGAGCATGAGGAAATGGAAGGAAATGTAATGTTTTAATAAAATGTTTGAATCTGCAAAGTTAGATTAGCTGACTTAGAGTGAACTGGAAATACCCAGCCTGCAGACTCCATTCAGATGATTTATTTTGTGCTCACAAAACATGGATATGTACTATTTTTTTTTTTTTTTATTTGTAGGCTGCGTGTCATTCAGATTGCAGGCTTTGGTGGTTATACAGTCAATGCAACCTACCACAAACGTAAGACCAGTATTGTTTTGATTACTTCACAATTTTCTAGTTTATATAATATTTTAATTTTTCTTGTGTGCCTGTTATAGTTACATTTTCATTTTATTTGAAAACTGTGATGACATAAAGTATTTATTTCTTTTTTTTGTGGATATACTGTCAATTTCCCTCCTTTTTAAATGCTGCTCAGCTTCTTTTAAAGAACACATTTTGTTCCAGAAATGAGGCAAAGCATGTTTCATGTCTGATTTCCTTGCATGAAACACGCAGTAGCTTTTGTTTTTTACATTTTTTTCTCTAGTCCCTGGTACACCGCCTCATCTCCAGTGTGCAAAGATGCATGTTGTTGAGTGTGAGCTTAACCTCCATCCATGTAATTCAGCATTCTTATGGCCAAATGGAAACACGATGTGTTACAAAGAACCTCGAGTGGACACATGTCAGGTGAGTTGCCATGCTGCCAACATTTTATCTGTATCATTATCAGATGTTTTGGAACAAACATAATTTATGTTTTCTCTCTCAGGGTGATTCTGGTGGTGGAGTGATGGCCAAAAACAACAAGATTCATGGTGTGCTTGTTGGTGGTTATGAACATGCCAGTACCGGACCTGCTACTTCTCTGAAGGTCTGCTCTTACATTGGTTGGATAAATCAAGTCATTACACGGAGTAATGGAAAATAATAAAATTAAAATAACATTCAAAATAAACAGTACTCAATGCAAGAAGCTGCTTCGGTGTGAATTGTTTCTACATGTGAACTTTCGATTGTTAAAATATAAATATGTCATGTGTGTTTTCAATGTAGTTTCAGGCGTCAAGTAGATCATTCAGTTGTTCAGAAACTGTGATGTTTGCATTGAGGTTGTTGGGTCATTTTTTCCAGATGATATTAAGTACAATTACTACAGTACAGCATTTAAGTACAAATGTGAGGAATTTGTACTTTATTTTATTTTATTTGGTCTTTCCATCACATTTGTGGCTTCTTCTCCACTGCTTCTAAGTGGAAATTGGCACATTTAACTTCACTACAAATATCTGACATCTTTACTTGTTATTTTACAGATGACAACCTCTGAGGCCGTCGCAGAGCAGCTGTATTTGTACTGACATTAGATTACACACAGGTGCACTCTGTTTAGTCATTAGCACTCATCAGGCAATGTCTATGGGCAACTGACTGCACTCAGACCAAAGGGGGCTGAATAATTACCCACACCCCACTTTGCAGTTATTTATTTGTAAAAAATGTTTGGAATCATGTATGATTTTCGTTCCACTTCTCACGTGTACACCACTTTGTGTTGGTCTTTCACGTGCAATAATAAAATTGATTCATGTTTGTGGCTGTAATGTGACAAAATGTGGGAAAGTTCAAGGGGGCCGAATACTTTTGCAAGCCACTGTATATGTGCTGTGTTCCTCCATCTTTCTCCCTCTCTGTCAACCCCTCTCAGTCTTTGTGCAGTCACCCAAAGGTTAATTATAAAAGTATATCAGAGTTTACAACCGAATAAAAGGCATAAACTGGTCCATATCAGTTTGCTGCTGCTGGTGAGGGCGTTACTTGGATCTTGAAGCATACAGGGCTTACAACAGCCCTGAAATCTTTTGAATTTTCACTCAATAACAGCACCTTTTAAAGTTATTTGTTTTTATTTATTTAAACATATAGTAAAATTAATATAAAGTGGTAAATGTTATGCACTACCTAAAGTTTGAAGTCACAGAATGATACTACTTAGTGCAGTTTTTAATCATTACCAGTCTTCATCTTAGAGCTTGTGCTCTTATTGTGCCATGATGTCTCCTTTTAAACTGTGTGGATGTTCACCTCTTCTTCATCCTTCCTGTTCCTTTCACCAAACTGCTCACTCTTGTTCTCCTCTGATCTCACTTCCTGTTCTGGTTATAAGAAGAATGCAGTCAGCATGTGTCAAAGACACTATAGCTTTTATCACTCTTGTCCAGCATAATAATTGTCATGTAACTGCAAGAAGACTTAATGAAACTGAAACAATGCACCCTAACACAGGCATTTGAACTGTACGCTGATGAGTACATGAAGTGTACCTCTACCTCTATAGCTGAAAAGAGTTTGCCTCTATAATTTCTGGATCTACTGATTTGTTTCTGATGTATCTCTTCTTTTATTTAGCCTGTATTATGTACAGAAAGATGATGAAATCCTCTTTATTTGAGAAAGTGTCCTTAAACTATTTTTCCTGCTTCTTACTGAGTTTCCAAGCTACCTCTTTGTTAAGTGAATAAACTATTTGAACAAGAAAGATATCATGGCATTTATGATGATACTCTCTGTGTGTGTGTGTGTGTGTGTGTGTGTGTGTGTGTGTGTGTGCACGCTCAGCAGAGGGGAGGTCAAGACAGGAGCTCGCTGAGTTGACCTGGTACATCAAGTTTGGATTTCCCCAGTTGTTGGTAAACATAAAAGATTTGAACTTAAAAGATTTTGAGTTCATGCACACTGGAAAAAAAATTCTCTTCATCACAATCATTTGTTTAAAAATATGGCTATTTTACTGATCTATGGTTATTATTAAAGAGGAAGGAAAGAAGAAGAGGAAGCCTGAGCCCAGGTTCTGTCCATTTTCATAACAAGTGACAGCACAGACATCTGAGCTTTTTCCTCATAAAGATTGTGATGTGAAGCATCAGCAGGTAAAGTGTCGTTAAAGTGTCACTTCAATAATGCTGCTGGGAGAAAGAAGTGTTGACACATACTAGTTTTGAATAAAAGGCTTAAAACACAAACAGTCTAATACTGGGTGTTGCTTTTAAGCTTAAAGAATATAATAAGTTCTAAGACAATTCAGTTTACTTCTTACTGTCCATGTTGTGTTGTGGTATTTACTTTATCATGAATGTACGCTACTTTGTTCTAGCGACTGTAAAAAATAATTTGTATTCATGAAATAAACTAAACTTTCACAGTCTGCATCTTCCACAGTTTTCATGCTTTTGTTCACTCCAAATTTGACACAAACCCACAGACAACCAGAGTTAACTAACTATGTGAAGCAATCACAGACACTGTATTGGCTGATTTTTCTAATAAACACAATCAGGTTAACATCAAGGTTTAACATTGAAGGAGATTTGTTCCATAGTCACAGTTATGCTTGTATTTCCTTTACTTACATCCAACACTACTATGTTCTGTTTCAATCCAGGTGCTGGCAGTTTATCCTTTGTTGTTTGGACAAATAAGCTTAAAGCTAAACCTTCATGGTTTTGATGGGAAATTTTGTTAAACCATTGCTCAACTTATGTCTGCATGAGAGCAGATAATTATGATGTACTTGTAAAAAAGACTTGATAAGCAGGTCACAGCTGAATCAAGGGGTAATAAAAATAAGACCACGCGGTCTCAGCACGACTACACATGCAGTGAGTTATCGCACACATTTGAAAGACTCATTGTGTAACTCAGGATGTGACCCCTTATAAAGGAGACAGAGAAGTTCTGTTGTTCAGTCAAGTAAAACCTGGTGAAAGCGCAATTCTAAGACTCTGGTCGTTGCTTAAGTGTATAGATAAAAAATCTTTTTTTCATACATTCTTTTCTTACTATATTAGTATAATCGCCAAATCGATCATTTCATATTTATCTCCTGAAACGATCTACTGTGTTTCCAGAGTCCCAGGTTTAGTGACTTCCTGTCCACCATCACATTAGCTGAGTAGTTGTCACATTTGAGGGGAGCAGAGAAGATCAAACACCAGTCAGCAGGTCAGAGGCCATCTCTCATTTCACAAATCAATCACTTGATTTATAAATGGAACAAACACCCCATCAGACCAGGTAATGACCCATTATGAGACAACAGCCGTCTGAGAGGAGATGTTCTGTATCACAAAACATGGGAAACAAACAAACTCTAGGCATTCTGAAATATATAAAGCTCAACAAAAAAACAAAACCATATCAGATCCTGATGTAATTAATTTTGTTGTTGTCTTTATTAGTCATTTAAAAAGAGGTCTAGAAAAAGTGTCCAGGAAGAGATTCTACTATTTATGCAGCACTGCCCCCGTGTGGCCACAAAGACACACAACAGCTTCATTTCTCAGCCTGTTGCCTTCTTTTTCCTTCATGATGTAAACAGTGAATGAACTGAAAGAAGTCAACCCATAAACTGTTAAACTGACACAACAGTCATGATGATTATGTAGCAAGTTGTAGTTGACTTTCTGGTGGTCGTTTTGGTATACAATTTAAAAGCCATTTTCTTTTAGAAATACACCATACACTTTGTTGTCGACCATTTCTTTTCCTCATATCCTTAACGGACAGTGGAGGAACACTACATCTAGCTTCTGTTTAACATTTATCCAGGCGCCCCCACACTGTACCTCTACAGAAACCAAGGGAGAGAGACAGACACACAAAGATTTCCACTTGAATCTTGGTCTCAAAATAGAAAAAGTTTTATCACAAAATAATTACAAGAGCACAAATAAAAACTCAAAACCAAAGACAAATGAAATAAAAAGGCAAGGCCCTGCGAATGAACACAGCACATCTTGCACACCTTTAAAATTCACAAATTTCAGTTTTCTTTGTCAGTCTGTGGTATTAAAAAAATCTCAACATGATGACCAATGTTTGACCTTTCACCTCTAGCATAGTTTTCTCTGGATTTCAATCTGGCCACTCCTGAAATGACATTTATCAGTGTATGTACAGCATCCATTTTTGGCTTAGACAGTCTGACACAGACTGTCTCCATGGCAACCTCCAAGACTCTCCTTTTCCTAAAAAAAAAAGTCTCTATATGACCACCAACAAACCTGTTACACCATATTTTTTCACCAGCTCACCTTTGCTGAAGGTTCTCATACAAATCTAAACATCTTTTGAGAAAGTCCACATCACTCTGATCTGTAATGAAAACAGAAAAACAATGACAACACCAGCAGAGGCCTCCGACATAAACCTGGCAACATAAATCTAGATAACTTTGCTTCTCTTAAAACATTCAACAAAGATTAAATTTCTAACAAATATACCAATATAAATATATATTCCAGGAACAGGACATTCCAGTTAGATCCTTTCCAAACTTATACTGGGCAGCTCAGCCCATCATCCACTTTTACAAAACAGAAAGCCGCCTGATACAACAGCCCCAAAAGTGACAAAAATCCACCTCCAAAAAGAAAAACTTCTCATAATGGAAAAACAAAAAAGATTGTCAATCCTATCAAACACTTTCTCTTAATCTAAAGAAATTATTCCAACATCAAACTGTACAATTTACAAATAACTACCAAGTCTCTCATGAGAAAACTCTTGTTCACATTAGAGCTGTGTGGTACACAGTACGACTGATCTCTGTGAGTGATTCATTTCACAAAGTGTTTCAGCCTGGTGGCCAGTACTTTTGAAGGAAGTTAGTAATCTGTGCATAACAGAGCCACGTCTCCATTTCTAAGCAGAGACAAATCTCTGTTTTTTAGGGAGAAGAGAGAGCCCCACATGATGACTCGATGCCAGTAACAGTCTTTTACAGAAGTCTGCAGGCAGCCCACCCTGTGCAGGAGCCAGCTGACCAGCAGCAGCAGCACTAATCTCCTCCAAAGAAAAGTTAGCATCCAGGACAGCTCTGTCCTCAGAGCTCAGCTGAGGAAGCCCCTGCAGCAGCTTCTCCACTCAAGCTTTATTACTTTCCTCCATCCCTAACATGGTGGTGTAAAAGTCCACGGCATACTGACCTGCTCTTGAAGCTTTCACCAGTGGCTTCATGGTGGTACAGTACTCCCTAAGGAATGCAACTTCTGCAGGACTCAACCTGTAAGACACAACAACAAAACCCACCATGACTATAATAGGGATCTTCTGATTTAATATTAAGAGTCTGCTCACGTTTTTAACCATCCATTAAGGAAAATTCACAAAATTTGCAACCATATTGGTAGGTGTCCAATTTTACTCACATTTTCACCTTGAACTCCTCACAAATGCTCCTGATGGCATTTTCCCCCTTCTCATCAATGATGCGTATTATCCTTTCAGTGGCAAGGTAGGTTGAATTCCATTGTGTTGCATTGGGACGAATGATCTGTAGTTCACACTTGTCCTCTACCACTTCATTAGCCAAATGAGACCGGCCAGTTTTGTTCCAAATGGCCTGGCATTTTGCAAAGGTTGCACGGGAGAGCCTCTTGTAGGTTTCATTCATGCTCTCTGCTAGGGCAGCATCAGATGTTGCCACAAGGTTTAGCAGGTGACATGCACATCGCTGATGAGGCGGGAGTTGATACTCCAAACCAGAGTCTTCATCAAGAATTGCACTTGCCTCATGGTAGTCAATATGGTCAGTCAGGTCAATAGTTTCTGGGTCTGCTTCATCTTCAGCTTCATCTGCATCATTTTGTGCCCCAAACATGTGGAAGGCCTTGACAAAGTTGGATCCACTATCAGTTGTGGTTCTTACAACTTTGCCTCTAATCTTGTATTGGCAATGGATATCATCAAGCGCACCAGCAAGCATGTCAAATGTGTGAGACCCTCTCAATCTTTTGCATGCTGGTGCTGCAGATCTTCTTTCCAGGGACTCTTCCTCTATCCAATGGCATGTGACTCCAAGGTAACTTTTCTGATGAGCTGACCAACAATCAGTAGTGGTAGCAACAAATTTGACTTTATCCAATGCTGCAACCAAAGTCATCTTCATGTGATCAGCAGCTTCACAGATTCTGGCACGGACAGTGGGTCTGGAGATGACTTTGGCTTGAGGTTGTAATGTGGTAACCAATTCTTTGAAAGATGGCTGTTCTACCACTGCAAATGGCTGTAGACCCTCACATATGAAATTGATGACAAGCTTGTCAACAGTTGCTTGTGGAACATGTTTGTTTGCAGCTCTCAACATCAGGTCTGGTAACTTGGCTTGTGTATTTGCTGAGAGCTTGTTTGGTGTGGCTGTGGTCTTTCGCTGACGAGATGTTGATGCCACAGTGATATTGTACTGCTCAATCTTCGATGGATGTTTCCTCTGTAGAGATAAATATTATCATACGTCAGGTTCATACATTACTTCATAACATCACTGTGATTAACACTAAAGGAAAACACATTTTTAAAACATCATTCAACTAGACATGAGCTAATCTTTGATTGTTTAGCATAGTATAAAAGAGTGGTGAATTTGATCAAATCTTGCAGATATATTGCTGTATTTATTTACAAATGTAAACCAATTTTGAACGATCATTGCAAAAAACATGAATTTCTGTATACATTCTAAGTTCTGTAATCTGTATACTATCTGTAAAAAGAGTATCGACCAATGTATCAGTATCTAAATTTTTAACTCCTTTTTATCAGTATCACCCTAAAGTTTTCAGTATTAGTCAGGTCCTAAAAATACTAAGAGAGCAAAATATGTGTATATAGCAAATCTAATTTAAGAAAAGGGATCACATACACAAAAATGCTGCCCATACAGCTAACAAATAAAAACAATCCACATTATGTTCTTTAAAAAAATATATCATATTGGGAAACATATAACTCTACTGATTAAGAGCCATGTCACTATGATAGACCTATATCAGGCCAATGATACTGATCAACTGATCCATCAATCGGGCTCTGGTACATGTCAGCTGAGAGCTGGAAGATTAATTTGAGATGCAGCTCAGCACTGTTTTTTTTTTTATAGGCCAGCTGATTGTAGGCCTGTGAGTTTTAAATGACTACAAATTTAATTTATTGTAATGACGGTGGTTATCCAAATAATAAGCTAAAACATTCCTATGAATTGTAGCTCAATTATGCATGCACACGCACATTAGCTAGCTCCGTCTTATTTTACTATCAGGCTAACCAATGGCGGTGACAATATCTTAGCCAAACTAATAACCTTAACACACATGAAAAATAAGAAGGCAATATTGTACACGTATAGTTGTAAAACCTCTTACCTCAATGTGTTTTTTTAAGTTTAGACGCTGAAGTCTTGTAAGCTGAAATGACTGTAGAGGTCAAACAAAGTTTGCACTGCATCTGGACGCTGTCTCCTTTTCTCCCTCTGTACATGAAAAATTCCTCCAGGTATGGCCACGGGCACGCGTCCTCCGTCTTTTCTACATCGTTTTCATGGTTGACAGTGTTGTCCTCTGTCTCCATTTTGGCTTCTTTGTCTCGAAATCTTCCGTCTATAAAGTAGTTTGTACTCCACCATTTAGCACCTCTAGACACCTGTGCCTGCTGCTGCAGCGGAGTTTATTCTTTGCTTACGTCTTAAATTGGCACGTGTTAAGATATTCATTGTGTGTACTCATGTTGTACAGTGTTTAACTGGATTATGGTTACTGTGGTTTAACAGAGACAGTATATTAGTTGTCACCACAAGGAGGCACTGTTTCATTGTAAGATCACGGATGCTGCGTCATCAGGCCCCTAAGAAGAAAAAAGTACACCACAACGAAAATGGCACCCATGAGGAAAGTTTTGCCGCGTGTTGATGTGGAATAAAGTTCCCAAAATATTAAGGACATTTTTGACTCCGTTGTCATTTTCCTTCAGTTGATCGCTGTCGATGCTGCAATACTCAACAGCGCGGTTGCGATTGCACGGCCTAATTGGCTGCAAAAATGCAGAGAAAGGTTTGAATATTAATTCAAATTGTGGGCGTACTCAGTAGCGACTTTTGATTTTATAAGTAGCGAAGTAGATTACATGGTGTAAGTTGTACTCAAGTATGAGTAAAATTACACACTTGAAGAATTACTCATAAAAGTACAAGTACCCAAAAAATCTACTTAATTACAGTAACATGAGTATTTGTAATTCATTACTTCCACCCCTGACTGTAAATGACCATAAATTAACTGTAAATTACACTGCTGTGAGCTCCATTCATATAGTTATATCACCTGCACATGTGTTGACAACCGTAACCATGGCCGCCAAGGGTATATAAATGCTGCACAAGGTTCCAAACGTCTGTTTACACTTGCTCGTGGACTTGTTTCGACCTGCTCCAACCTCAGCCTGTGGAAAGCTAAGTTTTGGAAAACACTTTACTGAAAGCGGATTTAACTTGAAAGCACAACAAGTACTTCATCTGTGGATTGTTTGTACTTGTTTTTGTTTTTCAAGTTTGAAGATGGCTCGCCGTGGACCCGGACTCCCCGACTGTCACCTGGACTTCGCTGCAGGTACGTTTGAAAATTTCTTTAAATGTAAATTACTGTAATAATTTAATAAGTTCCAGTGTGAATATCAAGTTTTAACGTGATCAAATATGTGTATTCCAAGATTGTTTCCCGTAAATTGTTTGTATGCTTTAAATTTACCGGGAGAGGTGTAGAAATTATTAACGACTGGTGTATGAATATGAAAAAAAGGTGTTACTTTGATTTGAAGGCTTCAAATTTGACACTTTTCTTTAAAATGAAATGGTTAAAAATAGCTTAATGGACTAAAATTTGTAAAATAACCAAAAATCAGTTTCCGTGGTAACGGCATCTTCAAGATGTCATGGCGTCAGAACACTCAGGTGTAAACAGATCCAGGTCCCCTCCTAACATCCTTTTCTTCTCCGGATCAAAGGCTTTATTGACATAAACTATATTTTTTCTCTGCTGCAAAACACAAAGATAAAAAAAATACAAATAAAATAATATCAAAAGAATATGAAAACAGTAGTGATAATGGCATTAAGACCTATCTTCTGTTACGGTAATGCTTTTAACCTTATTGGATAGCAGAGAGAGATATTGTACACAGGGATATTTACACAGGGATAGCATGTTTACCACAGATTAGATGTATCTGTCCTTATGGCAGATACAGTCCTTGTGCACATTTCTAAAAATGTGGATTCTGAGTTAAGAGTTTCTGTTTGTTTGTTTGTTTGTTTTTCACTTGACCATCATTTTCAGACATACCTGCAGAGCTTTGTGTGTGCAATTTTTACTCTTGCCAAGGAGGTTGTGTTTTTATTTTAAAAAAAAAATTTATATTTAGGACATGCGATTGGTACATGTGGTCTAAATGTTACATTATGGTTTGCATCCACATATTTAACTTATGAGCTTTTTTCAAAATGTGTGACATCGTGAATTGTAAATAAAACAGGAGAATGAGCTGCATGGTTAGTTATAAATTTACTGTAGTATATTTATATAATAAGTTACTCATGTCCGGCTATTTACAAATCAATACCTATTATCCATTACCTATTCCAACATAGTGGTTGCATAAAGGCTTACAAAGAACAAATAAAACAAATTGAATGTACACAAAATACAGTGTCATATATAGTGTCAATATAGTGTCACCTTAAAAGTACACAGAGTGAGCTGCCTTGGTGGAGGTTTGGTGGTCTTCTATTAAAAAACTTCACTTAAAGATTGAACAAGTAGAAGTGTCATTCAGTCTGACATAAAATGCTTTTCTCTCATCCTCTGCTCAAACTAACAGATGTAGGTCTGTTGCTTTAACACTGGGTGTCTATTACATTCCTAATGTTATTTTAAAAACTGTTTCCTCACAGGGCGTCTTGACTATGTGGTTGAACGCCCTGCAGAAGAAGGCCTTCCTGAAGTCATCAGGATCCTGGATGACACTGATACCCAGCGTATCAGCGAAGGTGAGTATGGTGAGTATATTCTTATCTCATCCTCCCCCTCTTCTGATGAAGAACAGGACACTGATACCCAGCGTATCAGCGAAGGTGAGTATGGTGAGTATTTTTTCCCTCTCTCACCCTCACCTTCTTCTCATGAAGCACCAGATGCTGATGACGGTGAACAGCAAGGTGAGTATGGTGAGTATTTTATCCCTCTCTCACCCTCACCCTCTTCTCATGAAGCACCAGATGCTGATGACGGTGAACAGCAAGGTGAGTACCCCCCCTACCTACCTGTAGACGATGACGAGGTGAGTGAACAGACTGACAATTCATCTGACTGGAACGACTCAGAAGAGTGGGGGGATTGGCTTAGCGATGACTCGGGGTATGACACCATGGATGAGAGAGATGATTCCCCTCTCATCCGGGAGCACCCTCCAGAGCCGTTTTGGCACGATTGGCAACATCCTATTGCTCCAGGTGCTGCCCCCATCGCCATGCCGCCTTTCGGCCAGGCCAACGCCCCACTCTTCCCTCGAGTTGTTGCCCCAGTTGGTGATCCGCCAGCTGCTCCTCCCTCAGCTGCTCCCTCTGCTGCTCCTTCCTCAGCTGCTCCCTCTGCTGCTCCTTCCTCAGCTGCTCCCTCTGCTGCTCCTTCCTCAGCTGCTCCCTCTCCTGCTCCTTTCTCTGCTGGTCTCTCTGCTGCTCCCTCTGCTGCTCCTTCCTCTGCTGCTCTCTCTGCTGCTCCTTCCTCTGCTACTCCCTCTGCTGCTCCTTCCTCAGCTGCTCCCTCTGCTGCTCCTTCCTCAGCTGCTCTGTCATCTGCTTCCTCAGCTGATCTCTCTGCTGCTCCTTCCTCAGAAAAGAGAAGCAGAGAAGACATCTGCACCGAAGAGGTAAGTGCAAAGAGGTGCAAGGTAAGTGACCAGTTTGATGCCCCTTCAACATCCTCAGGTAGTTTTGGAGTCAGACGTTTCTGGGAGAGGCCTTTTACCCTTTCCCTTGATGACAGTGACTCTGATTAGTTTATGTTAGAACGTGTTTTTAAACTTTGCCTTTGTGTTTTTGTTTTTACAGATATAAGAACATCTGACTCGGACATGTGAAACGTATTGTTTTTTTCTTGATATGTGACATTAATATTAATATTACATTGTGACTGAAAGGTAGTTTTTTAGTTGTTATTACTTCCAGTTACGTCCAAGATGGAGCTAACACCCCACCCAGAAGACAGCCTTACCCCGACCAACCCGATGAGAAGGATGGATGACCAAGTGAAAAACGGGAGAGTGGTGCTGTGTTCCAACTATGTAAGTTATCACCTCACATTGACAACAAACTGTATTGAAGGCGAAATTCTTCCAATAGTTGGTATAAATCATCATCCTATGTCAGCAGCATTGTAGGTTTAGGTTTATTTATATTTTTCATGTGTATACGTTGGGTTTAAAATTGCTTTTTAACAACATACTGCAGCTACCAACAATGAAAATGCTGTTTTGTGTTAAAATGACGTCTTTCTTGTGTTATTGCTTTGCAGGGAAGCTGAGAGTGGACAGAGCTGCACAGAGGACCAAAGATCCACTCTCAGCACTTCATACCTGACTGGCCACAGCACCACCCCTCCTCACCCAGGGTGAGGAGGGTCCTGACCCCGCCTGCACAGAGGGAGTTGTGAACATGCACTTCTGTGTTGGTGGGTTTAGGATCCTCCTCACACACACACGGATGAAGACTGTCACTGGAAGATGTCTCCATTGCATCAGCAGGACGTAAGCATTTGTAAAATATTACAGTTTGTGATGTTTTATACATATTTTTATTGCATCATTTAAAACTATGAGATATAAAATAAACCAATTTTCATAACATTTTCTGTGTATTTAGTTGTTTTCTTAATAAGTTATTTGGAACATCAATGCAACCTGTCAGCTTTTTATTGAGGATTTAGAAAGTTGCTGGTGGCCCGAGTGTGTACAGTGGGGTGTTGTTTTTGTCACATGGTGAAAGTGACCTCATGGGGAGCAAAAAGAACAACTGAACAATTTGGGGATTCACAGACTTTCGTAATCGCTAAAAACAATTAATAAAAATTGTTCTGTGTGAACTAAAAGCTCAAATATAAACCATCCTGACACACTGACACAAATGATCTGCTGTTTATAAGCAGGACAGTGTTTTCATGAGCCTGGGTGAAGCTAATTTGCATGAGTTTAACCTCCTGGTCAAAAACTTGCATGACTCTGTTATCACTCTAACTTTCTTCTGTTTATTTATTCATTTTTGCTAATTGTAGTAGATTAATATGTTCACCAACTGGCCTGAATGTTTGAATGTTTGCAGTTTCAGGTCCTACTGATCAGTTTTAAGTATTGTAGAAAGTGAGCAGCAATTAAATCGAGTTCTGGGATGAAATGGGACAAAAGGGTAATGTGACAGCCACATTAGTTCCCTTCCCTCGTTTAACAATGTGTAAGCAAACTGCTTTAACCTGCAATTTACTGCATGTTGTTAGGCTGCATGGTACAACCACAGTCTGCTAACCACCCGTGGTGATCGAAGGTTTTGAGGTCTTGCTTGAGCTACTGATGAAGTTTTATCAAAGCTTGTTAAGTTTCCCAACCACATTTTATCCTGATGGTCCAAGGCTTACATCTTTATGCTCACAAACATACTTCTGTAATTAATCAGTGACCGATTTATTACTTTAAGTTACAGTGTGAGGGGCATTAATGAACATAAATCAGATTTAACTGGATTATGTGTTTAGGTCAAGAGACACAGACCTTCATCTTTAAGAGGCTCTTCTTGAATGTCTAATCACGATGTTTGCCATGCAAGTACACTGGGCGGTTGTTTTTAACAGAATCATTTAATGATTCTGATGAAATGAAGTATTGTTTCAATGAGCTGTGGCACCATTCTTGCTTTAGCAGTGAAAGGAGTCAGGTAGGGCTCCATCAGGAAGAGGGCCCCAGAGGTCCTATGCCCCCGCCCACTTCCCTGGGGCTTGAACATCAGTGGATTTCCACTTAAGCAAAGCCTCATCAAGTTCCTGCAAACAGCTCTACACACACACTATCATGTACAGAGTGTGGATGCTGTGTCTAAGACCACGATCATTGTGTTTCTACCATCTGGTGCAAGCTTCATCTGTCTCACTATGTTCTCCTAAAGGCCAAGACAGCAGGACAGTGAAATCAATCTCACTTATAGGTGCCAGAAATTAGTGGATATGAGATTAATGGTGGTAATCAGGTTATGCATTTGTTGTCTTCTCAGCAGGTGGGAAACATCTCTCTTTATTTGTTTATGTACATGTGTATCAGAAATCTATTTTCCTGTACAGCTCAGGTTTAAGGCACAATGTTGATCTAATCTAATGAAGATCAGTGCCTTTTTAGAGTCAGTGAAAATACTGACATTAGTGATGTTAACCCTTGACTAAGAGTTTCTTAGTCAAATGTTAATGGGAAACACATTTCCACACCACCATCTTCTAAGCTGTGATGCTACATGTGCAGCAGCAAACGTCCAATTAGTACCGATCAGAAGGTTGGAGGTTCGATCGCTGCCTGATCTGGTCTGTATCTCAAAGTATCCTTGGACACGATACTGAACCCCAAACTGCTCTTTCATGAGTCCATCAGAGTATGAATGTTAGATAGAAAGAACTTAGGTGCAGAAAAGTGCTTGTGTGAATGAGGTGTATAAAGTACTTTGAGTGCTTGAGTAGAAAAGTGTTATTTAAGAACAAGGATGTGCAAGAATTTGCTAGACACGCTCTTCTTTTTCCAAAACTAAAAATGTTATTTCAAATTTGGCAGCCTGTGTGTCAAAGAGACTGAAGAGTAACTAAAGGGCAAAGTCCAGGAATACAGCCAAACTCAGGAGATCAGTTAGGAGCACAACTGAGCAAAGGTGATTCAAAAAAATGGAGAGAATCTCTGCCATGCAGTGCCATGCTGAGCAGACTGGTTTACAGCCACAAGAGAGACTCAGCGTTCACAGATCATAAAATCTTCAGGGAGCAAAGCTCTCAGAGAAACTATAATGCAATCCACAGATAGAATACAGTCAATAAACTCCAAGTGAAATGTTAAACAGTGCATGGATAGCTTTTTGTTCTGCTTTTTCTTCGTATCCTTTTTCCCCCTTTCTAAAGTCTCTTCAGAGGCTTTGCAATTTGTCAAACAGCAGCTGGTAAAAAGGCTTTTGCAGTGAGGCAGGGAGCCTGTTCAAACCAGATTATGCTTGATTTGATGACTGCAGAGAACTTGGGGCTGACAGCTCAGATTAGGATCGGTTCTCCCTTGAAAAGGCATTAGTGTGTTCTGTCATGGCAGGATTTCTGTTCAATGTGCAGTTAGATTGAAATCAAAGGGCACCAAAGACACCCAAACCTGAGGGATCATTACGTGACACCCAAAGCATCTGAGCAGTCTTATTCCTTCATCTGTACCAAATTACTCAGATTCACAGACGTCGTGCACAGCAGACCTGCAATACAACAATGAATAACAGGAGTTACGCCTGCGTTTGACAGGTCAAAATGTCACAGGGAGCAGTTCAGTTAAGTTTCATTCCCCTCCAGAAATCACTTCATGCATGATTATCAGGAACCTTTGAGTAATGACAGCACTTAAATGAGTGTTTCCTTACCATAATCCACTTTGTCACCAAGTTTTAGGATGAGAACGGTTTTTTTCTACTTCTATTATTTTTTTTATATCGTTGTTATTATTTCTGTTGTAATTTGTGTTTGTTTTTTGTTTGTTCAGTTTTTCAGCCTTGTTGCATTTTTTTCTATTTCTGTTGTGTTTTATTCAACTTCTGTTACATTTTGCAGGATTTTGCAGCTTTTTCTATTGATGGGTGTTTTCTTCAGGGACACCATATTATCATTATCTTTAAAACTGCATTTGAAACTTAATGCTGCGTTTTTACTTTCTGCAGTTGAAGTTATCTAAAGAAACTGTGTGTGGGTGCAGCTGAAAAAACGTCTTTTGGTAAATAACACAGAAATTCTGAAATCCTCTACTGCTTATATCAAACAGAATAAAAGAAACCAAAGCTAAACTCTAAAAGATTATTTATTTCAGCTTGTTTACAGTTATCCACACCTCACAGCTTTTTATGGGTTGATAGTTTTCCTGATCCAATCTGCATACTCAGGATCACAGAGGTCCATGAAGGCAGCCGGTGCTCTGCATACAAAGTCCGGATCTCCCACAAAAGAAGAGATCAAATGTAATATTAGTGCATTCCATAGATTATCAGCCAACAGCCTTGAAGACACACTTAGCCTCTTTTAGTTTTCAGCCTAGAACGAGGACCCACCAGCAGGTTTCTGTCAGAAGACCTCAGTGACCTGCACCTTATAGATGGAAGCAAATGAAGTTTGATCTCAGCTTCATGCTCTTGTTCTGCTCGTGCTCTGATTTGAATTACATGTTCTACACACTTCACTGTATCTCACTGTCAGTTTGTCAATTTGTGACATTAATTCAGAGGAATATGGTGTAAACCAATGATTTATAAACCTAAAACAGCTCATGATCACTAACCAATGCTAACTTTGAGAAGCAATGCAGAACATATTGTGCCCTCTGTGTGGCTAATGGCGCTCTTAAGAGTTGAAGAGCAAAACAAAAGAAAAAAAACCCTCACTCACGAGTCTGCGACTGCGTGCTGACAGAGAGCGAGTGGGTTACCTCTGTGTGACTTCAAGCTGCAGAGGGTAAGGCTCTGACTGTGGTCTGCATATATGTGCCGAGCAGCAATTCAGAATACCCACCGTGCACAGTTTCTGTGAGGTTTGGCATAACTCGATGCATTGAATCATTTTCATATTATACAGACAGAATTATGCAGTAAGAACCAGCAGTTAAATATAGAAACTGTTGTTGAATACTCACTGATACACAGAGGCAAGAGAAGAGGCAGCAGACACAGTGTTCCTGCCATTCACCCTCTAACAACTGCCTTTCTGTCTGAATGGTGACCATTGTATAGTCACCAGTGTCATGATGAAGCCGTATCATGCTGCATGAAAAGCTGCAATACTCCACATATTTATGCAAAGTTACTCATCAGCAGTTTTTGCTTTTGCCTTTCATAAAGTGCTGGGAGGGAAATGAAGCTGAGAAATGAAACTTTGAGTATTGTGTAAACCGTCGATTTATTATAGAAGATCTACAGTATGAACTGACCATAAATGTACTTTGGTCAAGACCTGAATCAAGTTTCATCCAAAGGCTTGTGGCTCAAATTTGAGCAGGGCCTGACAGCTTCAGTAGAAAGACGCTGAGGGTCCTGTCACTGTTGTTGATGTCTCTGTCCTGAAAGATCACAGACTGCCCTGTGATTTGTGGTGTTTCTTGTGGACTCGTAAAAGGATTTATTTATATGATATAGTCTTCACAGATGTCAGGTCTCAGGCCAGCTTGAAAGAATTGTGTTTCATCATATAATTACAGTTCCTGATAGTTGGACCAATCACAGCCAAATGAAGTGAAGCTGTTCTGGTGATGGCCCAACACCATCATCTGTACTTCAGCAAACTGTCTCTGTTCTCTGCACATAAACTAAAAATATGACTATATTATCATGAAAACGTACTAAAGGAATTGATAGTGCCCTTTGTCTCCATGTGACTATAATCTTATTAAACTATATTATTATATTATTTCAATTTCATTTTTATTTATACAGAAAACAAATCACAACAACAGTCGTCTCAAGGCGCTTTGTATTGTAAGGTAGACCATGCAAAATACATACAGAGAAAAACCCAATAACCACATGACTCTTTGTGAGCAAACACTTTGGCGACAGTGGGAAGGAAAAACTCCTTTTTAACGGAAAGAAACCTCCAGCAGAACCAGGCTCAGGGACACTATCTCTACGTAAAAGTAGGGATAGTGTCTGTCTCCTGAATCCAAAGAGGAAGCTGGTTCACTAGAACAGGGCTCTGAAAACCGACGGCTCGCCCTCCCATTCCACTTTTAAATTCTCTTTTAATACAACAAGTAAGCCTGCAGTGTGAGAGTGAAGTGCTCTAATAGGGTGATATGGTACTACAAGGTCTTTAAGATCAGATGGTGCCTGATTATTTAAGACCTTGTATGTGAGGAGCAGGATTTTGAATTTGATTCTAAGCCAATGAAGAGAAGTCAATATAGGAGAAATATGCTCTCTCTTTCTACTCCCTGTCAGTACTCTTGCTGCAGCATTTTGCATGAACTGAAGGCTTTTCAGGGAGTTTTTAGGACATCCTGATAATAATGAATTACAGTAGTGCAGCCTAGAAGTAATAGATATTAGAGATACTGCACAAATGGAAGAAAGCAGTCTTACATATTTGTTTAATATGTGAATTGAAGGACATATCCTGGTCTAAAATGACTCCAAGGTGTTACTGGAGGCCAAGGTAATGCCATCCAGAGTAAGAATCTGGTTAGATGCCATATTTCTAAGATTTTCAGGGCCGATTACAATTGCCTCAGTTTTAAAAGCAGGAATTAGAGGTCATCCGGGTCTTTATGGCTTTAAGACATTCATGTAGCTTAACTCATTGGTGTGTGTTATCTGGCTTAGCTAGGCTAAGCTAGAAAATTCCTAAAAATACAGTAAGTGAATACAAGAGAGTGTGCTTCGGATGAAGCAAGTGAAGATTAAACTATGAAATAAGAAGTTATCTATAAGTTTTTAATTATTTTGGCTCTCCAGATAAGCTACACAAAAACACAACCATGTGTTGGAACAGGAAGTGATAGGAAGTGAGAAAAAAGACCTTAGGACAGGTGAGATTGGTCAATGGTAGATGTTATGTATGAACCAAAATATATGGTGTGCTATACAAGCTATCGCCAGTAGCGGGCACTATGCCCAGTTATGTGTGTGTGTAACTTCTGTGTTATGTTAATAAAGAGAATAAGTGGAAATGTAAACAAGCTACCGTGTGTATCAGTCTGACTCTGTATAAGCCCTAATCAGTGTACTGACACTACAGGAGGAAATATAAGGCGAGGAATTACAAGCCTTATCCTGACGCGAGAGCATCCTGACGCGAAACATCTGCGCCTGGTTTGGGAACAGCACCAAGCAGGACAGACGAGATCTGCAAAGAGTGGTGCGCTCGGCCGAACGCATCATTCAATCAGAGCTCCCTGACCTGCTGTCCATCTACACCAAGCGGTGCAAGACCAAAGCTATGAAGATTATGATGGACCTCTCCCATCCCAACAATGGACTCTTCTCACTGTTGAGGTCTGGGAAGCGCTTCCGCTCCGTTAAGGCCAAAACAGAGAGAATGAGGAGGAGCTTCTTCCCCCAGGCCATTCGGGCCCTGAACCAGGTGTAGGACTGGACTCTCCCACACATCACATCACTATAAGACTGGACTCTCACACACATCACATCACCACATGTACTCTGGTTTTTCTTCATGCACACTTCCTATAATTTATAATCTCTTTCTGCTATTTGCACATTTTTACTGTAAATTTCTAAGTTAAATCTGTAAATTTTGTAATAACCTGTAAATTGTAAATACTGTAAAACCACTGTCATTTAATGGTCGGGCATTGCATTGCACAGCTACAAGCATTTCACCTCATGTCATACTGTGTATGGTTGTGTGTGTGACAAATAAAATTTGAATTTGATAACAATAGAGCTCTTTTTCTGAAATCATAAAAGGTAGTAAAAGTCAGCAAAACAGCAATTGTTGAAGCTGCTTCCTGTTTGAGGGAACTGGCCATTTAACCACTTTGACTGAGTGTGCTTTTAAATGACCTTTTTCAACAATAAAGCCCAGGAATGACACTGAATCAACATGAAATTCACATTTCTCACCTTTTAAATTGAGATATTTTTTTCTAGGAGACATTTGAGAAGGACTTGACAGGTATAAAACAACTGGGAGAAGTTAAGAATATTGTTGAAATAAAGAAAATGTGGATGATGAAGTCACAAAGGATGTCATTGACTAGGGCCTGAAAGACTCCTGGTGCGTTTGCTGAAAATGCTATTTTCAAATAACCGAAACGACCCATTTGGGTTTAAAAATTATACTGATTACTGGAAGGTGAAGGAGGACCAGTAAGCGAGTCAATGAAGCAGTCATAAGGACGATGAGGTGTGAGATAAAGAGCTAAACCTCCTCTCACTTTGGTTAAGGGTAAACAGCCTATTGCCCGCAGCATCAGCTAAATTCTTTGTCATAAACACTTTGCAATGAAATTTGGGTTTGGTTTCAGCATGGCTTCGGCCCATCTCAGAGCTCACCCTCACAGCAGGATAACCATGAAAGCAAATTTTGCACAGTCTGAAGAATAAGTTCTACTTTGTTGATGAAACACTAGGAAACACTGTTTGAGGAACCCTCTGTTCTTTTCTAACTCGCTGGTGAAAACTTCAGGTGGCCTTTCTAGAGGTACAAGCTCTCTGAGCTGTGCTGCTGCCTGCTGACCATGTCCATCGTTTTATGACCACAGTATCTTATAACGGATGTCAATCCAGCAGATTATCTTTGGCATGTGGTGGATCAGGAGATTTGCAACATGGATGCACAGCCGACAAACCTGAAGCAACTGTGTGATGCTATCATATCAATATGAAACTGTGAGGAATGTTTCCAGGTCTTTGTTGAATCTGTGCCACAAAGAATTAAGGCAGTTCTGAAGGTGAAAGAAGGTCCAAAACAGTACTGGCAAGGTGTAACTAATGAAGTGGACAGTGACTGTATTTAGTGTCTAGATGTTTTTTTCAGTATTTTATTCACTTAATAGCAGGACAGAATACCACATGACTGTGGCCTTGTGTTATACCCTCTCTGCTGCAGTGATGCTGCAGACAAACACAAACATCGTGATTAGACATTTAAGAAGAGCCTCTTAAAGATGAAGGTCTGTGTCTCTTGACCTAAACACGTAATCCTGTTAAATCTGATTTATGTTCATTAATGCTCCTCACACTGTAATTTAAAATTGGTCACTGATTAATTACAGAAGTACGTTTGTGAGCATAAAGCTGTAAGCCTTGGACCATCGGGATGAAATGTGGTTGGGAAACTTAACAAGCTTTGAAAAAACTTCATCAGTAGTTCGAACAAGACCTCAAAACCTTCGATCACCACGGGTGGTTAGCAGACTGTGGTTGTACCATGCAGCCTAACAACATGCAGTAAATTGCAGGTTAAAGTAGTCTGCTTACACATTGTTAAACGTGTACTGTACTTAAAACTGATCAGTGGGACCTGAAACTGCAAACATTCAGGCGAAAGTTACAGTGATAACAGAGTCATGCCAGTTTTTGACCAGGTGGTTAAACTCATGCAAATTAGCTTCACCCAGGCTCATGAAAAAATTGTCCTGCTTATAGACAGCAGATCATTTGTGTCAGTGTGTCAGGATGGTTCATATTTGTTGACACAGAACAATTTTTCTTCATTTTTTAAGGATTATAAAAGTCTGAATCCCCAAATTGTTCAGTTTGTCTTTTTGCTCCCTATGAGGATGAGGTCACTTTCACCATGTGAAAGGCCTAGTGGTACGGCCTGTCTACCCTTATTTGGATTACCGTAATGACGACAATATCAACGGCTCGCACAGCGTCGCTGCTTTCAGGAGCCATTGGAAGTTTTAAGGTTGCTCGAACCATTGAATACTTATGGTAAGCGAAAGGGCGTATGCTCCGTGGAAAACTCCATATCCCACAATTCATAGCACACCTCTATCGAGTGTAACAATGGCGGCTGCCACCTTGTTTTTATATTCCTCTTATTCGTGTTTCTAGGTCACAAAATAAACTTTTAAGATATTTTCAGGCGAGAATATAGATGTGTAAACTTCAAATATCTGCTCATTTTATCAAGACATCCCATATTAGCAACAGTTCTCTTACATGTTGCTGCTAGCTGGCTACCTAGCTAGCTAGCGTGGCTAGCGCCGCTTTGCTCAAAAGCACCCGGGCTTGGCTTACAGTGAGGCGGCTCACACTCGTTTCAGCCCCCGATCGCTCACAAAGAGTCTGTGTCTCAGCTGAACTTGTTTTTCGTTTATATGGGCCGATGATTCAATTATTAATTTTAGTAATGGTAAAAACAGTGAAAGGTGGTTGTCCAGATGCTGGTCGATGTGGAAAAATAACTGAGTTGTTTGGTGGTGGCGGCTAACGCGGAGCTCCAACAAAGGGTAGCTAGCCACCGGTGTATGACAGAAAGGACATGCGGGAAAAAGACACATATGAGGCGGCGAGGCAGCCGCTGATCGACTGGTGGTGGCTAACGCGGAGCTCAAACAGATGGCAGCCATGGATCAGGGAAATTGAAGGCAGGAGAAGCAGACCCAAGGCGGCTGCCGGTCAGAGCGTCAGGTTAACTGAATTTCAGGTAAGAAGTTATGAACTGCGCTCTATTTGGGTCAGATATAAACCCAGTTTAGGTGTAGTTTATTTTCGTTGTGCTGACTTTTTACAATCAGTTACAATAACTTACAATAACTGTGTGCGTGCTGAGTTACTGATGTTGAACTTTATTTTATTCATAAGGGTTAGTTGTAGAGTTGCCAACCGTTCCGTACAAACGGAATTGTCCGGCATTCAGAGAAAATATTACCTATTGAGCTGAAAAGGAACACAGTTTGTCCCCTACTTCAGGTAGAACGGAAGAAGACACAAACAGCTGGTAACTGTGCAGGGGTGGATCTAGCAAAGCTTTTGCCAGGGGCCAGGTAGGGCATTAACAGGGAAAGGGGGGCACAAAGATATACTTTTCTTTCTTACTCCCATAAAATATTTAGCTTTTATTAAATAGTTATCTGAATCTTACAACCAAAGTTTGTATAATAAAACACAAGATTGGCTGTAGACCATTGTTAATCATTCAGAACACTGTGTAAAAAAAAAAAAAAAAAAAAAAAGTGAATGCAAAAGTGCATAAATGTTTATTTTACGTGTTTGATGTGTGTGGCGGGGCGTGGAGTGCAGTGCCGCTGCAGGGGAAGTGGACCCACCTGAGCGGCATCTGCAATCACGCCTCTCAGGCGTAAAGTCTGTGCTCTCTCGGCTGTTTTTTTTTTGGTGTGTGTCAGGCTTTGAGTTGAAAAGCTACAGCCGGCTGTGTGGGTATACCAACCATGTGTGAAAAGTGGTCCATAACGTAATGCTTCAAAGCGTGTTCATGCAAACATTGTCGGGTCTGCCGTGGTACAATGGGACTTCTGCTCATGAACCTCTGTGCACAGCGTCTGCAAATCGGGGCTGTACGAAGTCACCTCATCTTTACACAAAACTGTAAGCTGTCATCTGTGAGGCGTGAGCGGTGTTTGGTTTTACCATAGTTCATGGTGGAGAATGGCTGCTCTGCTGAGTTTTGCTCTCTGTAGCCGTTTGAATGGCAAACTACACTGATTAGCAGCATAGGCACACTTAAAATTTCTTCTGAAATTTTCGCTTTCTAGTTCAAATTACACTTTCAGCAGCAACTAGTGAGGTAAAGCAAATGAGAAGCTGTTGTGTTTCAGTGTGACCAGTGCTGCATAAATGTTGTGTTATCTTACCAGGCATGGTCTCTTTATAAATGCCCAACAGAGCCAACAAAAGGACTTTAATTATATGCTCTGTGTTGTTTGTTAAGCTTTTTGTATGTCAGTATGTCCAGATAAACTTTGTTTCTCATGGTTTACTTCATACAAACCGTCTCCTCTCAGATCTCAGAGGACTGATGTCTCATTATGGGTCCCTGCATTAGTGTGATGGAGTGTCTGTGGCATGTTGAAATCAACTGATTGATTTTCGTTAAAAAGAAAAACTTCTGACTGACTGGTGGCTGACCTTCTCTGTTCCTCACAGAATTGCCATTTGTGGATGTGGTCCACTGATCCACATCCAGTCACACATACAGAAGAGGGGGACATTCAATTAAAAACATTAAATACAGATCAAAAGCATAAATGTACTTTACATGAAACAAATGCTGGGTGAGCAGAAGTGGAATTTGCTGTAAGCTGAAGTCAGCGAGCAGCAACATCCTGAGAAAATCATGACTTAGCATTAATGTCCTTAGCTATAGTCAACACAGTCACACACTATGAGGCAGTCCTGTTTGAAATTTCCACCAAATCTACTTTTGTGTTTGTAGTGCTGTGTTTCCTCAGTGGATGCAGATGGTCAAAGTCTGTGTTTTCAAATATGTAGAGTGTCATTTCTCTACATAACACAGAAATAAGAATTTACAAATGAAACAATTATTCAGAAACAAAATGTGCAAAACCCAAAATAAACGAATCTTCAGTTTAGAGCAAAGGAATCATCTATTAATGTTGTGGAGTTGTTAAACACACACAAACTGCTCCAAGATGAATAACTCGGTGTGGAGATTAGGGAAATATTTTACTGCTACTATTCATAACCATCATCATTACCATTACATTAATTATCATTTCATCAAAGCATTTATTCAATGGATTACACATGTTCTTAGTTAAGATTATTACACCTATCACAGAGAGCTTCTGTCTGGTAAAAGGTTAGAAGCATCAACGGGCGGGGTGAGGCTGAGTGCGTTGGAGGTCGAGACACACAAACAGTAGTTAGACTCATATTTAGGTAAGAGTTCAAATAATAGTTTGCAAAAGCTTGTGACTGCAAAATTGTGTCTGCCTAAGGGACAGTTTGTTCCAGGAGATAAGCGAGAGTTAGAAGATTAATAGGAAGCACCTGGCCTCGAGACGGAGAAGATGTCCTTTTAAATGTGTCAACAGAACATTTGTGGTTTTGAAACTTATGCATGTGTTGTATCTGCTTGACGCATGAGGGGGCGTCATAAAAGTAAACCCTGATGGTATAAAACAACTGCTTGTGTATCGTTGGGCGGAGATCGATGCTGTCTGTGGGCAGTGTTCATCTCCCCACGCGCGTGTTCATTAAAATCACTGTTTGACCGAAGCTCTTCTGGACCATTATTGTTTTGTGCTCACCCTCAATATTTGAACTCGTAACATTTTGGGGGCTTGTCCTGTGACTTGAGGAGGGAGTGAGTTCGGAGGTTTGGACAGAGAAATCCGGGGTCCAGAGGGCGGTCAGATGCGCAGACACGATCCGGTGATCGAACTGAGTGGACAAAGGCCGGCCTATTTAAAAGGTGAGGCACATACCTGTTGAATTATTTCCAAAGTGTGCCAAATTGGACATTGAAAATTAAAGTCTACTCACTAAATCACTGGTGAAAGTCTGTTTTGATTTTGGTGAAATTTTCATGAGGTTTGAAAGTTGAAATAATGATAATGGGAGTTTGTAAGTGACAGTGCTGAGTAAAGAGAAAGCAGTTGGACTGCTAAGAGAGTTTAAAGCAGTTGGACTGCTAAGTGAATTCGGTATAATAGGTAATTGGTTATTTTGTGGGTTAAAGTCCCCATTGGTCATAAGGTTGGACCTGCGTCAGTCATACATTTTTTCTGAGGTGTTGATTGTTGTTTCAAAGTATTATAAATTTTTCTATAACGGCAGCGGGGCTACTAAGAAGCACATAGCCCGGAGTTTACACTCCCTCCTTGTCGTGGACGCGCGACATTGACCTCTCGGTGAAGAGGGTTAGTTCAGTGTGGCTTAACTGTGGGGTACAGGGCATCCTGGAATAAGCTAGGAGTTAGTCTCCTCACCGTTTGGAACGGTGGTCTGCGCTTTTTTGGCCAGCAGAAGTCGGACTTCGGGCGTGAAACCTTAACTTAAAACTTCGGGGAAAGCCTTGGCTGTGAAATGCCAAAAATAGAGCTTGAGGCAAAGTTTGGGTTGGTTGACGCTTTTAAATTCAGTTAGGGCACTAGAAATCGGGCCACCGTCCGGGACGGATACTGGTTAAATTGATCGCAAAAACACTCAGGAAGTTTATCGGTTGGACCGTTACTTTAAATTTGTCGAAATTGTGTAGGTGTTAAAAGGCCTGACCATCTCTGCAGTTGTAATTATAAGACGTCTTTGTAATATAAAATAAGAGATCTGTGTGCGAAAGGTGTCTGTGATCCAGCGCTGAGGCTATTTTTAGACTGCGTGTGTGTGTGAAAATGTAAATGAGGAAGCAGTGAAAGGCTGAGTGCATTATCAGTTGTGTAAATGCTGTCGTAAATATTGCTACATGCCTGTAATTAAGACGCTGATTTTGCTGATTAAAATATTACAAATAAAGTTTTGATTGATTACGGTGAATGTTTGATGTTTGGCTGGGTTTTGATATAGAAGAGACAAATTGTGCATGATTTAGACCGGCATTTCAGTCGGCAGGGTGAGATTGAGTGGAGGAGTTGAGTGATGAATACGGGGCTGAATTATTTCATTTTTGTGGTGTGAAGCAGCATTTTGTAAGATTTTAAGTGGTTTTTGTTTCAGTTTCATCACATATAAGCAGTTGTGTTTGACGAACTTATTTACTATTTGATTTTATCATTATATAGGGTGTGATCAAGTATGAATTTCAGCACTGGATGTGGTGTAGGAATTTTATTTTTATTTAGATAAAAGGCATGCTTATTTCGGGGTCTTGCCGAATTGAAATTTCACCTATAGTGGATGTTCTTTACATGAATTGCATTTGTCACGGTGATTATAAATGAATGATTAGATACAGTGAAATTTCTTAAGGGTGTTTGTGTGTGTTTTTATGGATAATTGCTACTGGTTTTATTCATATTGAGGAGCGGATGATTGCGACTGAGTGTGTGCATAGATAACGTGAAGACGGCTTTGCAGCTGTTGGGTGTGAGTAGCTGTGTGTGTGATAGGAAGCAGTGTGGGTGACAGGAAATCTGCATGCCCATAAAAGGCAACTGCCTGACTGTGTGAAGTGTGCACCCAGAGAGAGAGAGAGTAAAATCTAGGCAGATGAAGCCAATGGATGTTTTAAGAAAAGAAATACTAATTGAATGTTTTAGTGTGTTAATACAGGTGGATTTCTCTCAACCTGGAAACTCGAGTACAGCGGCAAAAGGATAGATTAACAGAATTGGGACGACAAACAGGCCAGGCTTTGGCTTAAAATTTTACAGCTTGACCTCTCACTTTGTCCCCACCCTGAGAAGAAGCTTAAAGGACAATTAATCTCCTGATGAAGACCGACAGAACATCGTGGACTTGAAGAGTTAACCGCAGGCAAAAGACAGTGCAACTGACCAATAACACTGAAGGGTCAAGCAGCAGCATGTATGAACACCACTGATGGAACATGAGCTTTGAATCACAAGCTGGAAACCAGCCATGCTGGGAGTTGACCTACAAGAAAAGACCGAAAAGATCAACGGAGAAGAAACAGAGACAGCTGAGTTTGGACTGTATTTGCTGGAGATTTCAAGGCCACACAGGACACTGTGAGAAGAGAGGGACAGGGACCAGTCAGAGGTCAAGCCCGGACGAGTTCGAGTGCAAACGTACAGGATATAATTGGATTGAAATTGAAGGCTGAACTTATGATGGTTTATAGATGTCCACCACGTCACAACAAAGAGGTAAAATAAAGAGAGCAACTAACTAACAATTACATTAATGAATAGAAAAACACATATACAAGTTGTTACATGTGAAACTATTTTTGGAAAGAATCAGAAGTGAGACAGCTTGAATCCACAGCTCAGTGCAAAGATGCATGAATTAAACCTGATTATAAAAATACATATGCAATGAAGACACGCTTACACTTACATACATGACATATATTGGGATTTCTGACCGGAGAGAGAGAGAGAAACTGGACGGTTAGGCACTGATGATAGTAATGAAAATGTCTGTAACAAAAAAAAGGGGGAGAGAAGGCTGACACAGGGCCTGGCCCAGTGTTTCTCCCCTCTTTGAATAACACAGCCAACACAACATCATTTTCCTGTTCGCCTGTTGTTGTTTTGTTTTTGTTTTTTCTCTTTATGCTTGATTACAGGCTGCTTTGCCGGCCCTGGAAGCTGAGGCTGACCTGGACTCCTGCTCTCCCCTCTACCATCTTCGATGTGACCCTGACCAAACGCTGTAGCAGCTGGACCCACAACAACAGCCTGAGAATGTCAACAGTGCTGCAGGAAAGCGATCTCAGGCAGCAGAGACGGAGAGCGCTAAACCTAAGGCCCGTTTCACTACACGGAGGAAAATTCTCAGACAGCTTCAGCTGACAGAGCTGTGACGAGACGCCCATTAAGCCCGAATGAAAAGTGAGGCCGAGCAAAAGAAGGCTGACCTTAATAACTCTGCATTAACACTGTGCAGGACAGTGATGGACTAACACGGATGATCGGGCAGTAAAAGGGCGTGCCAGAGACAGGAGGAGTAACTGAGGTCAGGAGGCACCTCAGAACGGACAAAACACGGAAGAAGATGCAGGTTTCACCTGCAGTGAGCATGGACACTGGAGAAAAGGACTGCCCCAACTGGGGCCAGAACCAGGACGGACTGAACTTTGAACAGCAACAATGGTCACAAACAGACTGAAAAGGAGGAGGGCAGGACCCCAGGGCACGCTTCAGGCCGTGGTTTACCCAAGACACCAGAACAGGAAAGTGATGAACGAACACACACACACACACACACACACACACACACACACACACACACCTAAATACACTGACCCAGAATGAAGAGAAACACACACACATGTGCACTCGTTGATTGAGTGAGAAATCACACACAAACCGAAACGCTGATTCACTGAGAATTGATCCAAATACAAATACACATGCACATGCTCGTGCAATGAAGAGTGATGCACATGCTCGTGCAATGAAGAGTGATGCACATGCTCGTGCAATGAAGAGTGATGCACATGCTCGTGCAATGAAGAGTGATGCACATGCTCGTGCAATGAAGAGTGATGCACATGCTCGTGCAATGAAGAGTGATGCACATGCTCGTGCAATGAAGAGTGATGCACATGCTCGTGCAATGAAGAGTGATGCACATGCTCGTGCAATGAAGAGTGATGCACACGCACACACATGCTGATGCAATGAAGAATGCTTTGCTAACAAATGCTTATGCTGATATGCAAAATGCTGCACACAAACATCCAAGTAGATAATTTTTATAAAAAGCTATTGATTACTTAGAATGTGTTTTATGTCACCCAGAGGGCATTTATGTAGATTTAAGGGACAAGATCTAAAACAGTTTGGTTATGAAAACAATGTCTGCGCGTGATGTCTGTGTACGGCTGCTCAAGGCCTCGACTGAATTGTTTACTGTGCTTCACACAGCCTGATAAGGAGCAGTGGTACAGAGTGAAAATGAGGAATTAATAGTCAAAGTTTTATTTCAGAGCACCGCATTTTCTGTGATTGAGATTTAATTCAAGGAGGAACAAAAGTTGCTATAGCACCTGAGGTTCTTATTCCCACACAATATTGTCCCGGGAGGAAGCAAAACTTTCCTGTGAATTTCTGTTTGATTTTTGGGTTTTGCTTAGCACTAGGTTGATTTTATCAGTGAGGTTTGGATTGTTTTCTTTCTCTAAGAGAGAGAGAGATGGTTTTATGTTTGGATATGTCTGCAACGGGCCCTAGTAGGTGTTATGTTATTAGTATTTTATTGGGTACGTTTGTTTTTGCTTTTGTTACAGTGCACGGAAATAAGAAAGTCTGAGTGGTGTGATTCACCGGTGGTCATATTTTGTGAGTTTATGATTTAACAGTCAGCTCTTTAAACCAGGCCTGGAAGATTGAAATTTAAAGTGCTATGAAATATTCTTACTGAAAACAGTTGCAAAGTGTGCTTCTCCATGATTATAATGGGCCCTGGAGAGATTCACTTATATGGGACATTGATCACATGAGATGGTCCTGAGTCTAAAAGGATTGCAGCGCGTCAATCCAGTCCAAAAAACAAGGAATTGTTTTCCTTTAAAATGATGACATCATCTTGCTGGTGATGGATGCTTGAATAGGTCGCGCGTGAGACTCCATTATCAGCAATATCTGGTATGAATGTGTGTGGATGTATGCATGTAACTGGACTGTGATGGACTGACGACTAAAAGTTTTAACTGACTTGATACGGAGACAAAAACGGTGCTGACTTTAGGATTAGTAAATGTCCACAAACAATTCACCCAGCCTGTAAAAGAAGGGTGGATGTTTTGTCTGGCTTTGTTTTGTTTTTGCAGGAGCAGAAGGATGACAGACTAAAGGGGGAGAATGTAGCTTCACATGAGAGTGTGAACTGCAGACTGAACCCTTTGGTTGCTAATTTTGAGTTACTAATGTTTGCATTAAGAAAATTGTGTTTTATTAGCTGTGTTTTAATTAATGTATCACATTATATTGTGGGGAAGTGTCAAATGTTACAGTGGAGAAAATATGTTACTATTAACCATATCAGGCCACTGTAAAAAGTCAATTAAATTTTATAGAGGAAAAAGCCAAAACTTTAACAATATCTATGAATAATAGGGAAATGGTAGGCTTGTCACATTCAAAATAGAGATATGTAAAAACAAATACTGGTCCACGTGATTTAGGTTCTCCATTGAAATAGTCAATAATTTAGAAAAGTAGAATAGAACCGACGGGGACATGTGATAGGATGTGGTACTGCAAGAGAACAAGAGCAAAGTAAAGAAAGGAAAACCTATTGTGTTTAGTTTTGATAAATTCAAATTCAAATGTACCATTATACTCAGAGGATCAATATGAAATCAAATATATGCAAATGAAACACATGACTGATAACTGTTCTGTCCTGAGCTTTTTTCCTATAGCACCCACTTGACCACACCAACAGTTTTTCGATACCAAAGGAAGGTAATTGCGAATAATCGAGGGAGGAATATCATCAAAAGTGGGAAAGGTAAGCCCCGATGGGGGTGATAACACCATTAATTTTACTTATGGTCAAATTCTTAAAATTGGACACCGAACATAAAAATTAAATCCAATATTTAGAGACAGAGTGGAGCTCTAGATAAACATACTGCTTATCTAGATCGGAGAGTTTGAATCTATAATACTGTGAGATAACATGCAGTAGAATGTTGACCATGTTGAGTATGTTTATTGTAATGTGCAGAGATTGGCTAATCTGACCAGGAAATGCAATGAGCAGGAATGTCAGAACAGGTAGCGTTAAAGTCACCTTTGACAGTCCAGACTGGGATGGCGTTGGACATCCTCAGGGTGGAAAAGGGTTGGTGTGACCAAGGTGTGGTTTGGCTTGTTGTATGTATATTTCAAAATGATACAGCTCTGGAGGGACCAGTTACTTCACATAATCATCATCATCGTCTCCTTCCTCCTTCTCCTTGGTCCTTCTACCCTGCGCTTGCAAACGCTCAGCTTTACAGAGGGTAGTCTTCACGTAAACCAGCCCTCTCCTCAGTTCTCCTGGGCCTCGCTGTTGGACGCTTGGCTTTACAGAGGGCAGAGTTCGCGTAAACCGCCCTCCTTGAGGGCCTCAGACTCTCCCTGCCGCCTTCCTACCTCCTTCTGCTCCATTCTCCTGCTCCTCGCAGGCAAGCGCTTAGCCGGGTGGGCCCCAAGTTACGCGTAAACCGGCCTTCGCGAGGAATGGGGGTGCTCTCTACTCCGTGGGTACACTGTGACCCCTTAGTAATGGCGATGGGGTATTTCGCAACCCCGATGCACATTCGTAAGTTACGATGACAAACACTGGGGTCTGGAGGGACCCCGAAACGTCGGAGGAAACAACTCTCAACTTCACATCATCATCATCGACGATCTGACTGGATGGCTGTTCGACACAGAAACGTCCTGAAAGTCCATCTGTTACAATCCGGTCAGTGCCAGCGTAGCACCATCTGCTGTTTCGCAACAGAAACAACTTTTCTGTGTTTTGTTAGATTCATAAAGCTAAGCAAAAAAATTGGCAAATTCCGGTTTTAAACATAAAGCACCTTAAAAAAAGTCCCACAAAGTTGATGTTTAAATTCTCTCTTAGGGTGTAAAAATCTGCTAGTTTTAGAGCTACAGATTACTTGTTGAGCCCTCTATTGTTAAAAATAGATCCTGTAGCTTTTTTGGAGAATCTGTGGATTTAAAAATATGTTAAAATTAGTCCATGTTTTCATATTGAGAAAAAATGTAATGCTAGACCTGCCCCCATCCTGCAACAGCAGCAGTTGAGGCAATATATTTACCCATCAGTCATGTCTAGGTAGCTCTGGCTCACGTTACTGCAGCCTTCTAATCAAAATGCATTTGCAATCTCTATTTTAAATTTTATTTTCTTGTTCTCACTGCCTTGAGCCTCTTCTGTTTAAGCACATTTTGCATGTAATGAAATGTGCTCTATAAATAAAATTGGCATTGACATAAATTTCGATGCCTATCAAAATGATATCCTCAGCAGTTAAAGGTATGAGTGGTGGTAATTTTTGTTGCTTTTGCTTTCACTATATAATGAATAAACCCATATAAGGAAAAGTCATGAAATATGATGATCATGGGATTTTAATTTAACAGTTTTTACAATTCCAGAGGAGTCAAAATGACCCTTTGGACATGATGAGTGTGACGTTCTGCAAAGAGAAGGAAATCCTCTGGGAAGTTTAAGTCTCTGAATCTAAACGTGCGTGTTATGTCTGTGTTTGGGTTTGGAGTTATTCTGATGTGGTTTGTCTTACTCACACAATCCCTGGAAAATCTTTGCAGGAAGTGTACAAAATGCACTGATGTGTCACTTTTTTCCATTAAACTGGAATTTGGCCTTTAATGCAGCGAAGCCGGTCAGCTGGATGATAATAATAAACCTCGGCATCATAAACTTCTCCATATTTTACTGTGGCATGAAAGGATAAAATTGATAAGAGCTCCGTCTCACTGGTTTATTGCGAAAGCTGGTTTAAGATAAGTGAGCACAGCTCGTGCAGCGACCTGTTTCCAGATGTCCCTGGTTATGTTGATCGCTTTATTGTTGGACCGTTTCCATCTATTCCATGTGTTCCTTTGTATACGTCACCACAATAGTTGTAATTGTTTTGTTTTCAGGCCCTGGAGGATACGGGACCCAGGAAGCTTCGGAGCCAAACAACAGCGAGCTGGAGATCAAGATGGAGGTGGCCAGGCAGAGTCTCCGGAGGGCAGAGGTAACCTTTGAACTTCTAGATCAGCGATTTCTCCATCTTCTGAATCAGTTTCTCCTTATTTAAAGTTGCCCCAGTGCGCCACCTGCTGGTTTGAAAGGTGAAGTGACAGATTTAAAGGATTAATGTTCTGTTAGAAGAGAGCAGAGGTGTTTAAAACACATTAAGTATTTATTTTATTTTCATACTAATCTCATTGTGTTTTCTTTATTCTTTGGGGGGTGGGGGGCTTGTCAGTGGGTTGTAAAAGTCTGGTGGTCTTTAACTCACCTTTATTTTTTATTTTTTTTGCTGCTAGACGGTGAAAGCGAAAGCCGAGGCCCGGCTGGACCTGCTAAGGGAGGCTGGAGTCCCGGTTGAAACGTGGCTGAAGAGTGCAATGAACCAGGTGATGGAGGAGCTGGAGAACGAGCGCTGGAACAACCTCAGTACCCACGATCCTTCACTCTCCGTAAGACGAAAACTCCAATTCCACAGTGCTGTAGTTTTGAAGTATATGCGCTGTAGATTTGTGCCCTAAACGCAGATGTCGGTCTAACATCCGTAGGTAACAGCAGATTTGGAGCGAGAGGATGAAGAGGAGATGGAGGACAGCGGTGAAGTGTTGGATGACAGCAGCTCCAGCCCCTCCAGCACCTTGAAAAACTATCCACTCACCTGCAAAGTGCTCTACTCCTACAAGGTAACGACACACGCTTAAGCAGGGTCGTAGCCGATGAGTCGGTCAGTGCCCAGAGAAATGGTGACATCTACAAAGCCTCATGTGTTTGCAGCGAGTCGAGTCTGAGTTTAGTCTCCTAAACAATCGGTGTCGCTGCTCTGGAAAAAAACACTGTTTGATTGCTGTTGCAGCATCTCTGCGCTTTCTGTATTCACAACTCTTTAAAATACGTGCAGAGGCCGGCCTTGCCTCGAGCTCGAGGCACGGGGAGTGCGTGTTGGGAGTTACAGAAGCAGTCATTATTAGAAAATGCAGGAAGCTGGTGGAGCTGGATATTGATGGATGAAGATTCAGGAGCCACAAAAAATGTGTTTTTAGAAGAACAGTGACTTGCAGAGTTACACTTTCTGTCCTCCGTAAACCTCATTTTCATGCAGAATACATAAAACAGTTGGAAGTGAAAGGAAAAGTATTTTTAAGATTCTGTAGGTTTAACCATATTTTCTGGTAATTATATGATTAATATTTAAATCTTTTTAAGTGTCTTGTCATGTTCTCCTGTGCCTCTGTGGTTCTCTCCAGGTTCCTCCTTCATTAAAAGACAAACTTGTTAGATTAAAGCTTCTGTTACTGACGCAGACAGCTGGAGACTCATTCCTGTTATATTTTCTGAAAGTGTGGTTGAAGTCTGCCGTCTGTGTGGTGCATTATAATGTGGATGCTCTCTGTGTTAGCCTACAAAGCTGGCTGGGATTTCCTCCATCCCTGCTGGATGGATGTCGTCATAAAATCTATTAAGATGTAAATACGGTTAACCTCTCCACACATGATTTAAATATTTGGATTGGACGTGGATCTTTAACATGTCACCAATTATAATTCTGACTTTGAAGTAAAGCCACTTTTTGTTTTGGCTGTTTTTAATCAGTTCCAGTCGTGTTTAACCCCCATTTAGATTGACTTTCCCAAACTTTGTGGCACTAATGATTCTGTGTCCAGGTTTAAAACACCTGCTCTCTGAATTTGTACAGAAATTCTAGTGTAAGTCTGAGTTTTGTGCTGCTTTGGAGTATTAGTTGTTTTATATTACCTGAGTCCTGAGTAAAGTGTGGTATAAATGCAGGCATGGTCTCAGTGTTTTCTTCAGTGTTCTGGCTGATGTTATTGAAGCCACAGTGAGCATTTTTGTCCGTTCACCAGTGTGGCGGTATTTGAAAAATATACATCACGGGTGAAATGAAGATGGTTAAACTGTTACATCGCAGCTTTAATTTGAATTAACGTGTTTGTCTGTCTGCAGGCTTCTCAGCCAGACGAGCTGACCATCGAGGAGCAGGAAATCTTGGAGGTCATCGATGATGGCGACATGGAGGACTGGGTCAAGGTACAAAAATAACACAAACACAGTTATGTAGCAGAAGCACTCTCATGTTTGAGGGTTGGTTGTTTTGTGTATTAGTTCACTCTCTGGCTCTTAGACTGTTTGACAAACATTTAGTTTCAGTTTTTATAAGACCTCGCACCGGTACAGACTATCTACTGGACGTTTTAGTGTTTCTCTGGGATCAGTTGGACTGATGTGGCTTCAGGAATTAGAATAATTCAACTAAAATGCGTGCGGTGCATTGAGGCAGGTCAGGTTGGCCTGGGTGGTAGAAGACAAATCAAAAAATGTACAAATACACAGTTCTCTGCTTCTTTTTTTGGCCCCGCAGCCGTAAAGGGCTGATGGGAGATTCTCGTCACCCAGCCGGGCAGGCAGGTGGGCGGGCATGGCACCCAAGTTTGTGAATGCAATAATTCATGAATGAGGCAGTTTTTAAATTCATACCTTAAGTGCAGCTACTGAAAATCTGGGCCAAATCCTGATTGATGGTGATCCAATCCTGCCTCAGCAGCGCTCCGGTTTGATCACAGTTTGTCAGCTTCTGCTTTTTAACAGCGGTTCGTGGACTCTTGATCAGTTTTAGATCTGCGGAGTGACCTGGTCATGGATATAAAATGTTAATTTGATGATCTCCCAGCTACTTAGTTATCATTTTCACTTTGTTTGTCACAGACTGTTACAAAGTTGCTCCTGGACCTTTGGGAGAAAATTTGAGAAGTCTTTGAGGACATTTTTCGGGTGGTCAGTGGTGTATACTTAAATGTAGAAATGTCAGCTGTGGATGCTCCCATCATTGTGTGAAGTCATTCTTTTATAAACGCCTCTGCAGAGCTGCTGGTGTGTAGTCATTGTGTACTTTGTGTGTGGTTGTTTTCCGATCATTTCCCTGAAGGAACATTGTGCATTGTTGCTGTTTTACTTTTGTTTATTGTGTAAGTCTGGCTTTCCTGTGAGCCATTGTGCAAATGTTCCACGTGTTGAGCCAATATTTTATGTATATTTACTTAGGTGATTATCTTCTCATATACAGATATAGTGTTTTAATGGGGTATTTATTTTAATGAATATAATCATACATAAAAATGTGAGCAATATCATTTATATAGATCTGTTTTAGTGCTGTGATTCCCCACAGCATGCCCCAACAGAGATCCCAATACCTCTGAGTGTTTTCAATCTGAATGAAAATAAGTAAGCAGCGGAAGGGGAGGCCACCGGTGTTCATGAAATCAAGCTTCATGAATTCAGCAGAGGCTTGTTTAGGATTTTAGATTTCTCGTTAATTCAGGAAGAGAGAACAAAAGCTCTCCTATTATTCTCTTTGTGGCTGTTATTAAATTCTGGCGACGATGCAGTGATATTGTTACAGCCCTACTCTTTACATCTGACTTTATTTTTTCTCATTAGGAGTTTTCCTGTTGAAACATTTTTGGCTGTTGTCATCGTCTGTGTGCATTGTCTGTGTTTCCAGGCCAGAAACCGTAGCGGACAGGTGGGCTACGTCCCGGAGAAATACCTGCAGCTGCCCTCCTCCAACAGCCTGCTGAGCATGCTGCAGTCGCTGGCCGCGCTGGACGCCCGATCCCATTCCTCCAGCAACTCCACCGAACCTGAAACCGAACTCCCAACCGGCTCCGTCAACGGAGACTCCAGTGGTGAGATCCGCCTCCACCAGATAATATCGGAGTTTTGATTTCCTGCTTTGTTTAATACCCTCGTTGCCACTGTCTGTGTTGCAGTTTCATTCGCAAAGGCTTCGTACGACTACGCGGGACAAACGGAAGATGAGCTGTCGTTCCCAGAAGGCGCCATCATCCGCATCCTGAGCAGAGAGACCCACGAGTACGATGGCTTCTGGGAGGGCGAGTTTAACGGCGTTGTTGGTGTGTTCCCCGCAGTTCTTGTGGAGGATCTCACCGTGACCAGCGAGAATGGAGATGGGCAAAGAGACGGCAGCGCACAGGTAGGCTCACGCTGACTTAGCCGCTAAATTTCATGTTCTATACAATTAAAGTTCTTCTGGTTGAACGCACACACACTGTGTCCCCCCCTGGATCAGCTGCCTCTACATCAGCGCAGTACGAATCTACTGTAGCAACTTATTTATGACACTAAGTACTGTGTTGTTAAATAATTTATTTCTTTTTATTTTATATAAAATATTAAAGTTTGCACACCTGTCCACTGTTTGTGTTGAAGGCTTCCCCGTCCACACTCTCTCAGTGCGAGCGCTCCCCTCGTGGTCCCTTCCAGCCGGGACCTCTCCACAGCAGCCCCCTTCAGACCCCCACCGTGTCCTCTCCAGTGTCGAGTCCCTGCAGCGCCACAGCCTCTCCCATTGGCCGACCACCCTCCTATCACAACGGACACCACAGACCGCCGCCGGCTCCACACAAAAGCCCCTTTCACAGTGAGAATCTCTGGTTTGTCTGTGAGTGGTTATCTGTAACAAAAAAGGCTGGTGTGAATAATAATCTGCCTCCTCTGCCCTCTTCAGGTCCAGCACAAAGCTCCCCCCAACCCCCCAAATACCCGGAGAGCGGCGGTGGCACCATCCGACCCGTGAGTAAAACCTTCTGTGGTGACGTAAATGACAGCAGACCTTTTTTATCTTCATTTTAACTGAGCCGGTGGATTTTTACAGGTACGTGCCGAAGCAGCATCCTCGCGGGCAGGTGAAGCGGCGAGAGGAGGTTGAGATCACACTGGTGTGAAGGCGGCACCCCCTCGAGCAGGGACTCGTAAAAATACTCCCAAAGGAAACCCAAGGAAACTTAAAAACTCCTGAAGACGCCTGCAGACGGAAGAAGCCCCCCCACTCGGAGAAGGAACACCGCTGCGCCTTTTTCTTTTAACTTCCCGTTCAGTGTTCTCGTTTCTCAACACTACCTTACCCAGAGTTTGTACAAGGCTTCATTCTCACCCCCGAACAGTTAATAAGGTGATAACGAGCAAAAGAAGTTGATAGAAAAGTTAACATCATTTTATCCGTTAATAAAAATCAGTGTGTTTGGACTCGCTAGCTGATATTTTAGGGAGTCGAGCTCATTCGTTCCCTTGCAGAGAGCTCAGTGTGGTATCATTCATCAGTTCGAGCAGCCAGTTTGGTTCTAAAGAACATGCAGCTGACTGAATGAGGCGTTTCATGATATTTAACCCACCGACAGCATAAAACAGAGTGGTTAGCTGATGAGCAGACCCTGGATTTTCTGTTGTTTGAGACTCGGTCATAGCAGCGTTTCATGTTAAAGTAAAACATGTTAGACTGGACTGACCTTGACCTTTGAGAGGTCAAACTGAAGGAAGCGTTTGTGTTTTACCTTCATTTTTCTGTTTATGAACAAAGACACGAGTCTGCAGAACATATCGTCGATCAGGCCTCTGTTCCCTAGATTTAGACACATTTCACACCCCTTCAGTGAGTCTTGATAATTTCAGCTGTGTTCTGAAATGAGAAACTGAACCCTTGAACACATCAGGGAACTGTTCAGAGGTCCCAGAGACCTCTATAGGACCAGAAGTCTTTTACAGACGCAGGGGTCGCCCCCTGGTGGCCTGTAAATAGAGTACAGTTTTTTTTTTGTTGCTTCACTTTTCCAACCTGGCAGCTGTGTCAATGTTCTGATGTCTGTGGTCCTTTTTGGCAGTGACGTCATTCCCGAGTTTGTGCACTCCAGCAGGAAAGTCAGAAAAGCAAAGTAAGATGGGATTTATTTTAGCTGCAGCACGTTCATTGATAGAATGTGGTAAGTGCTTAGCCTGTGGCTTATATCATGAGTCACAAATACAGGTGAGTGACAGAGCAGATTATGTTTATGTTCTCTGTCACCATCTTGGATTGTTGAGGCTGCTCTGACTTTCCAAGAAGGAAATACTAGTTGAGGGGGAGTTCCAGATGAAAATTACTACTGGGAGCTCAGGAATTCCGACTTCCGACTCAATCTGGAATGCACCGTAAGCCAAGGGCCAACAAGACAACAGCAGATATTTTGACGTCGCCCCCTGGTGACAGGGCAAGGTTACAGCACCATTGTACAACCACACCGCTGCCTTCAGTGACCTTGCTTTTTAGGTGTAACCACTTTTCTGTATCTCTGTTGACACTTAATCGCAAAAAAAAAATGTTGTTTGAAGTCAAAATACAAAGAAATTGTGAGCAGTAATCGGCAAAAATAGTCTGATAATCGCTAATTACATCATCAGCAAACCATAAATCAATTTTCTGTTTTCACCTGAGCGATCTTTAGGCTGCCCGTGCTCCACACGGGTATTGCACATGTTTTCACTTCTTTTTTGGCTTCATTAGTCGATGATGTTTAAGATAAACTGCCTCCTGGCTCCGGTTTCACATTAAAGTCTCTACAAGAAAACAGATAAGTTCTTCCTTCAGCTCGTCGGAAAACATCACTTCTAACTGATCGTGTTATGGATGCCTTAGCTGCAGAATTTCTCCTCGTTTATGGATTGAAGAAAGAATTTTTTATGTTATAGTTATGATTTCGCCCCCGTTGTGTCTCACGTCGTAGCTCTTTGTTACCACCATCAGATTCACGTCTATGCAACAGAGCTGCACTTGTGAGCAAACCAAAAGTCTCGAAAAGAGGCTGGTCCTCTCCGCCGACACATGTGACCGCTCGCGGTTACACAAACAAGGGAAAAGTGGCAATTTTTACCTGTGATTGTTTTGGATCCCTTATCTTTTTTTCCCCTTCTAATGTTTAGGAAAAGTTTAAAGTGGGAAACATAGCACGTAAACACACAGTCTAACTCTTTTGTTTTTATGTTGCATAATACAGAAAAAAACTGTTTTTACGACACTAATGATGCCAGTAACAGTCGCTGTTGGGGAGGACCGTTTACACTGAGCATGTGCAGTTTAAAGATGCCTTTTATTTTTAAGGAGGAAACCATCCTGAGCTGCTAGCTGTCCAGTTTAAAATCTATAGTGAAGCACTTTCTGATGTCTTCTTATTCCTTTTCAGTATTGTGGATGTTTTGTTCAATATTTCCTGTTTGATGTTTGTTTACCAGCCGTATTGGTATCAATACTTCCTGTTATTTAGCCGTAAATAGCCATTGTAGTGTCTTTGATTGAGATATGACTTATCGATCGTATTGATAGTTTACGGAGAGCTTAGAGATGGATATCTGTGCAAGTAATGGCACAGCTTTTTTCCCCTTTTTTGTTTTTAGAATTAGGATTTTAAGAAAACAAAAACAATTAAACTGTAGCTGAATCTGATCAGAGGAAAAGAGGTATCCGTCAGCCGTGACGCTGCGTTCTCGTTGATCTCCTTGAGATCTGAATGACATCAAACTTATTTTTGAAGTTTGCATTTACCCTGTTGTATTAAAAGAATACCTAAAGTTTCTTTTCCATTAGAGAATTTTTTGTTAACTTGTTTACTGGTCTTGATTATGCATCAAATCAGAATCTGAAATTCATTTTTTTTAAAAAGGACGTAAAAACTCCCACGTTTTACAGCGTCGGCTATGCGGAGGCTGCCAGGCGTCGTATTTACACACCCATGGATGTTTAACTGTATTTATTGTGTACAAATAAATGTGAAATAAAGATAGCTTAAATGGAACAAGACTCTGTTTTAACTCTTAATTCCTGCATCCACCTGTTTAAAATATATTATTTTAAAATAATGTGTTACATGACTACACAGAAGGATGTTTCAGCTCAGTATATAGCAAATATAAAAAATATAAATAATTCTTAATTTTAAAATAAACATTAATCTGATTATTAAAAAAATTATTGGACAAAAAGTACATGGAAAAAAGAACTCGGTGAAATGGAAAAAATAAAGTTCAATATCTTGAAAATCAAATAGAATACAAGCTTTGTTTTCTTCTTTGTTT